>NW_026947486.1:24225843-24770843 GCF_034190915.1 Cavia porcellus
GGTCAGAGCTGAACAGTTTAAGCAACATAGTGTTTCGCAAAAAGATAACCCTACATACCACTAGTTATCTTAGTGTCTGTATCCTTGAAATATTTGGGTACACCTTCGTGTGCTATAGGATCAAACATAACAAGACAGTGTAAAACCATTCAAGAGGATGAAAGTATTACAGGGTATTTAGAACCAACTAACAGAAAACGAACAATGGTTTCTATATTAGCTCCTTGTCTATAAAATATTCGGTTCATATTATCACATATAATAAAATTCAATGAGATACAACTCGATAAAGCCGATAGAGACAGAAGAACAAAAGCTTGATGGGACTTCAGAACAAGTGGACATTAAATCAGCACTAGCTATTACAATGTCTTCTTGTCTTCAAAATAACAGTTTATAGCATCACAGACTATAAAATCAAACACCTCAGAAGAAAACCATTCCAATTAATAAATGGAAACCTTATAAGTCTTCAAAACAATATAATGGGGAATCATGATTACGATGTGCTTTTACGTATTCTTACCATTTCTTACACTCGGGAAAATATTCAGTATTTATACATATGAGTTTGACTTTTTTCACTTACGAGTGTGGTGTCAATCTTCACCATTTACTTATAAATATCTCAATGTGATCATTCTTTATAGCTGAGTAGTACTCCATTGTATAAAAATACCACATCTTTTTTATCCCTTCCTCAGTTGATGGACACTTAGGGTGTTTCCAAAATCTGGCTATTACAAATTGTGCTGCTATAAACAGGGGTGGAGGTATGTCACTCTGGTATGAAGTCTTCAGTTCTTCTGGGAATATGCCTAGAAGTGGAATAGCTGGAACTAATGCGACTTCCAATCCCAGCTTTTTGAGAAATCTCCACAATGACATCCACAATGGTAGTACCAGTCTACACTCCCACTAAGAGTGCAGGACAGTCCCTTTTCCCCGACAGGCTCTCCAGCATTTGTTGTTGGTAGCTTTCTTGATCCTGGCCACTCTTTCCGGACTGAGATGGAATCTCAAGTATGACTTTAATTTGTATTTCTCTAATGAGTACTGATGATGAACATTTTTTCATGTATTTGTTTTCCATTTGTATTTCTTCATCTGAGAATTGTGTATTCACCTCAGATGCCGATTTTTGGATTGGATCCTTCAATTTTGGGGGTCTGATTTTTAAAAAATTCCTTATATGTTTTAGAAAGAAGTCCTATGTCTGAAGGACAGTTCACTAAGATTGTTTCCCAGTTTGTAGGTTTTCTTTTCACTATGCTAGAGATGTCTTTGGACGTGCAGAAACGTTTTAATAAGACATGATCTAAGTTGTTGATTCTGGAAAGTATTTCCCGTGCAGTTTGATTCCTGTTCATGAATTCTCTACCTACCCCTACGTCTTCAAGGTTTGTCCCCACTTTGTCTTCCAATAGATTTAGTGTTTCTGTTTGAATATTCAGAACTTTGATCCTTCTAGATTTCAGTTTGGTACATGGTGCCAGGCATGGGTCAAGTCTTAGTTTTCAGCATATGGAGAGCCAGTTTTTCCAACACCGTGTATTAAAGAAACAGTCTTTCTTACAGTGAACAAGTTTGGCCCCTTAATCAAAGAGAGGTGTTTCATCTTGTTTGTAGTTGTGGTTACACCTAATCTATTCCATTGATCTTCGACTCTGTTGTTATTCCAGTACCATGTTGATTTTACTACAATTGCTTTGTAGTACAACTTCAAGTCAGTGCCTGTGATGCCTCGTGCCTTGCCTTTGCTGCTTTAGAATTGTCTTTGCTATTCTAGGTCTTTTCAGGTCCCAGATGAATTTTAGGAGTGAATTCTCTAGATCTATGAGGTATGTTGATGTTATTTTTATTGGGATTGCATTGAATCTTTATGACAGTCTTGGGAGAATGGACAATTTCACAAGATTTATGCTTGCTATCCATGAGCAAGGGATGACTTTCCATTTTCTGAGATCCTCTTCAATTTCTTTTTTCAGTGTATTATAATTTCCCCTATGTAGATCTTTGACTTCTTTTGGGAGAAAAATTGCTAAATATTTCATTTTGGTTGCTAGTGTGAAGGGTGTGGCTTCTCTCATTTGTCTCTCTGTATCTTGTTGTTAGTGTATAGAAATGCTATTGATTTTTGGGTACTGATTTTGTATCCAGCTACATTGTTGAATTTACTTATTATATCTAGGAGTCTTTCAATGTAGTTTTGGCGGTCTTCTATGTATAGTATCATCTCTCCACAAATAATGATACTTTAACTTCTTCTTTTCCTACCTTTTCCCCCTTTATTTCTCTCTTCTATCTAATTGCTCTGGCTAGTATTTCCAGTACTATATGAAATAGTACTGGTGCTAAGGGACACCCTTGTCTTGTGCCTGATTTCAAGGTAAAGGCCTTCAGTTTTTGGCGATTTAGCCTGTAACTGGCTGTTGGTTTGTCACAGATGCCTTTTGTCATGTTGAGGTAAATATCATCTATTCCAGTTTTCTGTAAGTTTCTTATCATTAATGAGTGTTGGACCTCATCAACAGCCTTTTCTGCATCTATCGAGATGATCATGTGCCTCTTACTTTTGGCTTTATTGATATTGATTTAGGTATGTTGAACCATCCCCGCATGCCTGGGGTGAATCCCACTTGATCATGGTATATGATCGTCTTGATGATTTTCTGCATCCTATTTGCCAATATATTTTTTTTCCTTTTTATTGGTAGGAGGGATCGAACTCACGACTGCCTGCTTGCTAGTAGGTGCTTATGCCGCTGAGCTAAATCCCAAGCCCCTATTTGGCAATATTTTACTGAGGATTTGTCATCTGTGTTCATTAGGGAGATTGGCCTGTAGTTCACTTTTTTACTTGGGCCATTATCAGGTTTTTGGTACTAGAGCAATATTGGCTTCCAGGAATGACATAGGAAGGATCGCTACCCTTTCGATTTCATTGAAGAACTTGAGGAGTTTGGGCCACTAAGTCTTCTTTGTACTTCTTGTAGAATTCCCCAGTGAATCCGTCTGGGCCAGGTCTCTTCTTTGTAGGTAAGGACTTAATTACATTTTGAATTTCATTAATAGAAATTGGGTTATTCAGCAGTTTTACATCTTCTTGACCTAGCTTTGGTACTTCATATGTTTGTACCAATCTGTCAATCTCTTCTGTAACATCAAACCTTTGTGAGGAGAGGTTTTCGAAATAGGTTTTGATGATCTTCTGTATTTCTACAGAGTCTGTAGTGATTTCGCCTTTTTCATTCCTTATTGCATGAATTTGAGGTTTTTCTTCCCTTTTTTAAAAAAGTAAGGTTGGCTAGGGGCTTATCAATTTTATTTATTCTTTCAGAGAACCAACTCTTTGATACATTCATTCTTTGGATTGTTTTCCTAGTCTTTAAGGCATTAATTTATACTCTGATTTTTAAAATTTCCTCCCTTGTTTTGGCTTTGGGCTTGACCTGCTTTTCTTTTTCTAGATATTTGAGGTGTAGCATCAGGTTATTTGTTTGTATTCCTTGTGTTTTCCTGATGTGGGAACTCAGTGCAATAAATTTTCTTCCCAGGACAGCTTTCATTGCATGACACAGATTCTGGTAAGTTGTATTTGTGTTTTCGTTTGTTTGTAGGTATGGTTTAATATCTTCTTTAATTTCCCCTGACACCCACTGGTCACTCAAGGGTGTGTTACTCAGTTTCCATGTGTTTGTGGAAATTTTGCAGTATCTTTTGCTATTAACTTGTAATTTCGTGGCGCTATGATCCCATAACATGCATGGGATAATTTCAGCTCTTTGCATTCATTTAAGTATGTTCTGCGGCGTAATATAGGGTCTATTTTAGAGAATGTCCCCCATACTACCGAGAAGACTGTGTATTCGGATGTTGTTGGATGGAACACTCTTTACATGTCTATCAAGTCCATTTGTTCACAGGTGTGATTCAGTTTTGTTCTTACTTTGCTGATTTTTTGTCTGGTTGATCTGCTTGCACTCTCTTTTAAAGATCTTTGTGTTTTATAGAATCACTTAGAATTCGATTGACATGTACAACGAATTTGCATGAGTAATGTTCACACAGCATGAATTACTCTGTCTTATGATAACTGGAAAATAACCTGAAAGATTTCCTTTTTTGGTACTGGGACTCAGAAGGAGGACCTTGCAGTTGTCAGGCTGGCACTTTGCTGCCCAGTCAAATGCCTGTCCACAACCTGAATTGCTTTGTAGAAGCTGTAAAATTGTTACAACTCAAAACACAACAAAACAAGCAACGAACATGTCAGGTCCCCTACACAAAGAAAGCAACAGAAAGGTAAAGGAAGGTTACTGCAACAGAAGTCATTGTGGTTTTGCTTTCTGTTTGTACTCAGTGTAGTTTGGTCAGGACAGAAACCAAACAGGACCCTGCTGCAGTGCCTTCTGCCTACATGCACTCGTGGCACACATGAAGAAGGTTCCAGCCTGTCCTAGGTCACTGCCTTTGTAATTGTAATGTGTGACTCATTTCATAGTACCTCAGGGTACACTTTCAACAGGGTCTGTCCCTACAAGGCTTTTTCCTTTACCATTTTCTTGTGAAAGTTATGGATGTTGATACCCTTGCGGGACAGAAAGCTTTTGTTGGCAGCATCGCACCCTTTCCGATTGCATCTTTTATTTTATCCTTCTACTGGGGACATGAAAGCATTCTATAACCTAAGTGTAACTCCAGAGTCTGACAGCCCCTGGACACTGGTGAACACTGAGCTTCTCTTTGAAGCATCCTGATACCCTGGGTAACCTAAGAGGGAAGAAGGCTGAGGCTTTCTGGCGCCGGCCAGGTGAGCTCATTTACTGAAGATCCTTCAGCTGTGGTGCTGTCTACTGGGCCTCCTGGGAGCCCTGTGCGCCCAGAAGGAGGGCAGGGGCCAAGGCTATGCGGCAGAGCGTGAGGCTGCCAAGTGACAGCCCTGTTCAGTTGCCAGCTTCGGTAGTAGCAGGACCAGAGAAACCCCATGCCCGGCGATGGCAAGAGGAGCCTGTCCCGGCGTGAGCCAGCAACCCCCAGACACCACAAGTTTGGTCTGTGTGTAACAGGAAGTGTCAGAACTAGGACCCCAGGCCTGCCCGGGCCGCGGGCCGCGGCGCACAGGCCCACAACAACCCAATGCTGGGCCTCCATCCGGCGCGTCCTTCCGGGGTCGCAGTGACTTCCAGCTGCGGGTGCTCTGCTTCCAGGGCGAGGGGTGAGGGGCGGCTTCCTGCAGGGGCGGAGCCTTCCCTGGGCCTACTTCCTGGGCTTTAGTGCGCGCTGGGGTTCTTTCTATCATGCTCCGTGGCGCGACCCTACTTTATCTCCTGGTCTGTGGCCGCCGAAGTTCGGAAGACCGTGTATTCTGCCGCCAGGAAGCCGCGGATGTGTTTCGCCGGCCGCTAGATGGCAGTAGCGTCCCGCGCAAACTTCCAGCTTGTTGTGCACCCGCCCTTCGCGTCTTAAAAAAGTGCGGAGGATGTCCTTGGGTCTTACTGCATAGTTGCAAGGCGGGTCAGAAGCCAGTGGCAAACGTATGGGTGCCTTATGCTGTGGAATTTTCTTGCTGAAAACTCAACCTTTAGAAGTCCTTTGCGGCTCTCAGGGGCATTTCACCTGGGAGGCCTCCTTGGCACCCCCAACACTCGGTCCCCGTCGAAGGTCTTGTCTCACTGCGCTACAGCGCCGTTTCTTTTTCCATCCGTTTTTAGGTTTTAATTCCTATGTGTTCGCCATAAATCACGACCACTTTCCTCCTGTCGGCGGCAGCAGAGGGGGAGGCGGTTGGTTCAAGTGTGTGAGGCAGTGTGTTCCTCTTTGATCCCCTGCCCCTCCTCAGCCTTCTCCTGTCTCCACCTTTTAGTCCTTCTTCCACTTGTAAAACAGCTGTCTCCCAATTACCTGTTCTCTGTGCTCTCCTAGTTACATTTTGGGTTTCTCAGATGACAAACTTCGATATATGTACCTGGGATGTCTCATTTTCTTCACATAACAGTAAGTTCTCAAATGCTTACGTTTTCCTGTCAAAGACTCAAGTTTATCCTTTGTGGAGGAGTGGCCCTGCATTGTGTATAAACATGGTGTTTTCTTTTTCTTTTTTTTTTTCTCAGATTTTGAGGCAGGGTCTGTCTTTGCAATTGGCGCAGGCCTTCATCTCACTTTGTATCCCAGGCTGGTCTTGAATTCATAAAGATGGTCCTGCCTCAGCCTCCAGAGTGCTGGGATTACAGGTGTGAGCCACCACACCAGGGCCCATTTTCTTTATCAATGTCTTGCTGAGCCTAGTGGGTACTTCCAAGATTTAGTCATCATGAATTGTGCTTCCATGAACATGTGTATTACTAAAACAAAGACTTCTTTTCCTATTTGTGAGAACTTCGCCAGGAGGGAAATAGATACCTGGGCGAATGGGGTTTTGATGTTGCATTTTTGGAGGCATCTCTGTAATTCTGGTGTTTATGGACCTCTTCCAGTACCTTCTTTCATTGTAGACATCCTTGAACCTCACTGTGTGAAATTTCTTCAGAGTGCCGTGAAGAGAATCTGTCTTGCCCACCATGGCATTGCTCAACCAAAACCAACACCTGCACTGGTCATGCATTTGAGCCAGGCTTGCTGGGTCACACCTTCCACAGCCACCCTCAGGGAGACTCAGGCAGGATGATTACTACTAGTTCAAAGTCAGGATGCTGTGTTAGTGACTTAGGGGATCACCTTGCAAAACATAAACTAAAACGACTGGGCATGGAGCTTCGTGCAAATAGCTTGGATTAGAAAGCTGGTATCTCAAATAAATAACCATTTTAAACGTACTGAGATCTGTACTATTATCCAGGGTTTCAGTCTCTTTTTTTTAATTAAAAAAAGTAACGGAGAGTAAGATAAAAGAGGACATAGCAACACAGGTCAGAGTTGAGCAGTTTAAGCAACATAGTCTTTAACCACAAGATAACCCTACATGACAGTAGTTACTATAGTGTCTGTATCCTTGAAATATTTGAGTACACTTTCGTGTGCTATAGGATCAAACATAACAGGACAGTGTAAAACCATTCAAGAGGATGAAAGTATTACAGGGTATTTAGAACCAATTAACAGAAAACAAACACTGGTTTCTATATTAGCTCCTTGTCTATAAAATATTCGGTTCATATTATCACATATAATAAAATCCAATAAGATGCGACACGATAAAGCCGATGGAGACAGAAGAACAAAAGCTTGATGGGACTTCAGAACATGCGGACATTAAATCAGCACTAGCTATTACAATGTCTTCTTGTCTTCAAAATAACAGTTTATACTATCACAGACTATAAATTCAAACAACCCAAAAAAATACTATTCTAATTAATGAATGAAAATCTTATTAGTCTTCAAAACAATATAATGGGGAATCATGATTGCGACATGCTTTTATGTATTCTTACCATTTCTTACACTCGGGAAAATATTTGGTATTTATACATATGAGTTTGACTTTTTCACTTACGTGTGGTGGCAAGCTGGTCCCATTTATTTATAAATATTTCAGTGTGATCATTCTTTATAGCTGAGTAGTACTCCATTGTATAAAAATACCACATCTTTTTTATCCCTTCCTCGGTTGATGGACACATTTAGGGTGTTTCCAAAATCTGGCTATTACAAATTGTGCTGCTATAAACATGGGTGCAGGTATGTCACTCTGGTATAAAGTCTTCAGTTCTTCTGGGAATATGCCCAGAATTGGAATAGCTGGAACTAATGGGACCTCCAATCCCAGCTTTTTGAGAAATCTCCACAGTGATATCCACAATGGTAGCACCAGTCTACACTCCCACCAAGAGTTCAGCAGAGTACCTTTTCCCTGACAGGCTCTCCAGCATTTGTTGTTGGTAGCTTTTTCTTCATCCTGGCCAGTCTTTCAGGAGTGAGACGAAATCCCACGTATGACTTTAATTTGCATTTCTCTAATGAACAATGATGATGAACATTTTTGCATGTATTTATTTTCCATTTGTATTTCTTCATCTGAGAATTGTGTATTCACCTCAGATGCCGATTTTTGGATTGGATCCTTGAGTTTTGGGGGTCTGATTTTTTTAAATTCTTATAAGTTTTAGACAGAAGTCCTATGTCTGAAGGACAGTTCACTAAGATTGTTTCCTAGTTTGTAGGTTTTCTTTTCACTATGCTAGAGATGTCTTTGGACGTGCAGAATCCTTTAAATAAGACTTGATCACAGTTGTTGATTCTGGGAAGTATTTCCCGAGCAATTTGATTCGTGTTCATGAATTCTCTACCTACCCCTACGTCTTCAAGGTTTGTCCCCACTTTGTCTTCCAATAGATTTAGTGTTTCTGTTTGAATATCCAGAACTTTGATCCTTCTAGATTTCAGTTTGGTACATGGTGCCAGGCATGGGTCAAGTCTTAGTTTTCGGCATATGGAGAGCCAGTTTTTCCAACACCGTGTATTAAAGAAACAGTACTTCTTACAGTGAACAAGTTTGGCCCCTTAATCAAAGATAGATGGTTTATGTTGTTTGTAGTTGTGGTTGCACCTAATCTATTCCATTGATCTTCGACTCTGTTGTTATTCCAGTACCATGTTGATTTTACTACAATTGCTTTGTAGTATAACTTCAAGTCAGTGCCTGTGGTGCCTCCTGCCTTGCCTTTGCTGCTTAGAAATGTCTTTGCTATTCTAGGTCTCTTCTGATCCCAGATGAATTTTAGGAGGATTTCTCTAGATCTATGAGGTATGTTGCTGGTATTTTTATTGGGATTGCTTTGAATCTTTATGACAGTTTTGGGAGAATGGACAATTTCACAATATTTATGCTTGCTATCCATGAGCATGGGATATCTTTCCATTTTCTGAGACCCTTTTCAATTTCTTTTTTCAGTGTATTGTAATTTTACCTATGTAGATCTTTTACTTCTTTCGGGAGAAAAATTCCTAAATATTTCATTTTGGTTGCTAGTGTGAAAGGTGTGGCTCCTCCTATTTGTCTCTCGGTATCTTGTTGTTAGTGTATAGAAATGCTATTGATTTTTGGGTACTGATTTTGTATCCAGCTACACTGCTGAATTTACTTATTATATCTAGGAGTCTTTCAATGGAGTTTTGGGGGTCTTCTATGTAGAGTATCATGTCATCCGCAAATAATGATAACTTAACTTCTTCTTTTCCTACCTTTCCCCCCTTTATTTCTCTCTCCTGTCTAATTGCTCTGGCTAGTATTTCCAGTACTATATGAAATAGTACTGGTGATAAGGGACACCCTTGTCTTGTGCCTCATTTCAAGGTAAAGGCCTTCAGTTTTTGGCGATTTAGTGTGGAACTGGCTGTTGGTTTGTCACACATGGCCTTTGTAATGTTTAGGTAAATATCATCTATTCCAATTTTCTGTAAGGATCTTATCATCTATGAGTATTGGACCTTTTCAAAAGCTTTTTCTGCATCTGTGAAGATGAATGTGTTCCTCTTACTTTTGGCTTTATTGATATTGGATTACATGTATTGATTTAGGTATGTTGAACCATTCCTGCATGCCTGGGATGAATCCCACTTGGTCATAGTATATGATCTTCCTGATGATTTTCTGCATCCCATTTGCCAATATTTTTTTTTTCTTTTTCCTTTTTATCGATACCAGGGATCGAACTCACGACTGCCTGCTTGCTAGTAGGTGCTTATGCCACTGAGCTAAATCCCCACCTCCTATTGGCCAATATTTTACTGAGGATTTTTCATGTGTGTTCATTAGGGAGATTGGTCTGTAGTTCACTTTTTTAGTTGGGCCATTATCAGGTTTTTGGTACTAGAGTAATATTGGCTTCCAGGAATGACTTAGGAAGGATCGCTATCCTTTTGATTTCATTGAAGAATTTGAGGAGTTTAGGCCACTAAGTCTTCTTTGTACTTCTTGTAGAATTCCCCAGTGAATCCGTCTGGGCCTGGCCTCTTCTTTGTAGGTAAGGACTTAATTACATTTTGAATTTGATTAATAGAAATTGGGTTATTCAGCAGTTTTACATCTTCTTGACCTAGCTTTGGTACTTCATATGTTTGTAGGAATCTGTCAATTTCTTCTGTAATATCAAACCTTTGTGACGAGAGGTTTTCGAAATAGGTGTTGATGATCTTCTGTATTTCTACAGAGTCTGTAGTGATTTCGCCTTTTTCATTTCTTATTGCATGAAATTGAAGTTTTTCATCCCCTTTTTAAAAAAGGTTGGCTAGTGGCTTATCAAGTTTATTTATTCTTTCAGAGAAACAACTCTTTTATGCATTCAATCTTTGGATTGTTTTCTTAGTTTTTATCGCATTAATTTATGCTCTGATTTTTAAAAATTCCTCCCTTCTTTAGGCTTTGGGCTTGACTTGCTCTTCTTTTCCTAGATGTTTGAAGTGTAGCATCAGGTTATTTATTTGTACTCCTTGTGTTTTCCTGATGTGGGAACTCAGTGAAATAAATTTTCCTCCGAGGACAGTTTTCATTGCATGCCACAGATTCCGGTAAGTTGTATTTGTATTTTCGTTTGCTTGTAGGTATTGTTTAATATCTTCTTTAATTTCCCCTGACACCCAGTGATCACTCACGAGTGTGTTACTCAGTTTCCATGTGTTTGTGGGTATTTTGCAGTATCTTTTATTATTAACTTGTAATTTCGTGGCACTATGATCCTATAACATGCATGGGATAATTTCAGCTCTTTTGCATTTATTTAAGTATATTCTGTGGCGTATTATAGTGTCTATTTTAGAGAATGTCCCACGTACTTCCGAGAAGACTGTGTATTCTGATGTTGTTGGATGGAACACTCTTTACATGTCTATCAAGTCCATTTGTTCACAGGTGTGATTCAGTTTTGTTCTTACTTTGCTGATTTTCTGTCTGGTTGATCTGCTTGCACTATCTTTTAAAGATCTTTTTGTTTTATAGAATCATTTAGAATTCGATTGACATGTACAACGACTTTGCATGAGTAATGTTCACACAGCATGAATTACTTTGTCTTATGATAACTGGAAAATAACCTGAATGGTTTCCTTTTTTGTTACTGCGACTCAGAAGGAGGACCTTGCAGTTGTCAGGCTGGCACTTTGCAGTGCAGTGAAATGCCTGTCCACCACCTGAATTGCTTTGTAGAAGCTGTAAAAATTTTTTGCTGATCAGGTGGGCAGAAAATAACATCTCAAAACACAACAAAACAACCAACCAACATGTCAGGTCCCCTACACAAAGAAAGCAACAGAACGGTAAAGGAAGGTTACTGCAACAGAAGTCATTGTGGTTTTGCATCGTGTTTGTACTCAGTGTAGTTTGGTCAGGACAGAAAGCAAACAGGACCCTGCTGCAGCACCTTCTGCCTCCATGCACTCGTGGCACACATGAGGAAGGTTCCAGCCCGTCCCAGGTCACTTCCTTTGTAATTGTAATGTGTGACTCATTTCATAGTACCTCAGGGTACACTTTCAACAGGGTCTGTCCCTACAGGGCTTTTTGCTTTACCATTTTCTTGTGAAAGTTATGGATGTTGATGCCCCTGCGGGATGAAAAGCTTTTGTTGGGAGCACTGCACCCTTTCCCATTGCATCTTTTATTTTATGTTTCCTCTGGGGACATGAAAGCATTCTATAACCTAAATGTAAGTGCAGAGTCTGACAGCCCCTGGACACTGGTGAACACTGAGATTCTCTTTGAAGCATCCTGATACCCTGGGTAACCGAAGAGGGAAGAAGGCTGAGGCTGTCTTTGTGGCGCTGGCCAGGTGAGCTCATTTACTGAAGATCCTTCAGCTGTGGTGCTGTCTACTGGGCCTCCTGGGAGCCCTGTGCGTCCCGAAGGAGGCCAGAGGCCAGGGCTATGAGGCAGAGCATGATGCTGCCAGGTGACAGCCCTGTTCAGTTGCCAGCGTCGGTCGTAGCTCGATCACAGAATTTGTCCTTAGCTGGGCCAGCAGGTCATCCAAATACCATTGGTCCAAAGCCTCAGTAGCAGCAGTATGCAATGCATCATACCAGTTGCTGGAGCACAGTCGTCCCCCAAGTTGATTTCTACAACAGTTGAATCCTGGGCCTCCATCAGTCCTTTTCCTTCTGTGAATGGAATGGCTTCCTGTTGAGGTTACTAGGTTTTCCAGGAGTGGAGTAGGGAGGCTCCTTAAAGCGCAGAGCATTCCTTGGGGCCCACTGACATGGTTTTAGGGAATTTTAGAATTCTTGCCTTTAGTATAGGAGGCTTCATCATCCTTCATGTTTCGGTCTTTCCAGACCCAGTTTGGTAAAAATACTGATTCACTTACCATGATACACCATATCCATTTCTTCTGTGTTTGACAGTCTCTAAAGAGCCAGTCATCAGAATTCAGTTGCCTTTATCTGGCGCATTTCCTCACAAAAATCATAATCATTAAAAGTCCTTAGCTTTTCAAGTTGGCATTTCAACTGGAACGCTGCCTGGGAACCCCAGTAATCCATTAGTGTGTCTGTCTCTGAAGTGTCTGGTTTGTCCCCTTTTCTTCAATTTTTAATTTTTTTACTACATATTTGCAATACATGATTACTTACTCCTAGGGAGTAGGTACAAGTACCTAACATAATTTCTTTTTTCATGTTCTTCCTCTTCCTTTCATTTCCTTCAATCCTCCTCTTAGTCCATCACTTGCAAGAAATCTTTCTCCCTATTTTCTATTATCTGTTTTTTTGTTTTTTTGTTTTTTTGTTTTTTTTCACCGCAGATTGAACTCACAACCTTGCACTTGCCAGGCAGGTGCTTATACCACTGAGCTAAATCCCTGGCCCTTGTTCATCATTTTTAATTTGTAGTCTCAGAGAAATCATGTGATATATAAGATCATATTTCTATGCAGACTTTTTGAGACTGTAATTAGGCACATCCTTTAAATATAACTGACATTCATTATTGAATTTCCATTTCTACCTGTTTAACAATAAAAACTTAGATTAGTAATTTTTAGGGAACTTCAGTCAAGGAATCTGTAAGAAGATAGTACCTAAATACAATCTGCAAAAAGAGTCCCTCTATAAAATGTAAGGAATATTCTACATGCATATTTTTCATCATCTTCAGTTATTCATAATAGCGATTCAGAAACAAGATTGTTGAATTAAAAACTGTCAATTCTGTACACTCTCAATGCATACTGGAAGTGGACTAATACCCATCTCTATTTCCAGTAGTCATCCATGAAAAGGCTTATCATACCTTCAATCATAAGTTAATAATACTTAAAAATGATTATCTTACTGGGATGGAATGTATTCAAGTAGCAAGTGGACTGCCCAGAATCTGGGATGCCTTTAAGCCCAACATTCAGTACTGAAAAAAGAAAGAAAGAAAAAAACAAAGATATTAACTGAACACATGTATGTGTAGAAGTTGCTTTGGGTATATTTCACATGAGCCAAAATCAATTACATTTTTATTGCCAAAAATGGTTCACTTTAAATGGTGCTTGACAAAAATAACTTGAAGTCATCTATTCTCACAGCTTCTGTGCTCTAAAAACATTGTTTGATTTGGACATACAGTTTGTCACTTACTTTTAATTCTCACAAGGTCTTATGTATGACCACCCTACGGCCATGGTTCAAGAAAAGTTTCCTTTAAAGTCCAAGCTCTACCAGTCTTTGCTATTTTACAAGGTCTCTTTACTTTCTGAGTTACCTGATTCTACCACATTATAGAGAAAATCAGGGAAGGAGAAGCATCCAGTGAAGGAGATAAAATAGCCCCCTTTCCAGTATAGTACCTGCATCTTTCATTCTTATGCACTGGAATATATATATATATATATATATATATATATATATATATATTTCAATAAAAACCTTGCACTTACCAGGCATTGCTGTGCTGTGCTACTGAGATATATTCCTGGACCTGGGATATCTATATCTGTATCTGTATCTATCAAACAAACAAAGGATTATTTGACTGTAGGCAAACAATTTGATACCATATAGTCTGTGTGATCAATTAGTTTTCCTGTGTGCTTCATATCCTTCACAGGAAAGGAAGATATGAGAGAAATGAGATTTTTAAAAAGCAAACAAAACCAACCATGCTTAATACCAAAAATTGAAAAATAGTCTCTTAATTTTATACAGAACATTGTAAATCTACTGTATTGGCCCCATCTTAAGGGATTATTTGAAAGAAACATTCTCCTCCTTAGGCTAATATATTTTTGTTGATTTATTAAGTACACAAGCCCATAACCTTACTAAATAGAGCCCACAGACCAGTTAGAAACAAAGGAGCTTAGTCACTCATTCCCTTTGTTCAAGTGCAAATGCCATGCTGCCTGAATGATTATCCATCCTTCCACAATCCTAAATCAGGGAAGTTGTATGAACCATTCCCCTTGTCTCCATTTCATCATAAACTAGATGCTAGGATTATTTCCAAAAGATGAAAAATATTTCCAAAAGATGAGAAGTATAAAATAAAAAGTGGCCTTTATTCTGAGAACATGGAGAGAGATGACCTGCACCCCCACCGCTGGCGTCCTGTGATCTCTCCGGCGGACACGTGGTGTGGGGGCATGTAAATAGCTTCAGTTTGGGGTGGAACCTAAGGCGGGCATTAGGGGTGCACAGGTAACCCATTGGTCTTAGGTTTGGTGCCATATGTAAATTTCCAGGGGCGGGAAGATGGCGTCACAGATAACTTCCTAGGGGCAGGGGAAATAGGGGCTTCCTGCTTCCGGTTGTGGCTTTCCTGGCTACAGTGTCCCGTCTGGGCCAAAACCCTTTCACTAGACACTACCTTAATGATTATTCAAGCTTAAACTGAGATCACCCAGACTCTTGACATCAAAGGGACAGTGGGAGGTACCATAGATCAATGATGTCTGATACTATAAACAATGAAAGCCTCAGTTACCATGTCCCTATTTTTCCTGCATTGCCTTTCTGCCTCTTCCTGCTGCTGCCCTCTAACTGTCAATACATTTACTATATAATAAAGAGGTACGCTTGGCAATTCTTGTACAAAAAATCCTGGTATATTTTGGCCCACTCAACTGTAATATAACAGAAAATGCCACTCCCCTAGCCAGTATACTTCAGTTTCTTAATTGTCCAGTTAATAGTTCCTGTTCCAGTTTCAGTTGCTTCTGGTCTCTTAGAAAGGGCTGGTTACTGGGATGCATAGCTGGTCACTGATAGAACTGTGGGGGACTGGTGGCGGCTGAAAAGATAAGAAGTATGAAATATAAATGATATGAAAGTGTTTTGGCCCAGACAGGACACTGTAGCCCGTAAAGCCAAGGAGCTCCATCTCCCCCACCCCTAGGAATTTACCTATGGCCCCAAACAAAGACCAATGGGTTACCTGTGCATCCTTAATGCCCCCTTAGGTTCCAACCCTAACCGAGGCTACTTATGTGTCTCACTCCACATGTTCCATGGAGAGATTCCCGGACCCCGGGGTGGAGATGCAGTGCCCCAGGGGATCGAGGGTGTCTCTCCCCCATTCTCAAAATAAAGGTCATTTATATTTCATACTTCTTATCTTTTCAGCTGCTGCTGGTCTCCCACATTTCTATCAGTCACTATGATGTGCATTGCATAAACCAATCCCCAATTAACAAGCCATTCTGCCTCTGCACTTCCTGCTTGTGTATCTCCTACAAGCCTTACACCACCAGAGGTCAGGGTTTCATATTTTGGGAGTGATCCCAATCTGTCTCCAAATCCTGGGTTTCATTTCATTGTTTTTGCTTGTTATTGCAGTAACATAGTGAAAGGATTTTGCCCTAGATAACACACTACAGCAGTGAGAGGTGACCAAGGGACATTTACCTTGAGGTCATTTTCCCCGCCCCTAGGCAATTTACCTGTGGCACAAAATGAATTCCAATCGGCTGCTTGCACATCATCGATGCCCCCTTTAGGCACCACCCCAGACCAAAGCTATATGTATGTCCCCACACCACGTGTCCGGCAGAGAAAGCCAGACTCCAGTGGTCATCGAGTTTCTCTTCACATCCTTAAAATAAAGGCCACTTTACTTTATATTCTGTCTTCTAACCAAGCTGAAAATCCTATCACATAGGAACTAGAAGTTCACTGAAAAAACAGAATTTATAAAATGTTGAGTTTTTTGAATTTTAGTTGGCTGTGTAACTACTCTTTTCTAAATAGCAAATTGCATCATCATAGGTCACATTACTTTGTTACAGACACCAGTCATTAGCACATCAAAGATGTTGGGCTGGGATGGTGAGTCATGCCTATGATCACTGCACTTTAGGAGTCTGACCAAAAGGATTCCACTTTAGCCCAGGATGGGCAATGTAGTGACTTATACACGCCTTGTCTCCAAATGAGAAATGGAAAGGAATAAGAGTACAGGTCAGTAAAGATCCCCTGGGTTTAATACTGGTACTAACAATAAATAAGTGAATAAACCAAGTATCAAAGAAAAATCTGGCACAGATAACTACATGAGACAAACCACAGCAATCTTTGAAAATAGAACACAACTTAAGATACGTATGCCTTGATGTGGATGGAACCACAGCTCTTAGGTACATTTACTAAGTATGTGTCAGGTTTCCCTTTCGGACTCTTAAGACAACTTGCTCTTCAGTTAATTCATGTCCTTATGAAAAAGGCCAAATTCTCTCCAGGAAATATAGATTGACCAATAAAATTCCGCAATCTTTTCTTCCATGCACTCCTAGGAAATGTGCCCTCCCAAGAAAACTCTCTTCCTGGCTATTTCATCAAGATATTAATCCCTGTGTCTCTCAATGCTGAGCTGGTATTGCTCTGTCCTAGTGTACTAGGCAGCTAAGTTAGATAGAAATTAATATGAAGTCAAAGGGAATGGGACAAAGGAGATCACCACAACAAATAAAGACAGTGAAAGTGTAGCTACAAACAAATCTACCACAGGCCAGACCTTGGTAAGATAGGCCTATAGACCTCCCTGAGACACAGATAGCAACTTCAAATTGCACTGGAGTCAGCACCACCTGGTCTAGGATAGACATCAGCCACCCAGCTGGGGGAGCAGGGCCTCCTGACCCATCACTTCCCAAAAATGTCCCTGTTCTTTCCATGTACCCTTGCTATGTCACTCATTTGCCTATGGGGTCAGTATTAGCTAAGGGACTATACTTATAAAACTAAAGCTGGATTATAGTTGACCCATGTTGTACTGGTGTTGTGAATGTTCTGTTTAAATTACACCTGACAAAGGGCCTCAGTGACCACACACTCAGGACCCCTCCTCGAAATCCAAGACCCGTTTTTTTCCTTATTTTTAATAAAACTCTTAACTTCTTCTGTTGGTTCTGATTTCATCTCTCCATGTTGTGGGACCATAAGCAAGGCATATTTGGCATCTAACAGGGCCAGAGTTATATTTGTCATGGATCAATCACCGCTGGGACTTGAATGTGATCTGTTGAGCTCTTATAACAACAGGATTTCAAACATTCTGACCTGACACAGGGTCAATGTCTTCCGGGGATTTAATAGCATGGGGTCTCAAATCTAGGGAGTCTTTCCCTGCTCAGGATATGTTCTGAAAGTCTCTTCCTGAGAACAAAGCCTTGAGAGGCTTTTCCAGAATCAACCCAATATGCAGGAATTTATTTGTTGTTTTTGTTTTTTGTATTTCCTATGTTCTAGTCAGGACCCTAATGATAAGATTCCTTAAAAACTCTTTTTGAGACCTAGCATATAGCTTAGTAGCAGGATGTTGATCTGGCATGGGGGCTACAGTGAATACTGGTCCCACGTACAATGGAAAAAAACCCTATTTTTCTCGCATCAGCCAGGTGAGCTCATTCACTGAAGATCCTTCAGCTGTGGTGCTGTCTACTGGGCCTCCTGGGAGCCCTGTGCGCCCAGAAGGAGGCCAGAGGCCAGGGCTATGAGGCAGAGCTTGAGGCTGCCAAGTGACAGCCCTGTTTAATAGCCAGCATCGGTGGTAGCAGGTCCAGAGAGTCCCCACGGCACTGGTAAGAGGAGCGTGTCCTGGCGTGGGGCAGCAGACCCTAGACACCACGTCTGTACCTCAGGTACAGCACTTTCCAAAGTAGGACCCCTAGGTCTGGACCCGCCCAGGGCTGCCACGCGCGCATGCTCACAACAACGCTGTGCTGGCACTCCATCCAGCAAGTCCTTGCAGGAACCTTGTGACTTCCTGCCGCTGTTGCTATAGTTCCCAGGGCGGGGCGGAGGGAGCCTTCCTTAAAGGGCGGGGTCTTGCAAGACCCGCAGGGCTGGTTTTAGTGCATTCTGGGATTCTTCCCCTCAAGCAACTGGACTCCCTTAGATTTTGTCTCCGGGTCTTTGTCGAACTAAGTTGCCAAAAACAATGACTTTCCTCTGGTAATCCACGATGTCCCTTTCTCCTGCCGCCTGATGGCACTGTGGGGCTGAAAACAAATCCAACCTGTGAGGAGCCTTCCACTCAGACTTTATTTAATATTTTCTAAAACCCGCAGAAACTTTAACTCTTAAAATGTCTTTCTTTGTGATTCCTTTCACAGTCTCTAGCTAGTCAGTCTCCCGAGTTCAGGTGCCTTCCTGTGAGGAGTTTCCATGCAGACATCACCGTCTACGGAAGCCCTTTGCTTTTCATGTTGGCATTTCAACCAAACTAAATTTCAAAGAGACAAGAGTGGAAGAAGGAGCAGCATCCAGGGTAGGCGATGGAAAGTGCGGCCATGTTTTTTCCATACAGTAACTTCTGAGTTTTCTCTTATGCACCAATGTTTTGCAAGAGAGCACCCTTCACTTAAAGGAGACTTTGAGTTCCACTTGTCTACAAGATGTATCTTTATGTGGAATTTGTTATATGTGTCAATAGAAGGAATCCACACACAGAATGTAATCTTTATTTAAATCTTTACTTAAAATGTCTTTAATTCTGCAATTCCTCAATTGAGGCTGCCAAGTGACAGCCCTGTTTAATAGCCAGCATCGGTGGTAGCAGGTCCAGAGAGTCCCCACGGCAATCTTTATTTAAAATGTTTCTTGTTTTCAATATTTTTTATATTTTAAAACTATATAAATTGTTAAGGATTGTGCAAGATACATAAGCTGGACTATTAGGAAACTTGAGTATGAGGTAAATATACTTATTACCTGATATCTAGGTGTTACGGATAAAAAAAACTGATGGTCAACTTTAACACCAGCAGAATTGAATCACCATGCTGCTGAGCATAGATGTTCACCTGAGGAAGGTTGCCAGCATAGAGATGTGGAGAAGGAGAAGTTATTGCATTGAAGTGCGTTGAGGAATTGTGGGTTCTCCTACGTGTTGCTGTTTGAGCTGTTGGTTGTCCTGGAGAAGCTCTGGTCCTCACATTAAGCATTGTCTCCGGGCTCCAGAGGGGAAGGCGTGTGCCGCTTGGTCCCCAGGATGAACTCATCACGCTGGCTTCCTGGCATGTACTTGACTGTGCTTATCTTGGGAGGAATTCAGGGCTTCCATGTCGCTGAGGATGGCTGTGGTGCTTTTCAGGACAGCCCTGGTCTTTGTTGTGAGTGTGACTTCTCAGCTCCAGTGCAGAGCCCTCAACCTTCTAGCACAGCTCCTTTACCCTGCTGGCATGGACTTTCTGGCTTCCACCGCTGACCTTTGGGCCTTCCCAGCAGGGATCCATGAAAGAGAGTGGCATGAGTCCTTGTGGGCTCTGGACCTTCAGTTGGACTCATGGGAGGCATTGTCATGAGCTCTGGGTCTTCGTCTGGACTCATGTGGGACATTGCTGTGGGATTCAGGCCTTTGGCTGAATATTCTATATCTTTAGTGTTGTGGATAGATTTCCTGCATTTTCTTGTGTTAACTCTGGGTGAGCATCATAAAAATAGTATTATAAAGTCCATGTTCTGATTCTAACTCTTCTGTGTACAACCCCTAAGTACAACACTAGGAACACTTCAAGATTCACTAATATACAATATGTTATCTCTAATGTGGGAAATTGAATGTGATTAGCAAAACTTGTTGAAAGGCAACACGTGAACCCTTGAATTATACTTTACTGCTCTTTATTCCTCCATTCTTTTCTGTGTACTTCAAAATGATCTCCATAGAGATGAATCACTTCTGTACAGTAAGGAGAAAATAATGCAGTGAGTGTATAAAAGTTTTACTCAATGGGTTTTGCAAACTCTTGCGCCCATTGCACAGGATCAAGGGAGCAATCATCCTTGTGCAAGGGGACAGTGAGATAAGCTTGCCAGAGGACAGAGAAAGCAAGTGGATTTCATTCGTTCTTCTGTGCCAAACCCATATGCTTTACATTTGGAATTGGTAGATGAATTCTGGTAGGCAGAGTCACTACTCTTATTCACTTCTCTCCCTTTCATGGCAACACCATCACTTACTTGCCCTGCTACCCCAATGCCACCAACTCTTGGCCCTGCCAACTATTCCACACTAGACCTCTGTTTCCACAACTCTCATTTCATCCTTCATATGTGGAGTTAACATAATGTTTATTACTGGGTGACCTACTTCATCAGAGTCTGGAAATACAACATTTGTGTTAAGAGAAATCTGAAGTCAAAATTGTATGATAGCATTATAGGAGACTACCTAACTGTGCTGAATTACCACAAGGTCATAGGCATAGAGAAAATGTGTCTGTAAAATATATCTGCTAGCTTTGTAGGTAGTGGGAATTCCTCTAGGACTTTCCAAAGTACTTGCTGATAGAGAGCAAGCCCAACTATGTAGTTCCTGATAATTTTCATTTCTTTTGTTTTTCAAGGTATTTTACTCGGGAATTCAGCTGGGAATCAGGAAACACATATGCAGTTGCATGCACGTGTGAGCACCCCCCCACACACACAAATAGGGGTAAAATAAGTAACAGGAGAGGTGTATTATAAAAAAGACCTTTTCAAGTTGTTGTGCTCAAGAGCAAAACATACAAATAAACCTTTTACTTTCAACCCCCAATCCTGAAGAAAAGAAATTTTAAAAAAACCAGAGCTTTGGAATGTAGTTCGCAACTGGAGGAATTGCAGAATATGCACAGAGCCTTGGGTTCTATCCCTGGAACTGGGAGGAAAAGGATGTGTTTGTCTACATAAAAATAAAATTATTTATGCAACTGCAATCCACAAATGTACTTCAAAAACCAAGAATTTGTCATATATGTGACAGTTTGGGGTAAATCTCCATATACATATAAGTTAAAATCCATCATATAATTTTTTTTTTCTGTACAAGTTAGTAATTTATCCCAATGCCTGAAACATGCTAGGCAATCAATCTACCATGAAATAAGCTCCTAGCCCAATAATATAGTTGTTTTTAAAACTTTGTAAGTGACAGTGAGTGTTCATCCTATCCCTAGTCTACCGGACTCTAAATTACATGTTTGAGTGACAGAATGCTTTCATGCCCCCAATACAAGGGTGAAACAAATGGCAGAATGAGGAATGTCACACAGATTTAAGATCCAGAGAAGACTAATCAAAGCAGTTATTAGTTCCCAACTACACCAAGACCAGGTTATGAGGCTGAGACTTAAGCATGCCACGAAGAGGAGGAAGGCAGGATCTTTTTTCACTTTTCTTTATTTTTTTTTAATTTTAAAGAGCTTAACACAAAAGACCACAGATCAGAACAGAACAAAGTAAGCAATACAGCACGTTCAACAAGACAATCCAATATTAACAGCAGCTATCAAAATGTCTCTTTCTTTGAAACTGTTGAGCATGCCTTCACATACAACAGTATCAAACATAACAATATAGTATAAAACCACTCAAGAGAATGAAAGTATTACAGGGCATTCAGAACCAAATAATAGAAAATGAACAATGGCTACTATAATATCACATTTTCCATAGAAAGTTTGTTTATACTATCATACATATTAAAATCTGATAAGACACAACACGATAGAACCAATGGAAAGAGAAGAACAAAAGCATGGTAGGACTTCAAAGCAAGATGGTATTAAATCAGCAATAACTGCCATAATGTCTTATTTTCTTGAAAATAGCTGTTCATACCATCACACATAATAAAATTAAACAAAACAGAATAAAACCAATTGAACTAATGAATGAAAACATTATAAGGATTCAAAGCAATGTAACAGGGAATCACGATTACCATAAAATGTTGTATAGTCTTACCATTATTTTTTTTAAAGATTAAGATAAAAGAGGGCATGACAACACAGGACAGGCCAGAACAATTTAAGTAACACAGTGTTTCACCACAAGACAATCTGACATAACAGTAGCTAAAGTGTCTCTTTCCTTGAAATATTTGACTATAGCTTGATATACTGTAGTATCAAACATAAAAAGACAATGTAAAACCATTAAAGAGAAAGAGAGCATTACAGGGCATTCAGAACAAACTAACAGGAAATGAACAATGGTTACTATATTAGCTCCTTGTCTATAAAAAATTTCGTTTATACTATCACATATAATAAAATCCAATAAGATACAACATGATAAAACCAATGGAGACAGAAGATCAAAAGCTTGATGGGACTTGAGAACAAGATGATATTAAATCATCACTAGCTATTACAATGTCTTGTTTTCTTCAAAATAAGTTCATACCAACACAGACAATAAAAAAAACCAATCTAGAATAACACCATTCCACTTAATGAATGAAAACATTATAATGCTTCAAACAATATAATGGGAAACCATGATTACCACATACTTTTATGTATTCTTACTATTTCTTACACTCGGGAAAATATTCAGTATTTATACATATGAGTTTGACTTTTTCCACATACGAGTGTGGTGTCAAGCTGCACCCATTTACTTAGAAATATCTCAATGTGATCATTCATTACAGCTGAGTAGTATTCCATTGTATAAAAATACCACATCTTTTTTATCCCTTCCTCAGTTGATGGACACTTTTAGGGTGTTTCCAAGATCTGGCTATTACAAATTGTGCTGCTATAAACATGGGTGCAGGTATGTCACTCTGGTGTGAAGTCTTCAGTTCTTCTGGGACTATGGCTAGAAGTGGAATACCTGGAACTAATGGGACCTCCAATCCCAGCTTTCTGAGAAATCTCCACACTGACATCCACAATGGTTGCACCAGTCTACATTCCCACCAAGAGTGCAGTAGAGTCCCTTTGCCCTGACAGGCTCTCTAGCATTTGCTGTTGGTAGTTTTCTTGATCCTGGCCACTCTTTCAGGAGTGAGATGAAATCTCAAGTGTGGTTTTAATTTGCATTTCTCTAAAGAGTACTGATGGTGAACATTTTTTCATGTATTTACTTTCCATTTGTATTTCTTCATCTGAGAATTGTGTATTCACCTCAGATGCCGATTTTTGGATTGGATCCTTCAATTTTGGGGGTCTGATTTTTTTAAATTCCTTATATGTTTCAGACAGAAGTCCTATGTCTGAGGGACAGTTCACTAAGATTGTTTCCCAGTTTGTAGGTTTTCTTTTCACTATGCTAGAGATGTCTTTGGACGTGCAGAAACTTTTTAATAAGACATGATCCCAGTTGTTGATTCTGGAAAGTATTTCCCGTGCAGTTTGATTCCTGTTCATGAATTCTCTACCTACCCCCGTCTTCAAGGTTTGTACCCACTTTGTCTTCCAATAGATTTAGTGTTTCTGTTTGAATATTCAGAACTTTGATCCTTCTAGATTTCAGTTTGGTACATGGTGCCAGGCATGGGTCAAGTCTTAGTTTTCAGCATATGGAGAGCCAGTGTTTCCAACACCGTTTATTAAAGAAACAGTCGTTCTTACAGTGAACAAGTTTGGCCCCTTAATCAAAGATAGAAGGTTCATCTTGTTTGTAGTTGTGGTTACACCTAATCTATTCCATTGATCTTCGACTCTGTTGTTATTCAGTACCATGTTGATTTTACTACAATTGCTTTGTAGTATAAGTTCAAGTGAGGGCCTGTGATGCCTCCTGCCTTGCCTTTGCTGCTCAGAATTGTCTTTGCTATTCTAGGTCTCTTCAGGTCCCAGATGAATTTTAGGAGTGCTTTCTCTAGATCTATGAGGTATGTTGATGTTATTTTTATTGGGATTACATTGATTCTGTATGACAGTTTTGGGAGAATGGACAATTTCACAATATTTATGCTTGCTATCCATGAGCAAGGGATGACTTTCCATTTTCTGAGATCCTCTTCAATTTCTTTTTTTAGTGTATTATAATTTCCCCTATGTAGATCTTTGACTTCGTTCAGGAGAAAAATTCCTAAATATTTCATTTTGGTTCCTAGTGTGAAGGGTGTGGCTCCTCCTATTTGTCTCTCTGTATCTTGTTGTTAGGGTATAGAAATGCTATTGATTTTTGGGTACTGATTTTGTATCCACCTACACTGCTGAATTTACTTATTGTACCTAGGAGTCTTTCAATGGAGTTTTGGGGGTCTTCTATGTAGAGTATCATGTCATCCGCAAATAATGATAACTTAACTTCTTCTTTTCCTACCTTTCCGCCCTTTATTTCTCTCTCCTGTCTAATTGCTCTGGCTAGTATTTCCAGTACTATATGAAATAGTACTGGTGATAAGGGACAGTCTTGTCTTGTGCCTCATTTCAAGGTAAAGGCCTTCAGTTATTGGCGATTTAGCATGGAACTGGCTGTTGGTTTGTCACAGATGCCCTTTGTCATGTTGAGGTAAATATCATCTATTCCAATTTCCTGTAAGTTTCTTATCATGAATGAGTGCTGGACCTTATGAAAAGCTTTTTCTGCATCTATCGAGATGAACGTGTGCCTCTTACTTTTGGCTTTATTGATATTGGATTACATGTATTGATTTACGTATGTTGAATCATCCCCGCATGCCTGGGATGAATCCCACTTGGTGATGGCATATGATCTTGTTGATGATTTTCTGCATCCTATTTGCCAATATATTTTTTTTCTTTTTCCTTTTTATTGATAGGAAGGATTGAAGTCACGACTGCCTGCTTGCTAGTAGGTGCTTATGCTGCTGAGCTAAATCCCCAGCCCCTATTTGCCAATATTTTACTGAGGATTTGTCATCTGTGTTCATTAGGGAGATTGGCCTGTAGTTCACTTTTTTAGTTGGGCCATTATCAGGTTTTTGGTACTAGAGTAATATTGGCTTCCAGGAATGACTTAGGAAGGATCGCTAACCTTTCGATTTCATTGAAGAACTTGAGGAGTTTGGGCCACTAAGTCTTCTTTGTACTTCTTGTAGAATTCCCCAGTGAATCCATCTGGGCCTGGCCTCTTCTTTGTAGGTAAGGACTTAATTACATTTTCAATTTCATTAATAGAAATTGGGTTATTCATCAGTTTTACATCTTCTTGACCTAGCTTTGGTACTTCATATGTTTGTACCAATCTGTCAATCTCTTCTGTAATATCAAACCTTTGTGAGGAGAGGTTTTCGAAATAGGTGTTGATAATCTTCTGTATTTCTACAGAGTCTGTAGTGATTTCGCCTTTTTCATTCCTTATTGCATGAACATGAGGTTTTTCTTCCTTCTTTAAAAAAAGTAAGGTTGGCTGGGGGCTTATCAATTTTATTTATTATTTCAGAGAACCAACTCTTTTATACATTCATTCTTTGGATTTTTTTCTTAGTCTCTATCGCATCAATTTGTACTCCGATTTTTAAAATTTCTCTCCCTTGTTTTGGCTTTTGGCTTGACCTTCGTTCGCTTCTTTTTCTAGATATTTGAGGTGTAGCATCAGGTTATTTATTTGTATTCCTTGTGTTTTCCTGATGTGGGAACTCAGTGCAATAAATTTTCTTCCGAGGACAGCTTCCATTACATGGCACAGATTCTGGTAAGTTGTATTTGTATTTTTGTTTGCTTGTATGTATGGATTAATATCTTCTTTAATTTCCCCTGACTCCCACTGATCACTCAAGGGTGTGTTACTCATTTTCCATGTGTTTGTGGGAATTTTGCAGTATCTTTTATTATTAACTTGTAATTTCGTGGCGCTATGATCCCATAACATGCATGGGATAATTTCAGCCCTTTTGCATTTATTTAAGTATATTCTGCGGCGTAATATAGGGTCTATTTTAGAGAATATCCCACGCACGACAGAGAAGACTGTGTATTCTGATGTTGTTGGATAGAACACTCTGTATATGTCTATCAAGTCCATTTGTTCACAGGTGTGATTCAGTTTTGTTTTTACTTTGCTGATTTTCTGTCTGGTTGATCTGCTTGCAGTCTCCTTTAAAGATCTTTTTGTTTTATATAATCATTTAGAATTCGATTGACATGTACAATGAATTTGCATGAGTAATGTTCACACAGCATGAATTACTGTGTCTTATGAAAGCTGGAAAATAACCTGAATGGTTTCCTTTTTTGGTACTGGGACTCAGAAGGAGGACCTTGCAGTTGTCAGGCTGGCACTTTGCTGCTAAGTGAAATGCCTGTCCACAACCTGAATTGCATTGTAGAAGCTGTAAAATTGTTTGCTGATCAGGTGGGCAGAAAATAACATCTCAAAACACAACAAAACAAGCAACCAACATGTCAGGTCCCCTACACAAAGAAAGCAACAGAACGGTAAAGGAAGGTTACTGCAACAGAAGTCATTGTGGTTTTGCTTGGTGTTTGTACTCAGTGTAGTCTGGTCAGGACAGAAAGCAAACAGGACCCTGCTGCAGTGCCTTTTGCCTACATGCACTCATGGCACACATGAAGAAGGTTCCAGCCTGTCCTAGGTCACTGCCTTTGTAATTGTAATGTGTGACTCATTTCATAGTACCTCAGGGTACACTTTCAACAGGGTCTGTCCCTACAGGGCTTTTTGCTTTACCATTTTCTTGTGCAAGTTATGAATGTTGATACCCTTGCGGGACAAAAAGCTTTTGTTGGCAGCATGGCACCCTTTCAGACTGCATCTTTTATTTTATCCTTCTACTGGGGACACGAAAGCATTCTATAACCTAAATGTAACTCCAGAGTCTGACAGCCCCTGGACACTGGTGAACACTGAGATTCTCTTTGAAGCATCCTGATACCCTGGGTGACCTAAGAGGGAAGAAGGCTGAGGCTGTCTTTCTGGCGCCGGCCAGGTGAGCTCATTTACTGAAGATCCTTCAGCTGTGGGGCTATCTACTGGGCCTCCTGGGAGCCCTGTGCGCCCAGAAGGAGGCCACAGGCCAGGGCTATGAGGCAGAGCGTGAGGCTGCCAGGTGACAGCCCTGTTCAGATGCCAGCTTCGGTGGTAGCAGGACCAGAGAAACCCCATGGCTAGCGCTGGCAACAGGAGCCTGTCCGGGCGAAAGCCAGCAATCCCCAGACACCACAAGTTTGGTCTGTGTGTAACAGGAAGTGTCAGAACTAGGACCCCAGGGCTGCCCGGGCCGCGGGCCGCGGCGCGCAGGCCCACAACAACCCAATGCTGGGCCTCCATCCGGCGCGTCCTTCCGGGGACGCAGTGACTTCCGGCTGCGGGTGCTCTGCTTCCAGGGCGAGGGGTGAGGGGCGGCTTCCTGCAGGGGCGGAGCCTTCCCTGGGCCTACTCCCTGGGCTTTAGTGCGCGCTGGGGTTCTTTCTATCGTGGTCCGTGGCGCGCCCCTACTTTATCTCCTGGTCTGTGGCCGCAGAAGTCCCGAAGAGCATGCATTCTGCCGCCAGGAAGCCGCGGATGTGTTTCTCCGGCCACTAGATGGCAGTAGCGTCCCGCGCAAACTTTCCGCGTGTTGTGCACCCGCCCTTCGCGTCTTAAAAAAGTGCAGAGCCTGTCCTGGCATCTTTACGCATAGTTGCAAAGCGAGTCAGAATCCACTGGCTACAGTATGGGTGCCTTATGCTGTGGGATTTTCTTGCTGAAAACTCTACCTTTAGAAGTCGTTTGCGGCTCCCAGGGGCATTTCACCTGGGAGGCCTCCTTGGCACCCCCAACACTCGGTCCCCGTCGAAGGTCTTGTCTCACTGCGCTACAGCGCCATTTCTTTTTCCGTCCGTTTTTAGGTTTTAATTCCTATGTGTTCGCCATAAATCACGACCACTTTCCTCCTGCCGGCAGTGTTGGAGGGGGGGAGGGGCGGTTGGTTCAAGTATGTGAGGCAGTGTATTCGTCTTTGATCCCCTGCCCCTCCTCAGCCTTCTTGTCTCTCCACCTTTTAGTCCTTCTTCCATTTGCAAAACAGCTGTCTCCCAATTACCTGTTCTCTGTCCTCTCCTAGTTACATTTTGGGTTTCTCATATGACAAACTTCGATATATGTACCCGGGATGTCTCATTTTGTTCACGTAAAAGTAAGTTCTCAAATGCTTACGTTTTCCTGTCAAAGACTCAAATTTATCCTTTGTGGAGGAGTGGCCCTGCACTGTGTATAAACATGGTGTTTTCTTTTTTTTTTTTTTTTTCTCAGATTTTGAGGCAGGGTCTGTCTTTGCAGTTGGGGCAGGACTTCATCTCACTTTGTATCCCAGGCTGGTCTTGAATTGATAAAGATGTTCCTGCCTCAGCCTCCAGAGTGCTGGGATTACAGGTGTGAGTCACCACACCAGGGCCCATTTTCTTTATCAATGTCTTGCTGAGCCTAGTGGGTACTTCCAAGATTTAGTCATCATGAATTGTGCTTCCATGAACACGTGTATTACTAAAACAAAGACTTCTTTTCCTATTTGTGAGAACTTCGCCAGGAGGGAAATAGATACCTGGGCGAATGGGGTTTTGATGTTGCATTTTTGGAGGCATTTCTGTACTTCTGGTGTTTATGGACCTCTTCCAGTACCTTCTTTCATTGTAGACATCCTTGAACCTCACTGTGTGAAATTTCTTCAGAGTGACGTGAAGAGAATCTGTCTTGTCCACCATGGCATTGCCCAGCCAAAACCAACACCTGTACTGGTCATGCATTTGAGCCAGGCTTGCTGGGTCACACCTTCCACAGCCACCCTCAGGGAGACTCAGGCAGGAGGATTACTACTAGTTCAAAGTCAGCATGCTGTGTTAGTGACTTAGGGGATGATAACATTGCAAAATAGAAACTCAAACAACTGCGGTGTAGCTCCGTGCAAATAGTTTGGATTAGAAAGCTGGTATCTCAAATAAATAATCATTTTAAACATACCGAGATCCCTACTATTATCCAGGGTTTTAGTCTCTTTTTTATTTAATTAAAAAAAGTAAAGGAGAATAAGATAAAAGAGGACATAACAACGCAGGTCAGAGCTGAACAGTTTAAGCAACATAGTCTTTCACCACAAGATAACCCTACAAAAGAGTAGTTACCTTGGTGTTCGTATCCTTGAAATATTTGAGTACACTTTCGTGTGCTATAGGATCAAACATAACAAGACAGTGTAAAACCATTCAAGAGGATGAAAGTATTACAGGGTATTTAGAACCAACTAACAGAAAACGAACAATGGTTTCTATATTACCTCCTTGTCTATAAAATATTCGGTTCATATTATCACATATAATAAAATCCAATAAGATACAACATGATAAAGCCGATGGAGACAGAAGAACAAAAGCTTGATGGGACTTCAGAACAAGTGGACATTAAATCAGCACTAGCTATTACAATGTCTTCTTGTCTTCAAAATAACAGTTTATACCACCACAGACTATAAAATCAAACACCCCAGAAAAAAAACATTCCAATTAATGAATGAAAATCTTATAAGTCTTCAAAACAATATAATGGGGAATCATGATTACGATGTGCTTTTACATATTCTTACCATTTCTTACACTCGGGAAAATATTCGGTATTTATACATATGAGTTTGACTTTTTTCACTTAGGAGTGTGGTTCCACCCTGGGCCCATATATTTATAAATATCTCAATGTGATCATTCTTTATAGCTGAGTAGTACTCCATTGTATAAAAATACCACATCTTTTTTATCCCTTCCTCAGTTGATGGACACTTTTAGGGTGTTTCCAAGATCTGGCTATTACAAATTGTGCTGCTATAAACATGAGTGCAGGTATGTCACTCTGGTGTGAAGTCTTCAGTTCTTCTGGGACTATGGCTAGAAGTAGAATAGCTGGAACTAATGGGACCTCCAATGCCAGCTTTCTGAGAAATCTCCAACTGATATCCAAAATGGTAGCAGCAGTCTACACTCCCACCAAGAGTGCAGGACAGTCCCTTTTCCCCAACAGGGTCTCCAGCATTTGTTGTTGGTAGTTTTCTTGATCCTGGCCACTCTTTCAGGAGTGAGATGGAATCTCAACTGAGGCTTTAATTTGCATTTCTCTAATGAGTACTGATGATGAACATTTTTTCATGTATTTGTTTTCCATTTGTATTTCTTCATCTGAGAATTGTGTATTCACCTCAGATGCCGATTTTTGGATTGGATCCTTGAGTTGTGGGAGTCTGATTTTTTAAAAATTCCTTATATGTTTTAGACAGAAGTCCCATGTCTGAGGGACAGTTGACGAAGATTGTTTCCCAGTTTGTAGGTTTTCTTTTCACTATGCTAGAGATGTCTTTGGATGTGCAGAAACTTTTTAATAAGACATGATCCCAGTTGTTGATTCTGGAAAGTATTTCCCGTGCAGTTTGATTCCTGTTCATGAATTCTCTACCTACCCCCGTCTTCAAGGTTTGTACCCACTTTGTCTTTCAATAGATTTAGTGTTTCTGTTTGAATATTCAGAACTTTGATCCTTTTAGATTTCAGTTTGGTACATGGTGCCAGGCATGGATCAAGTCTTAGTTTTCGGCATATGGAGAGCCAGTATTTCCAACACCGTGTATTAAAGAAACAGTCGTTCTTACAGTGAAAAAGTTTGGCCCCTTAATCAAAGAGAGGTGGTTCATCTTGTTTGTAGTTGTGGTTACACCTAATCTATTCCATTGATCTTCGACTCTGTTGTTATTCCAGTACCATGTTGATTTTACTACAATTGCTTTGTAGTATAACTTCAAGTCAGGGCCTGTGATGCCTCCTGCCTTGGCTTTGCTGCTTAGAATTGTCTTTGCTATTCTAGGTCTCTTCTGGTCCCAGATGAATTTTAGGAGGGATTTCTCTAAATCTATGAGGTATGTTGCTGGTGTTTTTATTGGGATTGCATTAAATCTTTATGACAGTTTTGGGAGAATGGTCAATTTCACAATATTTATGCTTGCTATCCATGAGCATGGGATATCTTTCCATTTTCTGAGACCCTTTTCAATTTCTTTTTCAGTGTAATGTAATTTTACCTATGTAGATCTTTGACTTCTTTCAGTAGAAAAATTCCTAAATATTTCATTTTGGTTGCTAGTGTGAAGGGTGTGGCTCCTCCTATTTGTCTCTCTGTATCTTGTTGTTAGGGTATAGAAATGCTATTGATTTTTGGGTACTGATTTTGTATCCAGCTACACTGCTGAATTTACTTATTATATCTAGGAGTCTTTCAATGGAGTTTTGGGGGTCTTCTATGTAGAGTATCATGTCCTCGCAAATAATGATAACTTAACTTCTTCTTTTCCTACCTTTCCCCCCTTTATTTCTCTCTCCTGTCTAATTGCTCTGGCTAGTATTTCCAGTACTATATGAAATAGTACTGGTGATAAGGGACAGTCTTGTCTTGTGCCTCATTTCAAGGTAAAGGCCTTCAGTTATTGGTGATTTAGCATGGAACTGGCGGTTGGTTTGTCACAGATGCCCTTTGTCATGTTGAGGTAAATATCATCTATTCCAATTTTCTGTAAGGTTCTTATCATGAATGAGTGTTGGACCTTATCAAAAGCTTTTTGTGCATCTATCGAGATGAACGTGTGCCTCTTACTTTTGTCTTTATTGATATTGGATTACATGTATTGATTTACGTATGTTGAACCATCCCCGCATGCCTGGGATGAATGCCACTTGGTCAGCTTATATGATCTTCTTGATGATTTTCTGCATCCTATTTGCCAATATATATATATTTTTTCCTTTTTATTGGTAGGAGGGATCGAACTCTCCATTGCCTGCTTGGTAGTAGGTGCTTATTCCACTGAGCTAAATCCCCAGCCCCTATTTGCCAATATTTTACTGAGGATTTGTCATCTGTGTTCATTAGGGAGATTGGCCTGTAGTTCACTTTTTTACTTGGGCCATTATCAGGTTTTTGGTACTAGAGCAATATTGCCTTCCAGGAATGACATAGGAAGGATCGGTACCCTTTTGATTTCATTGAAGAACTTGAGGAGTTTGGGCCACTAAGTCTTCTTTGTACTTCTTGTAGAATTCCCCAGTGAATCCGTCTGGGCCTGGCCTCCTCTTTGTAGGTAAGGACTTAATTACATTTTCTATTTGATTAATAAAAATTGGGTTATTCAGCAGTTTTACATCTTCTTGACCTAGCTTTGGTACTTCATATGTTTGTACCAATCTGTCAATCTCTTCTGTAATATCAAACCTTTGTGGGGAGAGGTTTTCGAAATAGGTGTTGATGATCTTCTGTATTTCTACAGAGTCTGCAGTGATTTCGCCTTTTTCATTCCTTATTGCATGAATTTGCGGTTTTTCTTCCTTTTTTAAAAAAGTAAGGTTAGCTAGGGCCTTATCAATTTTATTTATTCTTTCAGAGAACCAACTCTTTGATCCATTCATTCTTTGGATTGTTTTCCAAGTCTCTATCGCATTAATTTATACTCCGATTTTTAAAATTTCCTCCCTTGTTTTAGCTTTGGGCTTGACCTGCTCTTTTTTTCTAGATGTTTGAGGTGTAGCATCAGGTTATTTGTTTGTACACATTGTGTTTTCCTGATGTGGGAACTCAGTGCAGTAAATTTTCCTCCTACGATAGCTTCCATTGCATGGCACAGATTCTGGTAAGTTGTATTTGTGTTTTCGTTTGCTGGTAGCTATGGTTTAATATCTTCTTTAATTTCTCCTGACACCCACTGATCACTCAAGGGTGTGTTACTCAGTTTCCATGTGTTTGCGGGAATTTTGCAGTATCTTTTATTATTAACTTGTAATTTTGTGGCGCTATGATCCCATAACATGCATGGGATAATTTCAGCTCTTTGCATTCATTTAAGTATATTCTGCGGCGTAACATAGGGTCTATTTTAGAGAATGTCCCACGCACTACAGAGAAGACTGTGTATCCGGATGTTGTTGGATGGAACACTCTGTATATGTCTATCAAGTCCATTTGTTCACAGGTGTGATTCAGTTTTGTTTTTACTTTGCTGATTTTCTGTCTGGTTGATCTGCTTGCACTCTGTTTTAAAGATCCTTTTGTTTTATAGAACCACTTAGAATTCGATTGACATGTACAACGACTTTGCATGAGTAATGTTCACACAGCATGAATTACTGTGTCTTATAATAACTAGAATATAACCTGAATTGTTTCCTTTTTTGGTACTGGGACTCAGAAGGAGGACCTTGCAGTTGTCAGGCTGGCACTTTGCTGCTAAGTGAAATGCCTGTCCACAACCTAAATTGCATTGTAGAAGCTGTAAAAATTGTTACATCTCAAAACATAACAAAACAAGCAAGCAACATGTCAGGTCCCCTACACAAAGAAAGCAACAGAAAGGTAAATGAAGGTTACTGAAACAGAAGTCATTGTGGTTTTGCTTCGTGTTTGTACTCAGTGTAGTCTGGTCAGGACAGAAAACAAACAGGGCCCTGCAGCGCCTTCTACCTCCATGCACTCGTGGCACACATGAAGAAGGTTCCAGCCTGTCCTAGGTCACTGCCTTTGTAATTGTAATGTGTGACTCATTTCATAGTACCTCAGGGTACACTTTCAACAGGGTCTGTCCCTACAGGGCTTTTTGCTTTACCATTTTCTTGTGCAAGTTATGAATGTTGATACCCTTGCGGGACAAAAAGCTTTTGTTGGCAGCATGGCACCCTTTCAGACTGCATCTTTTATTTTATCCTTCTACTGGGGACACGAAAGCATTCTATAACCTAAATGTAACTCCAGAGTCTGACAGCCCCTGGACACTGGTGAACACTGAGCTTCTCTTTGAAGCATCCTGATACCCTGGGTGACCGAAGAGGGAAGAAGGCTGAGGCTGTCTTTCTGGCGCCGGCCAGGTGAGCTCATTTACTGAAGATCCTTCAGCTGTGGGCTATCTACTGGGCCTCCTGGGAGCCCTGTGCGCCCAGAAGGAGGCCAGAGGCCAGGCTATGAGGCAGAGCGTGAGGCTGCCAGGTGACAGCCCTGTTCAGATGCCAGCTCGGTGGTAGCAGGACCAGAGAAACCCCATGCCTTGCGCTGGCAAGAGGAGCCTGTCCCGGCGTGAGCCAGCAACCCCCAGACACCACAAGTTTGGTCTGTGTGTAACAGGAAGTGTCAGAACTAGGACCCCAGGGCTGCCCGGGCCGCGGGCCGCGGCGCGCAGGCCCACAACAACCCAATGCTGGGCCTCCATCCGGCGCGTCCTTCCGGGGACGCAGTGACTTCCGGCTGCGGGTGCTCTGCTTCCAGGGCGAGGGGTGAGGGGCGGCTTCCTGCAGGGGCGGAGCCTTCCCTGGGCCTACTCCCTGGGCTTTAGTGCGCGCTGGGGTTCTTTCTATCGTGGTCCGTGGCGCGCCCCTACTTTATCTCCTGGTCTGTGGCCGCAGAAGTTCCGAAGAGCATGCATTCTGCCGCCAGGAAGCCGCGGATGTGTTTCTCCGGCCACTAGATGGCAGTAGAGTCCCGCGCAAACTTTCCGCGTGTTGTGCACCCGCCCTTCGCGTCTTAAAAAAGTGCAGAGCCTGTCCTGGCATCTTTACGCATAGTTGCAAAGCGAGTCAGAATCCACTGGCTACAGTATGGGTGCCTTATGCTGTGGGATTTTCTTGCTGAAAACTCTACCTTTAGAAGTCGTTTGCGGCTCCCAGGGGCATTTCACCTGGGAGGCCTCCTTGGCACCCCCAACACTCGGTCCCCGTCGAAGGTCTTGTCTCACTGCGCTACAGCGCCATTTCTTTTTCCGTCCGTTTTTAGGTTTTAATTCCTATGTGTTCGCCATAAATCACGACCACTTTCCTCCTGCCGGCAGTGTTGGAGGGGGGGAGGGGCGGTTGGTTCAAGTATGTGAGGCAGTGTATTCGTCTTTGATCCCCTGCCCCTCCTCAGCCTTCTTGTCTCTCCACCTTTTAGTCCTTCTTCCATTTGCAAAACAGCTGTCTCCCAATTACCTGTTCTCTGTCCTCTCCTAGTTACATTTTGGGTTTCTCATATGACAAACTTCGATATATGTACCCGGGATGTCTCATTTTGTTCACGTAAAAGTAAGTTCTCAAATGCTTACGTTTTCCTGTCAAAGACTCAAATTTATCCTTTGTGGAGGAGTGGCCCTGCACTGTGTATAAACATGGTGTTTTCTTTTTTTTTTTTTTTTTTCTCAGATTTTGAGGCAGGGTCTGTCTTTGCAGTTGGGGCAGGACTTCATCTCACTTTGTATCCCAGGCTGGTCTTGAATTGATAAAGATGTTCCTGCCTCAGCCTCCAGAGTGCTGGGATTACAGGTGTGAGTCACCACACCAGGGCCCATTTTCTTTATCAATGTCTTGCTGAGCCTAGTGGGTACTTCCAAGATTTAGTCATCATGAATTGTGCTTCCATGAACACGTGTATTACTAAAACAAAGACTTCTTTTCCTATTTGTGAGAACTTCGCCAGGAGGGAAATAGATACCTGGGCGAATGGGGTTTTGATGTTGCATTTTTGGAGGCATTTCTGTACTTCTGGTGTTTATGGACCTCTTCCAGTACCTTCTTTCATTGTAGACATCCTTGAACCTCACTGTGTGAAATTTCTTCAGAGTGACGTGAAGAGAATCTGTCTTGTCCACCATGGCATTGCCCAGCCAAAACCAACACCTGTACTGGTCATGCATTTGAGCCAGGCTTGCTGGGTCACACCTTCCACAGCCACCCTCAGGGAGACTCAGGCAGGAGGATTACTACTAGTTCAAAGTCAGCATGCTGTGTTAGTGACTTAGGGGATGATAACATTGCAAAATAGAAACTCAAACAACTGCGGTGTAGCTCCGTGCAAATAGTTTGGATTAGAAAGCTGGTATCTCAAATAAATAATCATTTTAAACATACCGAGATCCCTACTATTATCCAGGGTTTTAGTCTCTTTTTTATTTAATTAAAAAAAGTAAAGGAGAATAAGATAAAAGAGGACATAACAACGCAGGTCAGAGCTGAACAGTTTAAGCAACATAGTCTTTCACCACAAGATAACCCTACAAAAGAGTAGTTACCTTGGTGTTCGTATCCTTGAAATATTTGAGTACACTTTCGTGTGCTATAGGATCAAACATAACAAGACAGTGTAAAACCATTCAAGAGGATGAAAGTATTACAGGGTATTTAGAACCAACTAACAGAAAACGAACAATGGTTTCTATATTACCTCCTTGTCTATAAAATATTCGGTTCATATTATCACATATAATAAAATCCAATAAGATACAACATGATAAAGCCGATGGAGACAGAAGAACAAAAGCTTGATGGGACTTCAGAACAAGTGGACATTAAATCAGCACTAGCTATTACAATGTCTTCTTGTCTTCAAAATAACAGTTTATACCACCACAGACTATAAAATCAAACACCCCAGAAAAAAAACATTCCAATTAATGAATGAAAATCTTATAAGTCTTCAAAACAATATAATGGGGAATCATGATTACGATGTGCTTTTACATATTCTTACCATTTCTTACACTCGGGAAAATATTCGGTATTTATACATATGAGTTTGACTTTTTTCACTTAGGAGTGTGGTTCCACCCTGGGCCCATATATTTATAAATATCTCAATGTGATCATTCTTTATAGCTGAGTAGTACTCCATTGTATAAAAATACCACATCTTTTTTATCCCTTCCTCAGTTGATGGACACTTTTAGGGTGTTTCCAAGATCTGGCTATTACAAATTGTGCTGCTATAAACATGAGTGCAGGTATGTCACTCTGGTGTGAAGTCTTCAGTTCTTCTGGGACTATGGCTAGAAGTAGAATAGCTGGAACTAATGGGACCTCCAATGCCAGCTTTCTGAGAAATCTCCAACTGATATCCAAAATGGTAGCAGCAGTCTACACTCCCACCAAGAGTGCAGGACAGTCCCTTTTCCCCAACAGGGTCTCCAGCATTTGTTGTTGGTAGTTTTCTTGATCCTGGCCACTCTTTCAGGAGTGAGATGGAATCTCAACTGAGGCTTTAATTTGCATTTCTCTAATGAGTACTGATGATGAACATTTTTTCATGTATTTGTTTTCCATTTGTATTTCTTCATCTGAGAATTGTGTATTCACCTCAGATGCCGATTTTTGGATTGGATCCTTGAGTTGTGGGAGTCTGATTTTTTAAAAATTCCTTATATGTTTTAGACAGAAGTCCCATGTCTGAGGGACAGTTGACGAAGATTGTTTCCCAGTTTGTAGGTTTTCTTTTCACTATGCTAGAGATGTCTTTGGATGTGCAGAAACTTTTTAATAAGACATGATCCCAGTTGTTGATTCTGGAAAGTATTTCCCGTGCAGTTTGATTCCTGTTCATGAATTCTCTACCTACCCCCGTCTTCAAGGTTTGTACCCACTTTGTCTTTCAATAGATTTAGTGTTTCTGTTTGAATATTCAGAACTTTGATCCTTTTAGATTTCAGTTTGGTACATGGTGCCAGGCATGGATCAAGTCTTAGTTTTCGGCATATGGAGAGCCAGTATTTCCAACACCGTGTATTAAAGAAACAGTCGTTCTTACAGTGAAAAAGTTTGGCCCCTTAATCAAAGAGAGGTGGTTCATCTTGTTTGTAGTTGTGGTTACACCTAATCTATTCCATTGATCTTCGACTCTGTTGTTATTCCAGTACCATGTTGATTTTACTACAATTGCTTTGTAGTATAACTTCAAGTCAGGGCCTGTGATGCCTCCTGCCTTGGCTTTGCTGCTTAGAATTGTCTTTGCTATTCTAGGTCTCTTCTGGTCCCAGATGAATTTTAGGAGGGATTTCTCTAAATCTATGAGGTATGTTGCTGGTGTTTTTATTGGGATTGCATTAAATCTTTATGACAGTTTTGGGAGAATGGTCAATTTCACAATATTTATGCTTGCTATCCATGAGCATGGGATATCTTTCCATTTTCTGAGACCCTTTTCAATTTCTTTTTCAGTGTAATGTAATTTTACCTATGTAGATCTTTGACTTCTTTCAGTAGAAAAATTCCTAAATATTTCATTTTGGTTGCTAGTGTGAAGGGTGTGGCTCCTCCTATTTGTCTCTCTGTATCTTGTTGTTAGGGTATAGAAATGCTATTGATTTTTGGGTACTGATTTTGTATCCAGCTACACTGCTGAATTTACTTATTATATCTAGGAGTCTTTCAATGGAGTTTTGGGGGTCTTCTATGTAGAGTATCATGTCCTCGCAAATAATGATAACTTAACTTCTTCTTTTCCTACCTTTCCCCCCTTTATTTCTCTCTCCTGTCTAATTGCTCTGGCTAGTATTTCCAGTACTATATGAAATAGTACTGGTGATAAGGGACAGTCTTGTCTTGTGCCTCATTTCAAGGTAAAGGCCTTCAGTTATTGGTGATTTAGCATGGAACTGGCGGTTGGTTTGTCACAGATGCCCTTTGTCATGTTGAGGTAAATATCATCTATTCCAATTTTCTGTAAGGTTCTTATCATGAATGAGTGTTGGACCTTATCAAAAGCTTTTTGTGCATCTATCGAGATGAACGTGTGCCTCTTACTTTTGTCTTTATTGATATTGGATTACATGTATTGATTTACGTATGTTGAACCATCCCCGCATGCCTGGGATGAATGCCACTTGGTCAGCTTATATGATCTTCTTGATGATTTTCTGCATCCTATTTGCCAATATATATATATTTTTTCCTTTTTATTGGTAGGAGGGATCGAACTCTCCATTGCCTGCTTGGTAGTAGGTGCTTATTCCACTGAGCTAAATCCCCAGCCCCTATTTGCCAATATTTTACTGAGGATTTGTCATCTGTGTTCATTAGGGAGATTGGCCTGTAGTTCACTTTTTTACTTGGGCCATTATCAGGTTTTTGGTACTAGAGCAATATTGCCTTCCAGGAATGACATAGGAAGGATCGGTACCCTTTTGATTTCATTGAAGAACTTGAGGAGTTTGGGCCACTAAGTCTTCTTTGTACTTCTTGTAGAATTCCCCAGTGAATCCGTCTGGGCCTGGCCTCCTCTTTGTAGGTAAGGACTTAATTACATTTTCTATTTGATTAATAAAAATTGGGTTATTCAGCAGTTTTACATCTTCTTGACCTAGCTTTGGTACTTCATATGTTTGTACCAATCTGTCAATCTCTTCTGTAATATCAAACCTTTGTGGGGAGAGGTTTTCGAAATAGGTGTTGATGATCTTCTGTATTTCTACAGAGTCTGCAGTGATTTCGCCTTTTTCATTCCTTATTGCATGAATTTGCGGTTTTTCTTCCTTTTTTAAAAAAGTAAGGTTAGCTAGGGCCTTATCAATTTTATTTATTCTTTCAGAGAACCAACTCTTTGATCCATTCATTCTTTGGATTGTTTTCCAAGTCTCTATCGCATTAATTTATACTCCGATTTTTAAAATTTCCTCCCTTGTTTTAGCTTTGGGCTTGACCTGCTCTTTTTTTCTAGATGTTTGAGGTGTAGCATCAGGTTATTTGTTTGTACACATTGTGTTTTCCTGATGTGGGAACTCAGTGCAGTAAATTTTCCTCCTACGATAGCTTCCATTGCATGGCACAGATTCTGGTAAGTTGTATTTGTGTTTTCGTTTGCTGGTAGCTATGGTTTAATATCTTCTTTAATTTCTCCTGACACCCACTGATCACTCAAGGGTGTGTTACTCAGTTTCCATGTGTTTGCGGGAATTTTGCAGTATCTTTTATTATTAACTTGTAATTTTGTGGCGCTATGATCCCATAACATGCATGGGATAATTTCAGCTCTTTGCATTCATTTAAGTATATTCTGCGGCGTAACATAGGGTCTATTTTAGAGAATGTCCCACGCACTACAGAGAAGACTGTGTATCCGGATGTTGTTGGATGGAACACTCTGTATATGTCTATCAAGTCCATTTGTTCACAGGTGTGATTCAGTTTTGTTTTTACTTTGCTGATTTTCTGTCTGGTTGATCTGCTTGCACTCTGTTTTAAAGATCCTTTTGTTTTATAGAACCACTTAGAATTCGATTGACATGTACAACGACTTTGCATGAGTAATGTTCACACAGCATGAATTACTGTGTCTTATAATAACTAGAATATAACCTGAATTGTTTCCTTTTTTGGTACTGGGACTCAGAAGGAGGACCTTGCAGTTGTCAGGCTGGCACTTTGCTGCTAAGTGAAATGCCTGTCCACAACCTAAATTGCATTGTAGAAGCTGTAAAAATTGTTACATCTCAAAACATAACAAAACAAGCAAGCAACATGTCAGGTCCCCTACACAAAGAAAGCAACAGAAAGGTAAATGAAGGTTACTGAAACAGAAGTCATTGTGGTTTTGCTTCGTGTTTGTACTCAGTGTAGTCTGGTCAGGACAGAAAACAAACAGGGCCCTGCAGCGCCTTCTACCTCCATGCACTCGTGGCACACATGAAGAAGGTTCCAGCCTGTCCTAGGTCACTGCCTTTGTAATTGTAATGTGTGACTCATTTCATAGTACCTCAGGGTACACTTTCAACAGGGTCTGTCCCTACAGGGCTTTTTGCTTTACCATTTTCTTGTGCAAGTTATGAATGTTGATACCCTTGCGGGACAAAAAGCTTTTGTTGGCAGCATGGCACCCTTTCAGACTGCATCTTTTATTTTATCCTTCTACTGGGGACACGAAAGCATTCTATAACCTAAATGTAACTCCAGAGTCTGACAGCCCCTGGACACTGGTGAACACTGAGCTTCTCTTTGAAGCATCCTGATACCCTGGGTGACCGAAGAGGGAAGAAGGCTGAGGCTGTCTTTCTGGCGCCGGCCAGGTGAGCTCATTTACTGAAGATCCTTCAGCTGTGGGCTATCTACTGGGCCTCCTGGGAGCCCTGTGCGCCCAGAAGGAGGCCAGAGGCCAGGCTATGAGGCAGAGCGTGAGGCTGCCAGGTGACAGCCCTGTTCAGATGCCAGCTCGGTGGTAGCAGGACCAGAGAAACCCCATGCCTTGCGCTGGCAAGAGGAGCCTGTCCCGGCGTGAGCCAGCAACCCCCAGACACCACAAGTTTGGTCTGTGTGTAACAGGAAGTGTCAGAACTAGGACCCCAGGGCTGCCCGGGCCGCGGGCCGCGGCGCGCAGGCCCACAACAACCCAATGCTGGGCCTCCATCCGGCGCGTCCTTCCGGGGACGCAGTGACTTCCGGCTGCGGGTGCTCTGCTTCCAGGGCGAGGGGTGAGGGGCGGCTTCCTGCAGGGGCGGAGCCTTCCCTGGGCCTACTCCCTGGGCTTTAGTGCGCGCTGGGGTTCTTTCTATCGTGGTCCGTGGCGCGCCCCTACTTTATCTCCTGGTCTGTGGCCGCAGAAGTTCCGAAGAGCATGCATTCTGCCGCCAGGAAGCCGCGGATGTGTTTCTCCGGCCACTAGATGGCAGTAGAGTCCCGCGCAAACTTTCCGCGTGTTGTGCACCCGCCCTTCGCGTCTTAAAAAAGTGCAGAGCCTGTCCTGGCATCTTTACGCATAGTTGCAAAGCGAGTCAGAATCCACTGGCTACAGTATGGGTGCCTTATGCTGTGGGATTTTCTTGCTGAAAACTCTACCTTTAGAAGTCGTTTGCGGCTCCCAGGGGCATTTCACCTGGGAGGCCTCCTTGGCACCCCCAACACTCGGTCCCCGTCGAAGGTCTTGTCTCACTGCGCTACAGCGCCATTTCTTTTTCCGTCCGTTTTTAGGTTTTAATTCCTATGTGTTCGCCATAAATCACGACCACTTTCCTCCTGCCGGCAGTGTTGGAGGGGGGGAGGGGCGGTTGGTTCAAGTATGTGAGGCAGTGTATTCGTCTTTGATCCCCTGCCCCTCCTCAGCCTTCTTGTCTCTCCACCTTTTAGTCCTTCTTCCATTTGCAAAACAGCTGTCTCCCAATTACCTGTTCTCTGTCCTCTCCTAGTTACATTTTGGGTTTCTCATATGACAAACTTCGATATATGTACCCGGGATGTCTCATTTTGTTCACGTAAAAGTAAGTTCTCAAATGCTTACGTTTTCCTGTCAAAGACTCAAATTTATCCTTTGTGGAGGAGTGGCCCTGCACTGTGTATAAACATGGTGTTTTCTTTTTTTTTTTTTTTTTTCTCAGATTTTGAGGCAGGGTCTGTCTTTGCAGTTGGGGCAGGACTTCATCTCACTTTGTATCCCAGGCTGGTCTTGAATTGATAAAGATGTTCCTGCCTCAGCCTCCAGAGTGCTGGGATTACAGGTGTGAGTCACCACACCAGGGCCCATTTTCTTTATCAATGTCTTGCTGAGCCTAGTGGGTACTTCCAAGATTTAGTCATCATGAATTGTGCTTCCATGAACACGTGTATTACTAAAACAAAGACTTCTTTTCCTATTTGTGAGAACTTCGCCAGGAGGGAAATAGATACCTGGGCGAATGGGGTTTTGATGTTGCATTTTTGGAGGCATTTCTGTACTTCTGGTGTTTATGGACCTCTTCCAGTACCTTCTTTCATTGTAGACATCCTTGAACCTCACTGTGTGAAATTTCTTCAGAGTGACGTGAAGAGAATCTGTCTTGTCCACCATGGCATTGCCCAGCCAAAACCAACACCTGTACTGGTCATGCATTTGAGCCAGGCTTGCTGGGTCACACCTTCCACAGCCACCCTCAGGGAGACTCAGGCAGGAGGATTACTACTAGTTCAAAGTCAGCATGCTGTGTTAGTGACTTAGGGGATGATAACATTGCAAAATAGAAACTCAAACAACTGCGGTGTAGCTCCGTGCAAATAGTTTGGATTAGAAAGCTGGTATCTCAAATAAATAATCATTTTAAACATACCGAGATCCCTACTATTATCCAGGGTTTTAGTCTCTTTTTTATTTAATTAAAAAAAGTAAAGGAGAATAAGATAAAAGAGGACATAACAACGCAGGTCAGAGCTGAACAGTTTAAGCAACATAGTCTTTCACCACAAGATAACCCTACAAAAGAGTAGTTACCTTGGTGTTCGTATCCTTGAAATATTTGAGTACACTTTCGTGTGCTATAGGATCAAACATAACAAGACAGTGTAAAACCATTCAAGAGGATGAAAGTATTACAGGGTATTTAGAACCAACTAACAGAAAACGAACAATGGTTTCTATATTACCTCCTTGTCTATAAAATATTCGGTTCATATTATCACATATAATAAAATCCAATAAGATACAACATGATAAAGCCGATGGAGACAGAAGAACAAAAGCTTGATGGGACTTCAGAACAAGTGGACATTAAATCAGCACTAGCTATTACAATGTCTTCTTGTCTTCAAAATAACAGTTTATACCACCACAGACTATAAAATCAAACACCCCAGAAAAAAAACATTCCAATTAATGAATGAAAATCTTATAAGTCTTCAAAACAATATAATGGGGAATCATGATTACGATGTGCTTTTACATATTCTTACCATTTCTTACACTCGGGAAAATATTCGGTATTTATACATATGAGTTTGACTTTTTTCACTTAGGAGTGTGGTTCCACCCTGGGCCCATATATTTATAAATATCTCAATGTGATCATTCTTTATAGCTGAGTAGTACTCCATTGTATAAAAATACCACATCTTTTTTATCCCTTCCTCAGTTGATGGACACTTTTAGGGTGTTTCCAAGATCTGGCTATTACAAATTGTGCTGCTATAAACATGAGTGCAGGTATGTCACTCTGGTGTGAAGTCTTCAGTTCTTCTGGGACTATGGCTAGAAGTAGAATAGCTGGAACTAATGGGACCTCCAATGCCAGCTTTCTGAGAAATCTCCAACTGATATCCAAAATGGTAGCAGCAGTCTACACTCCCACCAAGAGTGCAGGACAGTCCCTTTTCCCCAACAGGGTCTCCAGCATTTGTTGTTGGTAGTTTTCTTGATCCTGGCCACTCTTTCAGGAGTGAGATGGAATCTCAACTGAGGCTTTAATTTGCATTTCTCTAATGAGTACTGATGATGAACATTTTTTCATGTATTTGTTTTCCATTTGTATTTCTTCATCTGAGAATTGTGTATTCACCTCAGATGCCGATTTTTGGATTGGATCCTTGAGTTGTGGGAGTCTGATTTTTTAAAAATTCCTTATATGTTTTAGACAGAAGTCCCATGTCTGAGGGACAGTTGACGAAGATTGTTTCCCAGTTTGTAGGTTTTCTTTTCACTATGCTAGAGATGTCTTTGGATGTGCAGAAACTTTTTAATAAGACATGATCCCAGTTGTTGATTCTGGAAAGTATTTCCCGTGCAGTTTGATTCCTGTTCATGAATTCTCTACCTACCCCCGTCTTCAAGGTTTGTACCCACTTTGTCTTTCAATAGATTTAGTGTTTCTGTTTGAATATTCAGAACTTTGATCCTTTTAGATTTCAGTTTGGTACATGGTGCCAGGCATGGATCAAGTCTTAGTTTTCGGCATATGGAGAGCCAGTATTTCCAACACCGTGTATTAAAGAAACAGTCGTTCTTACAGTGAAAAAGTTTGGCCCCTTAATCAAAGAGAGGTGGTTCATCTTGTTTGTAGTTGTGGTTACACCTAATCTATTCCATTGATCTTCGACTCTGTTGTTATTCCAGTACCATGTTGATTTTACTACAATTGCTTTGTAGTATAACTTCAAGTCAGGGCCTGTGATGCCTCCTGCCTTGGCTTTGCTGCTTAGAATTGTCTTTGCTATTCTAGGTCTCTTCTGGTCCCAGATGAATTTTAGGAGGGATTTCTCTAAATCTATGAGGTATGTTGCTGGTGTTTTTATTGGGATTGCATTAAATCTTTATGACAGTTTTGGGAGAATGGTCAATTTCACAATATTTATGCTTGCTATCCATGAGCATGGGATATCTTTCCATTTTCTGAGACCCTTTTCAATTTCTTTTTCAGTGTAATGTAATTTTACCTATGTAGATCTTTGACTTCTTTCAGTAGAAAAATTCCTAAATATTTCATTTTGGTTGCTAGTGTGAAGGGTGTGGCTCCTCCTATTTGTCTCTCTGTATCTTGTTGTTAGGGTATAGAAATGCTATTGATTTTTGGGTACTGATTTTGTATCCAGCTACACTGCTGAATTTACTTATTATATCTAGGAGTCTTTCAATGGAGTTTTGGGGGTCTTCTATGTAGAGTATCATGTCCTCGCAAATAATGATAACTTAACTTCTTCTTTTCCTACCTTTCCCCCCTTTATTTCTCTCTCCTGTCTAATTGCTCTGGCTAGTATTTCCAGTACTATATGAAATAGTACTGGTGATAAGGGACAGTCTTGTCTTGTGCCTCATTTCAAGGTAAAGGCCTTCAGTTATTGGTGATTTAGCATGGAACTGGCGGTTGGTTTGTCACAGATGCCCTTTGTCATGTTGAGGTAAATATCATCTATTCCAATTTTCTGTAAGGTTCTTATCATGAATGAGTGTTGGACCTTATCAAAAGCTTTTTGTGCATCTATCGAGATGAACGTGTGCCTCTTACTTTTGTCTTTATTGATATTGGATTACATGTATTGATTTACGTATGTTGAACCATCCCCGCATGCCTGGGATGAATGCCACTTGGTCAGCTTATATGATCTTCTTGATGATTTTCTGCATCCTATTTGCCAATATATATATATTTTTTCCTTTTTATTGGTAGGAGGGATCGAACTCTCCATTGCCTGCTTGGTAGTAGGTGCTTATTCCACTGAGCTAAATCCCCAGCCCCTATTTGCCAATATTTTACTGAGGATTTGTCATCTGTGTTCATTAGGGAGATTGGCCTGTAGTTCACTTTTTTACTTGGGCCATTATCAGGTTTTTGGTACTAGAGCAATATTGCCTTCCAGGAATGACATAGGAAGGATCGGTACCCTTTTGATTTCATTGAAGAACTTGAGGAGTTTGGGCCACTAAGTCTTCTTTGTACTTCTTGTAGAATTCCCCAGTGAATCCGTCTGGGCCTGGCCTCCTCTTTGTAGGTAAGGACTTAATTACATTTTCTATTTGATTAATAAAAATTGGGTTATTCAGCAGTTTTACATCTTCTTGACCTAGCTTTGGTACTTCATATGTTTGTACCAATCTGTCAATCTCTTCTGTAATATCAAACCTTTGTGGGGAGAGGTTTTCGAAATAGGTGTTGATGATCTTCTGTATTTCTACAGAGTCTGCAGTGATTTCGCCTTTTTCATTCCTTATTGCATGAATTTGCGGTTTTTCTTCCTTTTTTAAAAAAGTAAGGTTAGCTAGGGCCTTATCAATTTTATTTATTCTTTCAGAGAACCAACTCTTTGATCCATTCATTCTTTGGATTGTTTTCCAAGTCTCTATCGCATTAATTTATACTCCGATTTTTAAAATTTCCTCCCTTGTTTTAGCTTTGGGCTTGACCTGCTCTTTTTTTCTAGATGTTTGAGGTGTAGCATCAGGTTATTTGTTTGTACACATTGTGTTTTCCTGATGTGGGAACTCAGTGCAGTAAATTTTCCTCCTACGATAGCTTCCATTGCATGGCACAGATTCTGGTAAGTTGTATTTGTGTTTTCGTTTGCTGGTAGCTATGGTTTAATATCTTCTTTAATTTCTCCTGACACCCACTGATCACTCAAGGGTGTGTTACTCAGTTTCCATGTGTTTGCGGGAATTTTGCAGTATCTTTTATTATTAACTTGTAATTTTGTGGCGCTATGATCCCATAACATGCATGGGATAATTTCAGCTCTTTGCATTCATTTAAGTATATTCTGCGGCGTAACATAGGGTCTATTTTAGAGAATGTCCCACGCACTACAGAGAAGACTGTGTATCCGGATGTTGTTGGATGGAACACTCTGTATATGTCTATCAAGTCCATTTGTTCACAGGTGTGATTCAGTTTTGTTTTTACTTTGCTGATTTTCTGTCTGGTTGATCTGCTTGCACTCTGTTTTAAAGATCCTTTTGTTTTATAGAACCACTTAGAATTCGATTGACATGTACAACGACTTTGCATGAGTAATGTTCACACAGCATGAATTACTGTGTCTTATAATAACTAGAATATAACCTGAATTGTTTCCTTTTTTGGTACTGGGACTCAGAAGGAGGACCTTGCAGTTGTCAGGCTGGCACTTTGCTGCTAAGTGAAATGCCTGTCCACAACCTAAATTGCATTGTAGAAGCTGTAAAAATTGTTACATCTCAAAACATAACAAAACAAGCAAGCAACATGTCAGGTCCCCTACACAAAGAAAGCAACAGAAAGGTAAATGAAGGTTACTGAAACAGAAGTCATTGTGGTTTTGCTTCGTGTTTGTACTCAGTGTAGTCTGGTCAGGACAGAAAACAAACAGGGCCCTGCAGCGCCTTCTACCTCCATGCACTCGTGGCACACATGAAGAAGGTTCCAGCCTGTCCTAGGTCACTGCCTTTGTAATTGTAATGTGTGACTCATTTCATAGTACCTCAGGGTACACTTTCAACAGGGTCTGTCCCTACAGGGCTTTTTGCTTTACCATTTTCTTGTGCAAGTTATGAATGTTGATACCCTTGCGGGACAAAAAGCTTTTGTTGGCAGCATGGCACCCTTTCAGACTGCATCTTTTATTTTATCCTTCTACTGGGGACACGAAAGCATTCTATAACCTAAATGTAACTCCAGAGTCTGACAGCCCCTGGACACTGGTGAACACTGAGCTTCTCTTTGAAGCATCCTGATACCCTGGGTGACCGAAGAGGGAAGAAGGCTGAGGCTGTCTTTCTGGCGCCGGCCAGGTGAGCTCATTTACTGAAGATCCTTCAGCTGTGGGCTATCTACTGGGCCTCCTGGGAGCCCTGTGCGCCCAGAAGGAGGCCAGAGGCCAGGCTATGAGGCAGAGCGTGAGGCTGCCAGGTGACAGCCCTGTTCAGATGCCAGCTCGGTGGTAGCAGGACCAGAGAAACCCCATGCCTTGCGCTGGCAAGAGGAGCCTGTCCCGGCGTGAGCCAGCAACCCCCAGACACCACAAGTTTGGTCTGTGTGTAACAGGAAGTGTCAGAACTAGGACCCCAGGGCTGCCCGGGCCGCGGGCCGCGGCGCGCAGGCCCACAACAACCCAATGCTGGGCCTCCATCCGGCGCGTCCTTCCGGGGACGCAGTGACTTCCGGCTGCGGGTGCTCTGCTTCCAGGGCGAGGGGTGAGGGGCGGCTTCCTGCAGGGGCGGAGCCTTCCCTGGGCCTACTCCCTGGGCTTTAGTGCGCGCTGGGGTTCTTTCTATCGTGGTCCGTGGCGCGCCCCTACTTTATCTCCTGGTCTGTGGCCGCAGAAGTTCCGAAGAGCATGCATTCTGCCGCCAGGAAGCCGCGGATGTGTTTCTCCGGCCACTAGATGGCAGTAGAGTCCCGCGCAAACTTTCCGCGTGTTGTGCACCCGCCCTTCGCGTCTTAAAAAAGTGCAGAGCCTGTCCTGGCATCTTTACGCATAGTTGCAAAGCGAGTCAGAATCCACTGGCTACAGTATGGGTGCCTTATGCTGTGGGATTTTCTTGCTGAAAACTCTACCTTTAGAAGTCGTTTGCGGCTCCCAGGGGCATTTCACCTGGGAGGCCTCCTTGGCACCCCCAACACTCGGTCCCCGTCGAAGGTCTTGTCTCACTGCGCTACAGCGCCATTTCTTTTTCCGTCCGTTTTTAGGTTTTAATTCCTATGTGTTCGCCATAAATCACGACCACTTTCCTCCTGCCGGCAGTGTTGGAGGGGGGGAGGGGCGGTTGGTTCAAGTATGTGAGGCAGTGTATTCGTCTTTGATCCCCTGCCCCTCCTCAGCCTTCTTGTCTCTCCACCTTTTAGTCCTTCTTCCATTTGCAAAACAGCTGTCTCCCAATTACCTGTTCTCTGTCCTCTCCTAGTTACATTTTGGGTTTCTCATATGACAAACTTCGATATATGTACCCGGGATGTCTCATTTTGTTCACGTAAAAGTAAGTTCTCAAATGCTTACGTTTTCCTGTCAAAGACTCAAATTTATCCTTTGTGGAGGAGTGGCCCTGCACTGTGTATAAACATGGTGTTTTCTTTTTTTTTTTTTTTTTTCTCAGATTTTGAGGCAGGGTCTGTCTTTGCAGTTGGGGCAGGACTTCATCTCACTTTGTATCCCAGGCTGGTCTTGAATTGATAAAGATGTTCCTGCCTCAGCCTCCAGAGTGCTGGGATTACAGGTGTGAGTCACCACACCAGGGCCCATTTTCTTTATCAATGTCTTGCTGAGCCTAGTGGGTACTTCCAAGATTTAGTCATCATGAATTGTGCTTCCATGAACACGTGTATTACTAAAACAAAGACTTCTTTTCCTATTTGTGAGAACTTCGCCAGGAGGGAAATAGATACCTGGGCGAATGGGGTTTTGATGTTGCATTTTTGGAGGCATTTCTGTACTTCTGGTGTTTATGGACCTCTTCCAGTACCTTCTTTCATTGTAGACATCCTTGAACCTCACTGTGTGAAATTTCTTCAGAGTGACGTGAAGAGAATCTGTCTTGTCCACCATGGCATTGCCCAGCCAAAACCAACACCTGTACTGGTCATGCATTTGAGCCAGGCTTGCTGGGTCACACCTTCCACAGCCACCCTCAGGGAGACTCAGGCAGGAGGATTACTACTAGTTCAAAGTCAGCATGCTGTGTTAGTGACTTAGGGGATGATAACATTGCAAAATAGAAACTCAAACAACTGCGGTGTAGCTCCGTGCAAATAGTTTGGATTAGAAAGCTGGTATCTCAAATAAATAATCATTTTAAACATACCGAGATCCCTACTATTATCCAGGGTTTTAGTCTCTTTTTTATTTAATTAAAAAAAGTAAAGGAGAATAAGATAAAAGAGGACATAACAACGCAGGTCAGAGCTGAACAGTTTAAGCAACATAGTCTTTCACCACAAGATAACCCTACAAAAGAGTAGTTACCTTGGTGTTCGTATCCTTGAAATATTTGAGTACACTTTCGTGTGCTATAGGATCAAACATAACAAGACAGTGTAAAACCATTCAAGAGGATGAAAGTATTACAGGGTATTTAGAACCAACTAACAGAAAACGAACAATGGTTTCTATATTACCTCCTTGTCTATAAAATATTCGGTTCATATTATCACATATAATAAAATCCAATAAGATACAACATGATAAAGCCGATGGAGACAGAAGAACAAAAGCTTGATGGGACTTCAGAACAAGTGGACATTAAATCAGCACTAGCTATTACAATGTCTTCTTGTCTTCAAAATAACAGTTTATACCACCACAGACTATAAAATCAAACACCCCAGAAAAAAAACATTCCAATTAATGAATGAAAATCTTATAAGTCTTCAAAACAATATAATGGGGAATCATGATTACGATGTGCTTTTACATATTCTTACCATTTCTTACACTCGGGAAAATATTCGGTATTTATACATATGAGTTTGACTTTTTTCACTTAGGAGTGTGGTTCCACCCTGGGCCCATATATTTATAAATATCTCAATGTGATCATTCTTTATAGCTGAGTAGTACTCCATTGTATAAAAATACCACATCTTTTTTATCCCTTCCTCAGTTGATGGACACTTTTAGGGTGTTTCCAAGATCTGGCTATTACAAATTGTGCTGCTATAAACATGAGTGCAGGTATGTCACTCTGGTGTGAAGTCTTCAGTTCTTCTGGGACTATGGCTAGAAGTAGAATAGCTGGAACTAATGGGACCTCCAATGCCAGCTTTCTGAGAAATCTCCAACTGATATCCAAAATGGTAGCAGCAGTCTACACTCCCACCAAGAGTGCAGGACAGTCCCTTTTCCCCAACAGGGTCTCCAGCATTTGTTGTTGGTAGTTTTCTTGATCCTGGCCACTCTTTCAGGAGTGAGATGGAATCTCAACTGAGGCTTTAATTTGCATTTCTCTAATGAGTACTGATGATGAACATTTTTTCATGTATTTGTTTTCCATTTGTATTTCTTCATCTGAGAATTGTGTATTCACCTCAGATGCCGATTTTTGGATTGGATCCTTGAGTTGTGGGAGTCTGATTTTTTAAAAATTCCTTATATGTTTTAGACAGAAGTCCCATGTCTGAGGGACAGTTGACGAAGATTGTTTCCCAGTTTGTAGGTTTTCTTTTCACTATGCTAGAGATGTCTTTGGATGTGCAGAAACTTTTTAATAAGACATGATCCCAGTTGTTGATTCTGGAAAGTATTTCCCGTGCAGTTTGATTCCTGTTCATGAATTCTCTACCTACCCCCGTCTTCAAGGTTTGTACCCACTTTGTCTTTCAATAGATTTAGTGTTTCTGTTTGAATATTCAGAACTTTGATCCTTTTAGATTTCAGTTTGGTACATGGTGCCAGGCATGGATCAAGTCTTAGTTTTCGGCATATGGAGAGCCAGTATTTCCAACACCGTGTATTAAAGAAACAGTCGTTCTTACAGTGAAAAAGTTTGGCCCCTTAATCAAAGAGAGGTGGTTCATCTTGTTTGTAGTTGTGGTTACACCTAATCTATTCCATTGATCTTCGACTCTGTTGTTATTCCAGTACCATGTTGATTTTACTACAATTGCTTTGTAGTATAACTTCAAGTCAGGGCCTGTGATGCCTCCTGCCTTGGCTTTGCTGCTTAGAATTGTCTTTGCTATTCTAGGTCTCTTCTGGTCCCAGATGAATTTTAGGAGGGATTTCTCTAAATCTATGAGGTATGTTGCTGGTGTTTTTATTGGGATTGCATTAAATCTTTATGACAGTTTTGGGAGAATGGTCAATTTCACAATATTTATGCTTGCTATCCATGAGCATGGGATATCTTTCCATTTTCTGAGACCCTTTTCAATTTCTTTTTCAGTGTAATGTAATTTTACCTATGTAGATCTTTGACTTCTTTCAGTAGAAAAATTCCTAAATATTTCATTTTGGTTGCTAGTGTGAAGGGTGTGGCTCCTCCTATTTGTCTCTCTGTATCTTGTTGTTAGGGTATAGAAATGCTATTGATTTTTGGGTACTGATTTTGTATCCAGCTACACTGCTGAATTTACTTATTATATCTAGGAGTCTTTCAATGGAGTTTTGGGGGTCTTCTATGTAGAGTATCATGTCCTCGCAAATAATGATAACTTAACTTCTTCTTTTCCTACCTTTCCCCCCTTTATTTCTCTCTCCTGTCTAATTGCTCTGGCTAGTATTTCCAGTACTATATGAAATAGTACTGGTGATAAGGGACAGTCTTGTCTTGTGCCTCATTTCAAGGTAAAGGCCTTCAGTTATTGGTGATTTAGCATGGAACTGGCGGTTGGTTTGTCACAGATGCCCTTTGTCATGTTGAGGTAAATATCATCTATTCCAATTTTCTGTAAGGTTCTTATCATGAATGAGTGTTGGACCTTATCAAAAGCTTTTTGTGCATCTATCGAGATGAACGTGTGCCTCTTACTTTTGTCTTTATTGATATTGGATTACATGTATTGATTTACGTATGTTGAACCATCCCCGCATGCCTGGGATGAATGCCACTTGGTCAGCTTATATGATCTTCTTGATGATTTTCTGCATCCTATTTGCCAATATATATATATTTTTTCCTTTTTATTGGTAGGAGGGATCGAACTCTCCATTGCCTGCTTGGTAGTAGGTGCTTATTCCACTGAGCTAAATCCCCAGCCCCTATTTGCCAATATTTTACTGAGGATTTGTCATCTGTGTTCATTAGGGAGATTGGCCTGTAGTTCACTTTTTTACTTGGGCCATTATCAGGTTTTTGGTACTAGAGCAATATTGCCTTCCAGGAATGACATAGGAAGGATCGGTACCCTTTTGATTTCATTGAAGAACTTGAGGAGTTTGGGCCACTAAGTCTTCTTTGTACTTCTTGTAGAATTCCCCAGTGAATCCGTCTGGGCCTGGCCTCCTCTTTGTAGGTAAGGACTTAATTACATTTTCTATTTGATTAATAAAAATTGGGTTATTCAGCAGTTTTACATCTTCTTGACCTAGCTTTGGTACTTCATATGTTTGTACCAATCTGTCAATCTCTTCTGTAATATCAAACCTTTGTGGGGAGAGGTTTTCGAAATAGGTGTTGATGATCTTCTGTATTTCTACAGAGTCTGCAGTGATTTCGCCTTTTTCATTCCTTATTGCATGAATTTGCGGTTTTTCTTCCTTTTTTAAAAAAGTAAGGTTAGCTAGGGCCTTATCAATTTTATTTATTCTTTCAGAGAACCAACTCTTTGATCCATTCATTCTTTGGATTGTTTTCCAAGTCTCTATCGCATTAATTTATACTCCGATTTTTAAAATTTCCTCCCTTGTTTTAGCTTTGGGCTTGACCTGCTCTTTTTTTCTAGATGTTTGAGGTGTAGCATCAGGTTATTTGTTTGTACACATTGTGTTTTCCTGATGTGGGAACTCAGTGCAGTAAATTTTCCTCCTACGATAGCTTCCATTGCATGGCACAGATTCTGGTAAGTTGTATTTGTGTTTTCGTTTGCTGGTAGCTATGGTTTAATATCTTCTTTAATTTCTCCTGACACCCACTGATCACTCAAGGGTGTGTTACTCAGTTTCCATGTGTTTGCGGGAATTTTGCAGTATCTTTTATTATTAACTTGTAATTTTGTGGCGCTATGATCCCATAACATGCATGGGATAATTTCAGCTCTTTGCATTCATTTAAGTATATTCTGCGGCGTAACATAGGGTCTATTTTAGAGAATGTCCCACGCACTACAGAGAAGACTGTGTATCCGGATGTTGTTGGATGGAACACTCTGTATATGTCTATCAAGTCCATTTGTTCACAGGTGTGATTCAGTTTTGTTTTTACTTTGCTGATTTTCTGTCTGGTTGATCTGCTTGCACTCTGTTTTAAAGATCCTTTTGTTTTATAGAACCACTTAGAATTCGATTGACATGTACAACGACTTTGCATGAGTAATGTTCACACAGCATGAATTACTGTGTCTTATAATAACTAGAATATAACCTGAATTGTTTCCTTTTTTGGTACTGGGACTCAGAAGGAGGACCTTGCAGTTGTCAGGCTGGCACTTTGCTGCTAAGTGAAATGCCTGTCCACAACCTAAATTGCATTGTAGAAGCTGTAAAAATTGTTACATCTCAAAACATAACAAAACAAGCAAGCAACATGTCAGGTCCCCTACACAAAGAAAGCAACAGAAAGGTAAATGAAGGTTACTGAAACAGAAGTCATTGTGGTTTTGCTTCGTGTTTGTACTCAGTGTAGTCTGGTCAGGACAGAAAACAAACAGGGCCCTGCAGCGCCTTCTACCTCCATGCACTCGTGGCACACATGAAGAAGGTTCCAGCCTGTCCTAGGTCACTGCCTTTGTAATTGTAATGTGTGACTCATTTCATAGTACCTCAGGGTACACTTTCAACAGGGTCTGTCCCTACAGGGCTTTTTGCTTTACCATTTTCTTGTGCAAGTTATGAATGTTGATACCCTTGCGGGACAAAAAGCTTTTGTTGGCAGCATGGCACCCTTTCAGACTGCATCTTTTATTTTATCCTTCTACTGGGGACACGAAAGCATTCTATAACCTAAATGTAACTCCAGAGTCTGACAGCCCCTGGACACTGGTGAACACTGAGCTTCTCTTTGAAGCATCCTGATACCCTGGGTGACCGAAGAGGGAAGAAGGCTGAGGCTGTCTTTCTGGCGCCGGCCAGGTGAGCTCATTTACTGAAGATCCTTCAGCTGTGGGCTATCTACTGGGCCTCCTGGGAGCCCTGTGCGCCCAGAAGGAGGCCAGAGGCCAGGCTATGAGGCAGAGCGTGAGGCTGCCAGGTGACAGCCCTGTTCAGATGCCAGCTCGGTGGTAGCAGGACCAGAGAAACCCCATGCCTTGCGCTGGCAAGAGGAGCCTGTCCCGGCGTGAGCCAGCAACCCCCAGACACCACAAGTTTGGTCTGTGTGTAACAGGAAGTGTCAGAACTAGGACCCCAGGGCTGCCCGGGCCGCGGGCCGCGGCGCGCAGGCCCACAACAACCCAATGCTGGGCCTCCATCCGGCGCGTCCTTCCGGGGACGCAGTGACTTCCGGCTGCGGGTGCTCTGCTTCCAGGGCGAGGGGTGAGGGGCGGCTTCCTGCAGGGGCGGAGCCTTCCCTGGGCCTACTCCCTGGGCTTTAGTGCGCACTGGGGTTCTTTCTATCGTGGTCCGTGGCGCGCCCCTACTTTATTTCCTGGTCTGTGGCCGCAGAAGTTCCGAAGAGCATGCATTCTGCTGTCAGGAAGCCGCGGGTCTGTTTCTAAGGCCGCTAGATGGCAGTAGGGTACCGCGCAAACTTCCCGCGTGTTGTGCACCCGCCCTTCGCGTCTTAAAAAAGTGAGGACAATGTCCTCGGGTCTTTCTGCATAGTTGCCAGGCCGGTCAGAAACCACTGGCTACAGTATGGGTGCCTTATGCTGTGGGATTTTCTTGCTGAAAACTCAACCTTCAGAAGTCTTTTGCGGCTCCCAGGGGTATTCCACCTGGGAAGCCTCCTTGCACCCCCAACACTCGGTCCCCGTCGAAGGTCTTGTCTCACTGCGCTACAGGGACATTTCTTTTTCCGTCCGTTTTTAGGTTTTAATTCCTATGTGTTCGCCATAAATCACGACCACTTTCCTCCTGCCGGCAATGTTGGAGGGGGGGAGGGGCGGTTGGTTCAAGTATGTGAGGCAGTGTATTCCTCTTTGATCCCCTGCCCCTCCTCAGCCTTCTTGTCTCTCCACCTTTTAGTCCTTCTTCCATTTGCAAAACAGCTGTCTCCCAATTACCTGTTCTCTGTCCTCTCCTAGTTGCATTTTGGGTTTCTCAGATAACAAACTTCGATGTATGTACCCGGGAAGTCTCATTTTCTTCACATAACAGTAAGTTCTCAAAGGCATACGTTTTCCTGTCAAAGAGTCAAGTTTATCCTTTATGGTGAAGTGGCCCTGCATTTTGTATAAACATGGCGTTTTCTTTTTTCTTTCTTTCCTGTTTTTTTTTTTTTTTTCTTTCCATTTGGAGGCAGGGTCTGTCTTTGCAATCGGGGCAGGCCTTCATCTCACTTTGTATCCCAGGCTGGTCTTGAATTCATAAAGATGGTCCTGCCTTAAGCCTCCAGAGTGCTGGGATTACAGGTTTGAATCACCACACCAGGGCCCATTTTCTTTATTAATCTCTTGCTGAGCCCAGTGGGTACTTCCAAGATTTAGTCATCATGAATTGTGCTTCCATGAACACGTGTATTACTAAAACAAAGACTTCTTTTCCTATTTGTGAGAACTTCGCCAGGAGGGAGATAGATACCTGGGCGAATGGGATTTTGAGATTGCCTTTTTGGAGGCATCTCTGTACTTCTGGTGTTTATGGACCTCTTCCAGTACCTTCTTTCATTGTAGACATCCTTGAACCTCACTGTGTGAAATTTCTTCAGAGTGACGTGAAGAGAATCTGTCTTGCCCACCATGCCATTGCCCAGCCAAAACCAACACCTGCACTGGTCATGCGTTTGAGCCAGGCTTGCTGGGTCACACCTTCCACAGCCACCCTCAGGGAGACTCAGGCAGGAGGATTACTATTAGTTCAAAGTCAGCATGCTATGTTAGTGACTTAGGGGATAACATTGCAAAATATAAACTCAAACAACTGCGGTGAAGCTCCGTGCAAATTGTTTGGATAAGAAAGCTCGTATCTCAAATAAATAATCATTTTAAACATACCGAGATCCCTACTATTATCCAGGGTTTCAGTCTCTTTTTTATTTAATTAAAAAAAGTAAAGGAGAGTAACATAAAAGAGGACATAACAACACAGGTCAGGGAGTTCCGGGAGAACATGGCGGACAGATAACAGCAACTACCGGAGGCTCTCTGAAAAACTAGGCTGAGAAGCCAGGTATGGTGCGGACTAAAGAGACATAAGCAGGTGGAGTTATGCTCTGCTGACTCAGGAATGAACTCGGCTAAGAGAAACCAACTTGGAATGCGGTCCTGGTGCTAAAACAGGAACAGAAAAGTCTCGCTTCTGAGGCTGGACCCTGCGCCATTGGAAGCCGCGATTTGGGTTTCCTGCCGCGCAGTGGCTGGCTGCCCCTACATCGGCTCGGCAAGGAGAGAGAAGCGCGGAAACTCTGAGAACGGGAGTCTGAGAACGGAGTCGAAAACAGGACAGGCAGGGAGGCGTGCACTGACTTGTGGCGAGGTGAGTGAGAGAAACTGACACTCCACCACAGTTTGACTCCAGAGGACTTTCTGGGCCCGGGCAGTCCTGCGGGAGCAGGGCGCGGTGGCGACTCCAGCCACACATTCCCCTCTCGGGCGGGATTGGTGAAAAGTGCCTGGCCTGCGTGACGCTGCTGGCGGACGCCGTAGGCTCACCCAACCCAGATCCCAGAGCCTGACGGAGGCCGGGAGGTGCGGGCCCCCACGTAGGCTGCCTGGTGCGCAGCGGTGAGTGGGAACACCTAACCTGCGCAATTCGATCAGGCTGTGGCTGACAGGGAGAGAAGCTGGGCCTTTCATATAAGCTTACATATATAAGGAACAGAGATTATGGGGAAGGGAAGCAACAAGAAAGGCTCCTCGGCCCCCAATTCTGAGAAACAGGCAATAGTGGACACCGCACCAATATACATTAAGCGCCATATAGAGAGCCTCATAGACCAATTCAGGAATGAAGTTATCAATGACCTGAAGCTAGAAGTATGCAGAATAGTTAGAGAAATGCTAAGCACCACCCAGGAAAAAACAGATGGTGGAATGGAAGAACAGAAAAAGAGAGGAGAATTGCTTGATGGAGAAAACAGAGAAAGCATTGAGTATGTGAAGCAGGTTCAAAGGGACTATCAAGAAATTAAGAAGTCTATCCAAGACTGGCATAACAGCTTGAAAGAAACTAAGGACAGACTATCTGAACTGGAGGGCAGAATTGTAATATGGGAGAATGAAATGAAAAACTTCTTAAAAATAACAAAGAAACAAACAGCAATAATACAAAGACAAGAAGATGATAAGAGGATCCATAACTTAAGGATTAAGAACATAAAAGAAGAAGTAGGGACACAAACAAATGAACTACAAAAGCTACTCACAGAAATAGTCCAGGAGAATTTTCCTAATTTAGCAAAAGGTAAAGATACTCAGATGTATGAGGCATACAGGACCCCAGCTACCTACAACCCAAACAGAGCAACACCCAGGCATATAATAATAAAAATTCCAGAAATTCAATACAAGAACAGAATATTAAAAGCTGTCAGAGACAAGAAACAGACCACTTACAAGGGAGCACCCATCAGAATTACAGCAGATTTCTCTGCACAAACCATCAAATCACGAAGAGCGTGGGGGGAAATAATTCAAGCTTTGAAAGATAATAATCTCCAGCCAAGATTGAGATATCCTGCACAACTGTCCCTGGAAATTGATGGAAAAACAAGGTGCTTCCAGGATAAAGAGGAACTGGGGGAATTTGCAACCACCAATTCAACTCTACAGAGAGTATTGCAGGATATTCTAAAAAAAGAAAAATACAAAGAATCCAGAAATAGTGGAGGCCACAACTAATGGAGCAGAGAACAAAGTGAAGAAGAAAAACTGATAGCTACTGACAGAATAAGAGCTCAACAGAAATGAGGCAGAGAAGATTGGATGATAGGAACAGCTATTTTGGAGAAAATGACATCTTAATAGGTAATACTGATTTAGTATCATCTTGTTTTGAAGTCTCATCTAGCTTTTGTCCTTCTGTCTCCAATGGTCTAAATAGGTTGTATCTTACTGGATTTTATTATGTACGATAGTATAAGCAAAAACCTTTTAAAGACAAGGAGATTATACAGAAACCATTATTCATTTTCTGTTAGTCGATTCTAAATACTCTGTAATGCTGTCATTCTCTTAAATGGTTTTACACTGTTTTGATATACTTAATGCTACAGTATACGAAGTTGTACTCAAGGATTTCAAGGAAAGAGACAATATGGTAACTACTTTTAGGTCAGGATTATCTGGTGGTGAAACACTATTCTGCTTAAATGGTTATGTTTTGATCTGTGCTGTTTCGTTGTTATGCCCTCTTTTATCTCAATCTCCACTCCATTATTTACTTTTTTAATACTTTTTAAAAATTTTTTATCCTTTTAATTAAAGGAAAAAAAATAACAGGATATATTATAGTAACCCACTTTGATTTTTCCATTACCTCGATTTAAAGCCCTGTATTACTCTCACCATCTGCTTTTTAACTGATGTTCCCCTATTCTGTTTTGCTGGATAGTATCAGGTTCAAAAATTTAGGCATCAGCTGTGAAGATAATGAGATTCATTATAACGCCCATTCTCGTTGACTTTTATCTACTTTTGAAGACCTACAATGTCTCCAATGGTTTGGTTTTGTCGGTTTTGTTCTTTACTGTTTTGTTCAATTGTATTATAACTAATGGTATAGGCAATTCTATTAGAGATAGAGGGAGGCATTATGGTAACCATTGTTGATCACCTTGTATTATGTTTTCACATTATCTATTATGTCCACCCTTTTGACTTGACCGATTCTGTTCTGTTATGTCACATTTGGTTTTACTCTCTTCCAAAAAAGTAATAAGAACCGTGAGAGCAATGAAACCCAAAATGTGTAATAGTCATTGTACAAAAGAGAGGAAAAGAAAGTGCTCTAAACTATATAACTGCATGTATATTTAAGTGTATAAGATAGAATATGATATCACAGAGTTTTATTGGATCATTGAACAGAACTGTTTGCAGTATCATTGATGGAATGTCCACTTTACAAGCTTTAATTTTGAGACTTGAACAATTATTTCTAAGATGACAATATGTAATCCATTAACTAGTAATTTCCTACTGTTCATTTTTTTTCTGCAAATCTGTATAACTTGTACACTTTCTCTGCTTTTTTTTCTCCTTAAATAAAATTAAAAAAATAAATAAATAAAAATAAATAAAAATAAAAAACAACACAGGTCAGAGCTGAATAGTTTAAGCAACATAGTTTTTCACTGCAAGATAACCCTACATAACACTAGTTATCATAGTGTCTCTTTCCTTGAAACATTTGGGTACACCTTCGTGTGCTATAGGATCAAACATAACAAGACAGTGTAAAACCATTCAAGAGGATGAAAGTATTACAGGGTATTTAGAACCAACTAACAGAAAACAAACAATGGTTTCTATATTAGCTACTTGTCTATAAAATATTTTGTTCATATTTTCACATATAATAAAATCCAATGAGATACAACATGATAAAGCCGATGGAGACAGAAGAACAAAAGCTTGGTGGGACTTCAGAACAAGTGGACATTAAATCAGCACTAGTTATTACAATGTCTTCTTGTCTTCAAAATAACAGTTTATAGCATCACAGACTATAAAATCAAACACCTCAAAATAAAACCATTCCAATTAATGAATGAAAACCTTATAAGTCTTCAAAACAATACAATGGGGAATCATGATTACGACATGGTTTTATGTATTCTTACCATTTCTTACACTCAGGAAAATATTCGGTATTTATACATATGAGTTTGACTTTTTTCACTTACGAGTGTGGTGTCAATCTTCACCATTTACTTATAAATATCTCAATGTGATCATTCTTTATAGCTGAGTAGTACTCCATTGTATAAAAATACCACATCTTTTTATCCCTTCCTCAGTTGATGGATACTTAGGGTGTTCCCAAAATCTGGCTATTACAAATTGTGCTGCTATAAACAGGGGTAGAGGTATGTCACTCTGGTATGAAGTCTTCAGTTCTTCTGGGAATAGGCCTAGAAGTGGAATAGCTGGAACTAATGGGATCTCCAATCCCAGCTTTCTGAGAAATCTCCACACTGACATCCACAATGGTAGCACCAGTCTACACTCCCACCAAGAGTTCAGCAGAGTCCCTTTTCCCCGACTGGCTCTCCAGCATTTGTTGTTGGTAGCTTTCTTGATCCTGGCCACTCTTTCAGGAGTGAGATGGAATCTCAAGTGTGGCTTTAATTTGCATTTCTCTAATGAGTACTGATGATGAACATTTTTGCATGTATTTATTTTCCATTTGTATTTCTTCATCTGAGAATTGTGTATTCACCTCAGATGCCTATTTCTGGATTGGATCCTTGATATTTGGGGACTGATTTTTAAAATATTCCTTATATGTTTTAGACAGAAGTCCCATGTCTGAGGGACAGTTCACTAAGATTGTTTTCCAGTTTGTAGGTTTTCTTTTCACTATGCTAGAGATGTCTTGGGATGTGCAGAAACTTTTTAATAAGACGTGATCCCAGTTGTTGATTCTGGAAAGTATTTCCCGTGCAGTTTGATTCCTGTTCATGAATTCTCTACCTACCCCTACGTATTCAAGGTTTGTCCCCACTTTGTCTTCCAATAGTTTAGTGTTTCTGTTTGAATATTCAGAACTTTGATCCTTCTAGATTTCAGTTTGTTACATGGTGACAGGCATGGATCAAGACTTAGTTTTTGGCACATGGAGAGCCAGTTTTTCCAACACCATGTATTAAAGAAACAGTCGTTCTTACAGTGAACACGTTTGTCCCCTTAATCTAAGAGAGGTGGTTCATCTTGTTTGTAGTTGTGGTTACACCTAATCTATTCCACTGATCTTGGACTCTGTTGTTATTCCAGTACCATGTTGATTTTACTACAATTGCTTTGTAGTACAACTTCAAGTCAGGGCCTGTGATGCCTGGTGCCTTGCCTTTGCTGCTTAGAATTGTCTTTGCTATTCTAGGACTTTTCAGGTCCCAGATGAGTTTTATAAGTGAATTCTCTAGATCTATGAGGTATGTTGATGTTATTTTTATTGGGATTGCATTGAATCTTTATGACAGTTTTTGGAGAATGGACAATTTCACAATATTTATGCTTGCTATGCATGAGCAAGGGATGACTATCCATTTTCTGAGATCCTCTTCAATTTCTTTTTTCAGTGTATTATAATTTCCCCTATGTAGATCTTTGACTTCTTTTGGGAAAAAAATTCCTAAATATTTCATTTTGGTTGCTAGTGTGAAGGGCGTGGTTTCTCTTATTTGTCTCTCGGTACCTTGTTCTTAGTGTATAGAAATGCTATTGATTTTTGGGTACTGATTTTGTATCCAGCTACACTGCTGAATTTACTTATTATATCTAGGAGTCTTTCAATGGAGTTTTGGGGGTCTTCTATGTAGAGTATCATGTCCTCGCAAATAATGATAACTTAACTTCTTCTTTTCCTACCTTTCCTCCCTTTATTTCTCTCTCCTGTCTAATTGCTCTGGCTAGTATTTCCAGTACTATATGAAATAGTACTGGTGATAAGGGACACCCTTGTCTTGTGCCTCATTTCAAGGTAAAGGCCTTCAGTTTTTGGCGATTTAGCATGGAACTGGCTGTTGGTTTGTCACAGATGCCCTTTGTCTTGTTGAGGTAAATATCATCTATTCCAATTTTCTGTAAGGTTCTTATCATGAATGAGTGTTGGACCTTATGAAAGCTTTTTCTGCATCTATCGAGATGAATGTGTGCCACTTACTTTTGGCTTTATTGACATTGGATTGTGTATTGATTTAGGTATGATGAACCATCCCCGCATGCCTGGGATGAATCCCACTTGGTCATGGTATGTGATCTTCTTGATGATTTTCTGCATCCTATTTGCCAATGTATATATTTCTCTTTTTCCTTTTTATTGGTAGGAAGGATCGAACTCTCGACTGCCTGCTTGCTAGTAGGTGCTTATTCCACTGAGCTAAATCCCCAGCCCATATTTGCCAATATTTTACTGAGGATTTGTCATCTGTGTTCATTAGGGAGATTGGCCTGTAGTTCACTTTTTTAGTTGGGCCATTATCAGGTTTTTGGTACTAGAGTAATATTGGCTTCCAGGAATGACATAGGAAGGATCGGTACCCTTTTGATTTCGTTGAAGAATTTGAGGAGTTTGGGCCACTAAGTCTTCTTTGTACTTCTTGTAGAATTCCCCAGTGAATCCGTCTGGGCCTGGCCTCTTCTTTGTAGGTAAGGACTTAATTACATTTTCAATTTGATTAATAGAAATTGGGTTATTCAGCAGTTTTACATCTTCTGGACCTAGCTTTGGTACTTTATATGTTTGTACCAATCTGTCAATCTCTTCTGTAATATCAAACCTTTGTGAGGAGAGGTTTTCGAAATAGGTGTTGATGATCTTCTGTATTTCTACAGAGTCTGTAGTGATTTCGCCTTTTTCATTCCTTATTGCATGAATTTGCGGTTTTTCTTGCCTTTTTTAAAAAAGTAAGGTTGGCTAGGGGCTTATCAATTTCATTTATTCTTTCAGAGAACCAACTCTTTGATCCATTCATTCTTTGGATTGTTTTCCAAGTCTCTATCACATTAATTTATACTCTGATTTTTAAAATTTCCTCCCTTGTTTTAGCTTTGGGCTTGACCTGCTCTTCTTTTTCTAGATGTTTGAGGTTATTTATTTGTATGCTTTGTGTTTTCCTGATGTGGGAACTCAGTGCAATAAATTTTCCTCCGAGGACAGCTTTCATTGCATGGCACAGATTTTGGTAAGTTGTATTTGTATTTTCGTTTACTGGTAGGTATGGTTTAATATCTTCTTTATTTCCCCTGACACACACTGATCACTCAAGGGTGTGTTACTCAGTTTCCATGTGTTTGCGGGAATTTTGCAGTATCTTTTATTATTAACTTGTAATTTCGTGGCGCTATGATCCCATAACCTGCATGGGATAATTTCAGCTCTTTGCATTTATTTAAGTATATTCTGCAGCGTAATATAGGGTCTATTTTAGAGAATATCCCATGCACGACAGAGAAGACTGTGTATTCTGATGTTGTTGGATGGAACACTCTGTATATGTCTATCAAGTCCATTTGTTCACAGGTGTGATTCAGTTTTGTTTTTACTTTGCTGATTTTCTGTCTGGTTGATCTGCTTGCAGTCTCTTTTAAAGATCTTTTTGTTTTATATAATCATTTAGAATTCGATTGACATGTACAACGAATTTGCATGAGTAATGTTCACACAGCATGAATTACTGTGTCTTATGATAGCTGGAAAATAACCTGAATGGTTTCCTTTTTTGGTACTGGGACTCAGAAGGAGGACCTTGAGGTTGTCAGGCTGGCACTTTGCTGCTAAGTCAAATGCATGTCCACAACCTGAATTGCATTGTAGAAGCTGTAAAATTGTTTGCTGATCAGGTGGGCAGAAAATAACATCTCAAAACACAACAAAACAAGCAACCAACATCTCAGGTCCCCTACACAAAGAAAGCAACAGCAAGGTAAAGGAAGGTTACTGAAACAGAAGTCATTGTGGCTTTGCTTCGTGTATGTTCTCAGTGTAGTCTGGTCAGGACAGAAAACAAACAGGACCCTGCTGCAGTGCCTTCTGCCTACATGCACTCGGGGCACACATGAAGAAGGTTCCAGCCCGTCCTAGGTCACTGCCTTTGTAATTGTAATGTGTGACTCATTTCATAGTACCTCAGGGTACACTTTCAACAGGGTCTGTCCCTACAGGGCTTTTTGCTTTACCATTTTCTTGTGCAAGTTATGAATGTTGATACTCTTGCGGGACAAAAAGCTTTTGTTGGCAGCATCGCACCCTTTCCGATTGCATCTTTTATTTTATCCTTCTACTGGGGACACGAAAGCATTCTATAACCTAAATGTAACTCCAGAGTCTGACAGCCCCTGGACACTGGTGAACACTGAGCTTCTCTTTGAAGCATCCTGATACCCTGGGTGACCGAAGAGGGAAGAAGGCTGAGGCTGTCTTTCTGGCGCTGGCCAGGTGAGCTCATTTACTGAAGATCCTTCAGCTGTGGTGCTGTGTACTGGGCCTCCTGGGAGCCCTGTTCGCCCCGAAGGAGGTCAGAGGCCAGGCTATGAGGCAGAGCGTGAGGCTGCCAGGTGACATCCCTGTTCAGTTGCCAGCCTGGGTGGTAGCAGGACCAGAGAAACCCCATGGCCAGCGCTGGCAAGAGGAGCCTGTCCCGGCGTGAGCCAGCAACACCCAGACACCACAAGTTTGGTCTGTGTGTAACAGGAAGTGTCAGAACTAGGACCCCAGGGCTGCCCGGGCCGCGGGCCGCGGCGCGCAGGCCCACAACAACCCAATGCTGGGCCTCCATCCGGCGCGTCCTTCCGGGGACGCAGTGACTTCCGGCTGCGGGTGCTCTGCTTCCAGGGCGAGGGGTGAGGGGCGGCTTCCTGCAGGGGCGGAGCCTTCCCTGGGCCTACTCCCTGGGCTTTAGTGCGCGCTGGGGTTCTTTCTATCGTGTTCTGTGGAGCGCCCCTACTTTATCTCCTGGTCTGTGGCCGCAGAAGTTCGGAAGAGCGTGCATTCTGCCGTCAGGAAGCCGCGGATGTGTTTCTGCGGCCGCTAGAGGGCAGTAGCGTCCCGCGCAAACTTCCCGCGTGTTGTGCACCCGCCCTTCGCGTCTTAAAAAAGTGCGGAGGATGTCCTCGGGTCTTTCCGCATAGTTGCCAGGCGGGTCAGAAACCACTGGCTACAGTATGGGTGCCTTATGCTTTGGGATTTTCTTGCTGAAAACTCAACCTTTAGAAGTCGTTTGCGGGACCACGATCTTGTTTTGACTGATTAGACTCTGTTCCATTCTATATGATAGTATCAAGTTTGAAGACATAGGCAACTACTTTGAAGACAGTAAGATTCACTAAGATACCCATTCTGGTTTGACTATTGTCTTCTTTGGAAGTCCTGTAATGTTTACAATGCCTAAGTTTTGTTGGTCTTGTTCTCTACTGTTTTGTCCAACTTTATAATATCTAATGAGATAGACAATTCTTTTTAAGGAAACAAGGGACAAGGTTGATAACCATTGTTGATAAACTTGTACTCTGTTCTACACCATGTGCTATGTCTATCCTTCGTATTGAGTGACAGCTTTGTTTTGCTATATTTGACTGTATTCTCCCCCCCCCCAAAAGTAATAAGCACTAAGGAGTAATAAAATCCAAAATGTGTAAATTTTGTTGTAAAAACGAGAGGGAAAAAAAAAAAGAAAAAGAGCTCTAACGGATATAACAGCAAGTGTGTTTAGGGGTGTTAAATAGCTGACTGTATCAATGTTTTTGGATCATTGAACACAGCTGTTTGCAGTCTCCCTGTTTGAATGTCCACCTTGTATTCTTTGATACTGTGATTTGAGGAACTATTTTCAAGATGATAATATGTAATCTACTAACAGGTGATTTCTTACTGTTGTGTTTTTTTCTGGTTTTTTTTTTTTTTTTTTTTTTTTTTTTTTTTTTTTGTAGTTCTGTATTACGTGTACCCTTACACCGCTTTGGATTGTTTTGTGCTTTTCTCTTTTTCCTCTTAAATAAAAAAAAAAAAAAAAAAAAGAAGTCGTTTGCGGCTCCCAGGGGTATTCCACCTGGGAGGCCTCCTTGGCACCCCCAACACTCGGTCCCCGTCGAAGGTCTTGTCTCACTGCGCTACAGCGCCATTTCTTTTTCCGTCCGTTTTTAGGTTTTAATTCCTATGTGTTCGCCATAAATCACGACCACTTTCCTCCTGCCGGCGGAGGAGGTGGAGGGGGGAGGTTGGTTCAAGTATGTGAGGCAGTGTATTCCTCTTTGATCCCCTGCCCCTCCTCAGCCTTCTCCTCTCTCCACCTTTTAGTCCTTCTTCCACTTGCAAAACAGCTGTCTCCCAATTACCTGATCTCTGTGCTCTCCTAGTTACATTTTGGGTTTCTCAGATGACAAACTTCGAAATATGTACCTGGGATGTCTCATTTTCTTCACATAACAGTAAGTTTTCAAATGCTTACGTTTTCCTGTCAAAGACTCAAGTTTATCCTTTGTGGAGGATTGGCCCTGCACTGTGTATAAACATGGCGTTTTCTTTTTTTTTTTCTCAGATTTTGAGGCAGGGTCTGTCTTTGCAATTGGGACAGGCCTTCATCTCACTTTGTATCCCAGGCTGGTCTTGAATTGATAAAGATGTTCCTGCCTCAACCTCCAGAGTGCTGGGATTACAGGTGTGAGTCACCACACCAGGGCCCATTTTCTTTATCAATGTCTTGCTGAGCCTAGTGGGTACTTCCAAGATTTAGTCATCATGAATTGTGCTTCCATGAACACGTGTATTACTAAAACAAAGACTTCTTTTCCTATTTGTGAGAACTTCGCCAGGAGGGAAATAGATACCTGGGCGAATGGGGTTTTGAGATTGCATTTTTGGAGGCATCTCTGTACTGCTGGTGTTTATGGACCTCTTCCAGTACCTTCTTTCATTGTAGACATCCTTGAACCTCACTGTGTGAAATTTCTTCAGAGTGACGTGAAGAGAATCTGTCTTGCCCACCATGCCATTGCCCAGCCAAAACCAACACCTGCACTGGTCATGCATTTGAGCCAGGCTTGCTGGGTCACACCTTCCACAGCCACCCTCAGGGAGACTCAGGCAGGAGGATTACTACTAGTTCAAAGTCAGCATGCTATGTTAGTGACTTAGGGGATAACATTGCAAAATATAAACTCAAACAACTGCGGTGAAGCTCCATGCAAATAGTTTGGATTAGAAAGTTGGTATGTCAAATAAGCATTTTAAACATACCGAGATCCCTCCTATTATCCAGGGTTTCAGTCTCTTTTTTTTTTAATTAAAAAAAGTAAAGGAGAGTAACATAAAAGAGGACATAACAATACATTTCAGAGCTGAATAGTTTAAGCAACATAGTGTTTCACCGCAAGATAAGCCTACATAACACTAGTTATCGTAGTGTCTCTTTCCTTGAAATATTTGGGTACACCTGCGTGTGCTATAGGATCAAACATAACAAGACAGTATAAAACCATTCAAGAGGATGAAAGTATTACAGGGTATTTAGAACCAACTAACAGAAAACAAACAATGGTTACTATATTTGTTCCTTGTCTATAAAATATTTTGTTCATATTATCATATATAATAAAATCCAATGAGATACAACAGGATAAAGCCGATGCAGACAGAAGAACAAAAGCTTGATGCGACTTCAAGTGCACATTAAGTCAGCACTAGGTATTACAAGTCTTGTTGTCTTCAAAATAACAGTTTATACCATCACAGAGTATAAAATCAAACACCCCAGAATAAAACCATTCCAATTAATGAATGAAAACCTTATAAGTCTTCAAAACAATATAATGGCAAATCATGATTACTGCTTACTTGTATGTATTTTCTACCATTTGTTATACTCAGGAAAACATTCGGTGTTTATACATTTGAGTTTGACTTTTTTCACTTTCAAGTGTGATGTCTAGGTACACCCATTTGTTTATAAATATCTCACTGTGATCATTTTTTATAGCTGAATAGTACTCTATTATATAAAAATAGGACACCTTTTTAATCCATTCCTCAGTTGATGGACACTTATGGTGTTTCCAAGGTCTGGCTATTACAAATTGTGCTGCTATAAACATGAGTGCACATATACCACTGTGGTATGATGTTTTCAGTTCCTCTGGGAATATGCCTAAGAGTGGTATACCTGGTTCAAATGGGACTTCTACGATTGAGAAAAGATGGTGGATAAATTACAGCAGTTAAAGAAGCTCTCTGAGGTAGCCAGCTTAGATTCTAAGAATGTTGTGGTGTGGGTTCTCCCAAGCAGAGCGTGATATACCCTGCTGACCCTGAAACGTACTAAGCTGAGAAAAGAAAAACCATTGGAAATGTAGTCCCGGTGCTATGATTGGAACAGGTAAAGTCTCGGTGCCACTGCTTGAACTCACTGATGATTACATGGCTGAATTTGTGCATCCAGGATAACCTGCTATTTTCAATTTACTGGAGACATGAAGTTTCTGAGAGTGGGAATTGTCAAACTGAATTGAAAGCAGAGCTCACGGGGAACCCTGAATCGATGTGTGGTGAGCGAGAGAAATAAAAACCCTTCCATAGACAAAGAGGTTTCAACAGACGGCATTCTGGGACTAGGTAGACTGGCTGGAACAGGGCACTGTAGTGACTTCAGTCCTATATTCCCCTCTCAAGCAGGATTGGTGTGGAACACTTGACCTGAGTGATGCCACAGACTGAGGCCCAATAGGCTAGCCCAAACCAGGTCCCTGTGCCTGGCAGAGCACCCTAATGCAGTGAAGCCTTCAGTAGATTGATCTGGAGGGACGGGCCCAGCATAGGCTGCCCAGGTACCTCCTAGTACACTGCAGTGATTGGGACCACCTAGGCAGTGCGCTTCAGACAAACTGAAACTGATAAAGAAAGAAACTGGGCCTCCTATGTATGCCTGTATGGAAGGAATAAAAAGTATGAGAAGAGGAGGCAACAAGAAAGGGTCCTCAGTCCCCAATCCTGACAACACTGATCCAGGAAAAATAAATGCAAAGGAGAATGAGGATAGCAAACATGTAATATCAGGCATGGCACCAATAGACTTAAAGACATAAAGCGATATCTTTAGGACCTCATAGACAAGTTCAAAATTGAAATATTTAACCAAGTAAAGCAAGAAATGCTTAACACCTCCAAAGAAAACACAGATGGTAGAATGGAAGAACAAAAAACCGGGGGAGAAATGTTTGATGGAGAAAATAGAGAAAACATATAATACATGAAGCAGGTTGAAAGAGATTATCAGGAAATTAAAAACTCTATTGAAAGCTGGAATTACAGCTTGAAAGAAACTAAGGATAGATTACCTGAACTGGAGGACAACTTTATAATGTGGGAACATGAAAGGAAAAACTTCTTAAAAATAACAAGGAAACAAGCCATAACAATACAAAGGCTAGAAGACTACAAGAGGATCTATAACTTAAGAATAAAGAATGTGAATGAAGAAGCAGGAATTGCAAAAGCTATTCACAGAAATAATTAAGGAAAGCTTCCTAAACATAGGAAAAGGAAAAGATACTCAGATGTATGAGGCCTACAATACTCCAGTCACCTACAATCAAAACAGAACACCCAGGCATATAATAATCAATATTCCAGAGATCCAATATAAGAACAGAATATTAAAAACTGTCAGAGACAAGAAATAGATCACTTACAAGGGGAATCCCATCAGAATTACAGCAGACTTCTTGGCACAAACCATCAAATCTCAAACAGCTTTGGGCAAAATAACCCAAGCCTTGAAAGACAATAACCTCCAGGAAAGATTGATATATCCTGCACAATTGTCCCGAGAAATTAATGGAGAAACAAGGTGCTTCCAAGATAAAGAGCAACTTGTGGGAATTTGCAACCACCAATCCAACTTTACAGAGAATACTGCAGGACATTCTAAAGAGAGAGATAAGTACCAGGATTCCAGAAACAGTGGCTGAGAGGCCACAATGAATGGAGCAGAAAGCAAAATGAAGAAGACAGACAACTAATGACCGAAAAAGGACACAACAGAAATAAGGCAAAGTAGGTTGGATATAATTTCTAATATAGGTGGCCTAGATACACTATCTTACGGGAAAAAGGCGAGAATCTCAGGCAGAGTGGATCAAGAGGTAGGATCCACCGAGAGGCTCTTTATAAGAAATATAATTAGCCTAAAAAAGACTGTATGGACCAAAATGAAATACGAAAAAATGGAACTCATTGTGATAGGGAACCAGAGAATAATATGGATAACTTGACCAGTATTTATGGATAGGTTGAACAGACAGGCTTTAATAAATGAAGCAATATAACTAGAAATCCAGCCCAGGAGTGAGAAAGTTCGGAAACACTTAGGTAAATAGCAGGTTGCCCCCCCCCCAATATAAAACCATCAGTATTGGGGAGACCCAAAAATACACAGTTCATTCTGGGGGAGTAAAGGGGAGGAATAGTCTTCAAAAAAATCAGAAGATATAGCTAATAGTGTATCGGAATTAAAACCCTTATTAATCATACCACTCTGCTTGGTTAGAACTTGTTCCATCCTAGTTTGTATACAAGCAATGGATCTGAGGGCACAGACAGCTGTCCCAAAGATATCAGGACATAACACAGTGGTCATCTTTAATATCCTATTAACTCAATAAGGATCCCTGTATGACTTATACTGTTGTATCATGACTGAACTTAGTTAAATCTGACTTGTTTGATTGCTGCTTATTATTGACAGGTTTTATTCAAAACTGTTAGGTTGCTGGTATCAAGTTCAGAAGTATAGGCAATTATACTGAAAAGGACAATGATTCACTACAATATTCATTCTTATTTGATTCCTACCTGTTTTTGTAGCTCTACACTATCTACAAAGTTGTATTTCTGTTAATTCTGTTATGTACTAATGTGTTCAATTATGCTTTATCTGATGATATAGCCAACTCTGTTGATAATAACAAGAAACAGCACAGTGACCATGGTAGAACTCCTTATATAGCAGTTCTATATGTCTTTTTAGTTTTACATATCTATAGGAATATGTTTAGTTCTGTCCTTCTTTGTTCTGTTTCTCCCTCTAATATAGAAAGGATAGAAATACATGTTAAGACTCATGTTTGCATAAAACCTATAAACAGTTTATGAGAACTGATCTTATGACACATGATGAAATGAACAAATACTTTGAAGGAAAGAAAGGGGCACTGCAGTGCTCAGTGCTGATTCTGGAGTGTTACGATGTGAAATCCAGCAATATTATTAATCTTTGTTCAGAAGGATTTTAATCTAATAAGTTGTGTTAGGTCTCAACATAAATAAAGATATGGATAAATGCGTACATGTCTAACTGTATAGGATTGATAACCATATTGCTTAGTTTTTGTTGGATAGTTGAACAGAACTGTTTGCAGTTTCCCTGGTTGAATTCCCATTTATAGGTTCTACTTTTGTATCTTGAACAACTATTTGTGGGGAGACAGTATCAACTAGTGCTTTATTACTCTTTAATTCTTTTCTTTGAAAGTATGTATTATTTCTGCCCATTTTCTATTTTGTTTTGTCTTTCTTTAAATAAAAAATTAGCCTTCCAATCACAGCTTTTTGAGCAATCTCCGGTCTGATCTCTACAATGGCTGCACCAGTCTACACTGCCACCAACAGTGCAGAAGAGTTCCTTTTTCCCCACAGCCTCTCCAGCATTTGTTGTTGGTAGTTTTCTTGATTGTGGCCATTCTTTCTGGAGTGAGATGAAATCTCAGTTTGGTTTTAATTTGCATTTCTCTAATGACCAAGGATGATGAACATTTTTTCATGTATTTATTTGTCATTTATATTTCTTCATCTGAGAACTGTGGATTCATCTCAGATACACATTTTTGGAATGGGTTTTTGAATTTTAGGGGTCTGATTTTTTAAAATTCTTTATATGTTTTAGACAGAAGTCCTTTTTCTGAGGGACAGTTCACTAAGATTGTTTCTCAGTTTGTGGGTTTTCTTTTCACTATGCTAGAGATTTCTTTTGACATGTAGAAATTCTTTAATAAGATGTGATCTCCGTTATTGAGTCTGGGAAGTATTTCCCATGAGATTTGATTCCTGTTCATGAATTCTCTACCTACTCTTATGTCTTCAAGATTTTTACCTACTTTGTGTTCCAACAGAGTTAGTGTTTCTGTTTTAATATTTAGATCTTTGATCCATTTAGATTTTAGTTTAGTACATGGTGATAGGCATGAGTCTAGTTTTAGTTTTCAGCATAAGTAGAGCTGGTTTTTCAGCACCATTTATTAAAGAGACTAGCATTTTTCCAGTGAACATGTTTGGCCCCTTTATCAAAGATAATGCAGTTGTAGTTGTATCTTCTAATCTATTCCACTGATCTTCAGATCTGTTTTTATTCTAGTGCCATGTTGATCTTATTACAGTAGCTTTGTAGTATAACTTCAAATCAGGGCCTGTGATGCCTCCTGCTTTGCCTTTGCTGCTTAGAATTGCCTTTGCTATTCTCGGTCTCTTCTGGTTCCAGATGAGTTTTAGGATTGATTTCTCTAGATCTATGAGGTATGTTTGTGATATTTTCATTGAGATTGTGTTGAATCTGCAAAAACAGTTTTGAGAGAATGGCCATTTTCACAATATTTATTCTCCCTATCCATGAACAAGTATTGTCTTTCCATTTTCTGAGATCCTCTTTCATTTCTTTTTCAGAGCACTGTAATTTTCCATGTATAGATCTTTTATTTCTTTCTTGAGATTAATTCCTAAGTATTTCAGTTTTTTGGATGCTTGTCTGTAGGGTGTGGCTTCTTTTATTTCTGTCTCAGTGATTTATTTGTTAGTGTATAGGAATGCTATTTAGATTTTTGAGTATTGACTTTGTATCCAGCTACATTGTTGAATTTATTTATTATATCTAGGAGTCTTTCAATGGAGTTTTGGGGGTCTTCTATGTAGAGTATCATGTCATCTGCAAATAATGGTAATTTAATTTCTTCATTTCCTATCTTTAACTCTTTTCTCTCCCTTGTCTAATTGCTTTGGCTAGTATTTCCAGCACTGTGTTGCATAGGAGCAGTGATAAGGGACATCCTTGTCTTGTGCCTAATTTCAAGGTAAAGGCCTTCAGTTTTTGGCCATTTAGCATGATACTGGCTGTTGGTTGTCACAGATGGCCTTTATCATATTGAGTTAAAGACCATCTATTCCAATTTTCTGTAAGGTTCTTATCATGAATGAGTGTTGAACCTTATCAAAAGCTTTTTCTGCAGCTATAAAAATGATCATGTGATTCTTACGTTTGGCTGTATTGATATGGTGGATTACATGTATTGATTTATGTATGTTGAACCATCCCTGCATGCCTGGAATGAATCCCACTTTGTCATAATGTATGATTTTCTTGATGATTTGCTGCATCCTATTTGCCAATATTTTACTGAGGATTTTTGCATCTGTGTTCATTAGGTAGATTGGCCCGTGGTCCTATTTTTCAGTTGGGTCTTTCTCAGGTTTTGTACTAGAGTAATATTTGCTTCCAGGAATGACTTAGGAAGGATTGCTTCCCTTTCAATTTCATTGAAGAGTTTGAAGAGTGTGGGCCACTAAGTCTTCATTTTATTTGTTGTAGAATTCCACAGTGAATCCGTCTGGGCCTGGGGTCCTCTTTGTAGATAAGGACTTAATTACATTTTAATTTCATTAATAGAAATTGGGTTATTCAACAGTTCTACATCTTCTTGACCTGGCTTTGGTATTTCATATGTTTCTAGGATTCTGTCCATTTCTTCTGTGTTATCAAATCTATGTGAATAGCGGTTTTCAAAATAGGTGTTGATGATCTGTATTTCTACAGAGTCTGTAGTGATTTCACCTTTTTCATTCCTTATTGCATGAATTTGAGTTTTTTCTTTCCTTTTTTAATAAGGTTGGCTAGGGGCTTATCAATTTTATTGATAAAGAACCAACTCTTTGATTCATTCAATCTTTGGAATGCTTTCTTAGTTTCTATTGCATTAATTTTTGCTCTGATTTTTATAATTTCCTCCCTGCTTTTAGCTTTGGGCTTGACTTACTCTTTCTAGATGTTTGAGGCATACCATCAGGTTGTTTATTTGTATTGGTTCTGTTTTCCTGATGTGGGAACTCAGTGCAATAAATTTTCCTCTGAGGATAACTTTCATTGCATCCCACAGATTCCAGTAAGTTATATTTGTATTTTTGTTTGCTTGTAGGTATTGTTTAATTTATTCTTTAATTTCCTCTGTGACCCACTGATTGCTCAAGGATGACTACAATAATGGTGACAGTATTGAATCCATCATGTCTAAAATGCTCATTTGTATTATTTGTTGGAATGCTGGGAATTTAAAAACTCTTTATCTAAGCTATATTCTAACCTTTAAACTTCTTTTAGTATAGGGTCTCCTACACTGTGAAGTTACCCCGGCTAGGCTGCAACTTCCAGTCCTCATATCTTAGCCTCCCAGAGCACTGGGATAAAGGTGTGTGCCGGCCACATCCAGAGCAGCTCCTAGGGGTAGGATGATGGAGGATGGAGAAATGAAGGGTCAGAAGCTGAGGTCAGGGAGCGCCTTCTCTACTGATGGGAGAAATCTAACTGCCCAATGACTGCAGTGCATTTATTTATACAATCAGCAAAAGGTTTATAATAGATGAAGCCATTCTCCTAATAGGAGAAAGGACCTTCTTAACAACTTGTTTGTCTAGCTTGCCTCAGGTGCTCCATGTTCTCAAGCTGGCCTTGCTTTTGCTCTGTATGTGTGATCAGTCTCCACATCAGCCACTCCCCACATCTCCCCCTTTTCTGCTTGGTAGTTGCAAGTGATCAGTTGGAGTTGGAGCAGTTGTGTCTGCATGACTTTGTGGAAGAATTTCTTTTTGTGGAAGGCTTTTCTTCACCACTCTTCCCTAGGAATCCCCAAGCAACCTTTTCTTCTAAAGGCCTCCTCCTTCTCGAACTCTTTCCATTCTGAGTGAACTTATTGCATTTAGGCTAAAGATTCCCAGTCCAAGGATTTCAGGTCCCTGCATCCAGCAATTTAACCACATGATGCCCATTAACCCCTAACAGTAGTCAGTTACCAGTATAGCTGGAAATTATTAGAAGGTGTCAGTGATTTGAGCCTCTGTTATAGCTAGCGTATTACTATGACACTTTTTTATATGTTTTGTGGTTGTAGTTTTTTGCTGGATGTTCAAGATCAAGTTAAAGTGAGACTTGTATTAATGAAAATTAATTTCCTGCTATCTATCATGATCAGTTAAGTCTCTTCAAGTTTTACCTTAGAATCATGTGTAGTACCTCTCAGTTCCATCAGTGTCATGTGTCTGGATGAGACACAGCCATTGCTTGACCAACTTGCTTTTTGTGAATACTTGGGAGACTTTTCTCTCCTTAGGCACATTGATTTACTTCTTTTTTTTTTTTTTTTTTTTTTTTTTGTCTTTTTGCTTTTCATCGGTACTGGGGATCGAATTCACAACTGCCTGCTTACAAGGCAGGCGCTTATGCCACTGAGTTAAATCCCCAGCCCCTGATTTACTTCTTCTGTGGTTCAACAGTCTCCTTGGTCAGGAAGTCCAGGACTAACTAAGCTATAGGATGTCACAGCAGAGGTCTCTTATATCCTGGGTCCTTATTGACCTCAGAGGACCAGAGCCAAAATACTGGCTGTCCTCCTAGACCATCTTTCTTTCTCTACCTTTTGGTCTTCAAACTTCAGATTCTGAAAATTCAGAAGAGAATGTTAATGACATTGTAACGGGCGCAGTGAGCTTAAGATTATAACTTTATATCTTTAAATACAAAGTAGAACTGCTATTTCCTACCAACCATAGATGTTCTGGAAATTTAATCCCTGTAGAATATTAACAGACAGCAATTATAGAGGTTTTTTTCTTTTTTCATTCAAATCCATTTCATTTCAGAGAGAAAAAAGAAAAAAGAAACAAAATTTCAAAACATAAATCAGAGTAGTTATAGTTTTATACAGAAAAATTGAGATCAAAAGCCATACATAATATTTTAGCATGACAATAACAATTTTTCATTTTATTTAAATTTATTTAAATTTTAAAAAGGTAAAACAAAATTTCATAACAATAATAGGAGAATAACAATAGCTAATATGTTACATGTTATTTTCTTTAAGGTATTTGCTCAGAGTACATGATGTGTGCATAAAATTTCTCCAGTTAATATTAGCACAAACCTTTATTTTTAATGAATTAAGAGACACTAACAGTATAAATGACTTGCATTTTTCCCTTTTCCTTACTGTCTTTTCCCCTTTCACCCATCCTAGTTCCTAATAGTTTGTCCTATTTCACAATATGTACTGTACATTTTAGAACTTATTTACTCTTTCAGTTTCTCATACCAGGGAGATGATATAATCTTTATACGTGTGAGTCTGATTTATTTCATTTATGAGAATGATCTCAAATCGCATCCGTTTACCTATAAAAGTCTTGAGTTTTTCCTTCTTTCTGGCTGAGTAGTACTCCATTGTATAAAAATACCACATCTTTTTTATCCATTCCTAAGTTGATGGGCATTTGATTTATTGAAGCACAGATTATATCCTAGCTTTTTGAGGATGCTCCATACTGATTTCCAGATTAATTGCAGCAGTCTACAGTCCTACCAACAATGGAGAAGTGTTCAATTTTTCCCATAGCATTTGTTATTGGTTGATTTCTTGATGATAGCCATTCTTTCTGGAGTGAGATTGAATCTCAGTGTTGTTTTAATTTGCATGATGACTTTTTTGTGTGTTTTTGAGACAGGGTCTTTCTATGCAGTTCAGGCTAGACTTTAGCCTACTTTGTAGCCCAGGCTGGTCTCGAACTTGCAATGATTCTCCTATCTCAGCCTCCCAAGTGCTGGGATTACAGCACCACCAATCCCAGCTTGCATGATCACATTTTTATAACAATGAAATTTCCATTTTGACATCGAATATACTTTTTAGTCAATCATCTCTATCTAGTACACAAGAAGCTCTCACCTAATTTGTTGTCCTTTAATGGGATGTCATTGACATGTGTGACACTGGCTGGCTGCTTAATGTCTAAACATCTCTAAATGTAGTGGCATAGACAGCATACATATCACAAAAGTTTTGTTAAAAATTGGTGGCTCTTGTTGGCTTGGCATAAACTTCTTATCACAAGTAGCTGGAGCACAGAAGAAAGGCAGATGTCTGGATCTGAAAGAAAAGTCTATCACATAAACCTAGTTTTGGGAGACCTGTCTATCCAGAAAGTATGAATACATTTAACATCCCATGATATTAATAATAAAGTGTCATGATCATATGAAAACTTTGCTTCTTAAGTTAGTTTTGTATCAGAGCATCTTTACATTGGAAAAACCTTGTTTTGTTTCTAGAAAACAACCTTTTGACAATGAACAATGTAAACATATCACAATAATATATTTTGAGCAACATTTTTGGGGTGTCTTTCATAAGGTGATGGAGAGCATTAAAACCTCCTATTAATGAACAGGGACTGAATAATTGTTTCCTGGCAGCTGCTTCCTTATTCATCAACTGGAGTCCTATCCAATTAGTTTCTTCCCATCCTAAGGAGTTTTTGTTAAATTATCTTAACAAAGTTTTCGATAACTTATGAGAACCTTATCACACTTGACACATTCTTTTTGAACAATAAGAGACTCTCAAATCATAATACGTAAACAATAATACGCATTACATTTATACAACCAATTTAACATCATTTTGACCAGCTGGCAATCCAAGTGGATGCACATGTTGAATTTTGATGAGATTTATCTATAAACCAAATCAAAAAATGCAAAAAGAAATAAAACTTTGAGGTCAAATAAAACAGCTGTTTAGAGATTGGACAAACAGACAAACAAACAGATAAACAATATGATTACAAAATCAGAGTGCACTCAGATGTATTTTTGGCCAAATTATAATAACTTTTATAATTCTAGAACTTTATAATCATAAATAGACTAGTTAAAATTTTTGTAGGTCAATTAGCAAAGACCTCTCACAAAAGATATCTAGGAGGAACAAAAACCTTTTATCAATAATCATTATACATATTTTTTGTATTTTATTTTATCTTAAAAATGCTAGTAACTTTCATGTCCCTTTCTTTTATGTATCCTCCAGCCCAAACATCTCCACACATTCTGTCACTTTCTCATTTTTGATTACCATCTCCTGGTCATCGTTGGTCAATTTCTTTAATTGGCCCAAGGTCAGGTCTAGCTCCATCCTTGCCCATCAGAGGGGCATGGTCTCTGAGACATTACTGCCACAAGTCTGAGCATGAGCTTCTTGAAAGGTGGAACCAACTCCTCCTCTAGGTCTGGATCCACGATACAGCTGGACAGCACACTCTGACATTAGATAGGCTGTTTCGAATTTTCTGTGAAGACATGAGTATACTCTCAGCCCCGTATGAGTACCAGGCTGGGTCACTTCCATTGTCCATTGTGAAGATTTTTGCAAAGGACACTTCCTAGCTTCTTTTCCTTTACTTTATTGAACTGTCTTTTTGCTAATGTAGTCCCATCCTTGGTAGGATTCTAAAAGTTAATGCCAAGTGAAGCCTATTATGAGGCGTGAATTCTCTGTAGGGAGGGACATCCTTTTGGTTTTTGTAATTGAATTTTGAGGATATGGTGAGCATGTCCAATAATTTCTTGATCTTGAGGGTTATAGGGAATTCTCATGCTAAGAGAAATGTAGAAAGTTTCACAAAACGTTTGGAAAGCAGCATTTGTATAAACTGGGCCATCATCAGTCTCAAGTGACCAGAGGCAGCCAAGGGTACCAAAACCATCTAAGCAATGAGGGATGACATGTTTAGTCACTTCACCAGTGTGGGCAGAAGCAAAAATAAATACTGAGGATGTATCCACTGAATTGTGAACCCAGCATAGAGAGCAAAACTCAGGGTTGTGAGTGACATCCATTTGTCAGAGATGATTAGGGTTCAAATTGTTGAGCCTTTTGCCAAGTTAAAATGAACTGTTTGCAGGAGGCGAAGTATTTTGGTGGAAAATGGAATGGGAGGCAGAAGCCTATTGAATGGCATCTAAGGCAATAACAGTGACTGTAGCCGGCAATCTGTCTGTTGCAGCACTTTCCTCGGTGAGAGTCCCCAGCAGTTGGGAATGAGAATGTAAATGATCAAAAAAAAAAAAAAAAAATAAAACAGGGACTATAGTGTGAACAGATGACAATCTGGCAAGTGTGAAGTAAATAAAAAAGATCTTCTTGGCCAATGTGCATAATGGCAGTTTCAATGTGGTGCATCATACTGCAAATATAAGCACTGTCTGAGAAGAGGACAGTGGGAGTGATGAGTGATCTTGTAGGGCCCATATGACAGCCTGCAGAAGAAAAACCTGTATCATTTTTGTGAAGAGAAGGCTATTATATAGCATCCCCTATCCAAAGAGGACCTATCTATGAAAAGAGAAACACCTTCCACTATCGGGGATGAGCTTATTTTTGAAGGAAAAATAAAGAGTGCAAGGGAAAAAAATTTAATTAACTTGTTTGGAGGACAATGATAATCAGTAATAACAGGGAAGTTAATCTATGCAGATTACCGAGAGGATAAAAGCTGCCATAGCCACTGTTGTTGAATAGCAGAAAAAGGAACAATAGTTTGTACCTAATGGCCAAAGAACTGAACAGCACATATCAATCCATGTGTAATCACTTCTGCCACAGCATCATAGAAGGAGATAACAATTTTATGTGGAGCGTGTGGCATGTGTAGCCATTGCAAAGGACCCTGAGACTGCCAAAGGACCCCAGTGGGCATATGCTCAGTTGGGAAAATAATTAAAGTATTGACGAAGATGGGTCAACTCTAGAAAGTTGAACATCAGAGAGCCAGATTAACTTTGTCCAAGGTAGCTTTAACCTCTGATGTACATGCTCTTGGAGACGTGAGGGCCAGGTCCCCCTTGAGAATATCAAAGAGAGGGCCTAAATCATGAGTTGTTAGCATAAGAGCTGGGTAGAGTCAATTAGCATTACCAAGTAAAGTCTGAAAATCAGTTAAAGTTGCAAGATGGTTAACCTGGATCTGAACAGTTTGAGGCACAATGTCTGGCTTATCTGGGGCACTCCATGTTCTTGGGCTGGCCTTGCTTTAGCCCTGCATGTATCTCCACCTCAGCTACTCACAACAGGTGCTTCCAGCCAGGATTACAATTGAAAAATCCTCCAAAGAAATTATCACAATGTGTCACCTAATAATCACTGCTGAATAATGGTACTGAGGATGAAAGTTGTTTTCTTTATTGCACTTTACGAAGAAACTTCCCAGAGCAAGGCCCAAGGATATCCATAATGAAAGAACATACCAGGAAATGCCTGTTAAACCTAAGACAAGTAGGGAACAGGTGGCAAAACCTTTTAGACAAGCAGAAATACAAGTTTTTAGGGTGTCTCAGAAGCTCTGCTGGAGATAGGTCACTCTGAGCAGCAAATGGTTTGTCCATGGATACTGAGAAACTCCCTCACAATGAGTCATCAGAATCCCTGGTACCAAACTGTCCTAGGCGGCAAAATGGGCAAAAAACTTTTTGCTAGGAAAATATTACACACACACACACACACACACACACACACACACACACACACACCACAGTGCTCAGGTTGTGTGACATTATCATTTGGCAGCCTGAGAAACAGAGCTGCGATCATCAGAGCAAGAACTGTCTTTTCCACAGAGGTTTGCCCACAAACTTGGAGGACAAGACTAGAGTAGCTAAGTGGAGTGAAGGTAAGGACTTCAGAATGCACTAGAACCAGCAGAGGTAAGTGAGAATTATCACAGCCAAATATGGAAACCTCTTTCCTCTCACCCTCAAAACCATACCAATAGTACCAGGAAGTTCCTATAAAACAGGAAAAAAGAAACTGTCCTGGGATTTGCTGGTTTGGAGCCTACACCCAGGCACCCTATGGTGGATTAACTAATAATCAACTTGTAACACCCAGTTGAATCAGTATGGTGCTGGGTGTGGACCACCCACCTGAGGATTGTTGCTAACAGTATAAAACAAGAACTGGAGGGGAAGAGGGTTTGCTGTTGATTCTCCTGGAGAAGCCTGTTACACTGGTTTTACTGATTTGAACTCAGCTGTTATCATCAGAGGATTCTCTTCAGGGGGAGCTCGGGTCCTTACCTTGAGAGTGGCTGTTGGGAGCCACTGAAGCTGGAAATTCACCATACGTGCAGGGCTGGGGCATGGGCGTCCCAAGAACAAAGAGAGACTAGGGAGAGCCACATGAAGAAGCTTTAGCCCAGAGAACAGCTAGCCCCAAGACAATCCAAACAGTGAGCTGCTAGGACAATAGGGTGTCATGTGATGTTAAGTTGCTAAAATATATAAATGTCCCTGCAGTGAGGGAGCAGTTCCTTTTTTCCCATCAGGAGAGAAAGGTCTCCACATAATCCAAGATTTCGTCTGTGAAGGGTCAGCCTGTCCCTGGAGCTTGTCATTGCTTGGGTTGCAAGAAAAGAAATTTCCCAGGTGGTCAACCTGTTCACTCTTGGGTTGCAAGAAAAGAAACTTCCCAGAACTGTTCCAACTGCAAAAGTCAACTCCACCTAGGAATGTACCTGATGAAAGACTGTCGCAATCTGCTGCTCGCCCAGAACAACCATTAAAAACCCTTTCCCCAAGCCAAATGGCAGCTGTCTTTGTCTGCAAGGCAGTGTTGTCCCCCCCACCCCGCAAGGCAGCCCCCCACTCAAGGCAGTGTCTCCTTGCCATCTCCTCCCTGTCCAATAAAGCTTCTCTGTCATGGCAGTGTCTGGTGTGGTCTCATGTGGGTTCCTGTCCATCGGTCTCTTTACTTTTACTTTTCACATCCTCTCACCATCCTTCTCCCTGGAAAACATCTGGAGCTGCGTGGGTCACAGCAGGTCGCTTCCTGGATCCACTGGAGATCCCTCAGCCTGCTGGCACAGATACTTTATCCTACTGGCACAGACGTTTAGCTTCCACCACTGGCCATTAAGCCTTTCTAGCACAGCTCCTTGATACAGACTTGCATGAGATACTGTGTGCTCTAGGCCTCTAACTGGCCTCATGGAAGACATTGCCATGGCTTCTAGGTCTTCAGCTGGACTTGTGCAGAACATTGCCTGGAATCCAGGCCCTCAGCTGGATTCTTTGGGTCTCTACTGTGTGGACAGATTTTATTACACTCTTTCTCATTTGACTTTCTGGATGAATATAATAAAATAACCCTATAAATTGTGTGTCTTGTATTGAATCTATTCCCTTGCAAACCCTGACTACAACACACCCAGTGTGCTCACTGCCAGTCTCTAATTCTGTCAATGAGTTTTTTCCCAGTGGTGCTTTAACAAGTCTAAACCTGTTGCTACATTGCACCAGTGATTCCCTACACACTTGTTTGGGCAGCCCACATGCTGAACTCTGAGCGGAAGACCTGTGTCTTATATCAGAGTGTTTGAAATCATCAGTATAGGAATTCAATAGATAATGCAGATTCAGCTATCTAAGCCTACTTTTTAAAAAATAAATTATAATTTACCCCAATAAGGACCACACACAACACAGTGACATTTTAAATTATACATTGTATATTTTCAGTCTGATACCAGGCCTTGTATTTCCAAAACAAGGCAGACAGAATTCCTCTGGCCATTGCCTACTTAATGTCCAATGATATCAGAAAGGAGAACATTCATTATAGAACCACCCTTTTTTCAAATCCATTTTATTTCAAAGAGAAAAAAAACCCAAAATTTCAAAACATTTTGATAAGTTATTTTGATAACTTATTGATAAGGGGGCAATAATAGTACATACATTTTGCATTATCATCCCCAAATCATTCACTGAGAATTTATAGAATCCTTGAACTGAGATATAATTTAGATTACAATTTATTTTTTTCTTTTTATTTTAAAATAAAAAGGAAAAAAATAAAAATAATAAAAGTTTTAGAACAGGCTGGTGGAAGAGTAAAACTAATTAATACATTGTGTATTGTTGTCTTCAAACTACTCAGAATATAAGATATAGGCATAAAATATTAAAGCTTGTCATTTAAAAAGATTAATATTAACAAAAAATAGTCAAAAGAACATTAGCGAGGAACACTCTGCTCTGTCCACATGTGTGACTGGATAACCACACTTCGGCTTTCTACCATCCCTCAGATCATCTTTGCTACCTCTTCTCATTGGTTCATTATTTTTATCATATTTCTTTCTGACTTGCAAACATTTCACTCTATGCATTGCTCTGGGTGATCATATCTCCATTAAAGATTTTATTAATCTAATTTTTACATTTTTGGCCCTCTGCTCTCTATAATCCCAAACCTGTGTCCTGTGTCTCATGCTGGGCATTGTAAGCCACGTAATCAATTAAACGCAAGTCTCTAGAATGCCAAATGTGAACTGCACTTTGGCACAAACGCCTGGAAACTCTTCTCAGGTGTGTTCTCTTTTAGTAAGAAATTCTAAGAACACATTTTTGGATAGGGGCTCCAACCATGAACTATGAATAGAAGATCCTGTAATATATCTGAATGATTGAAAACCTTACTTGTAGTCAGAACTCAACATACTATGTCTAATGGTATACAGGAATGCAAGCCCACCATTTAGAGACAGATTAACATCCAGAAAAAAAATTACCTTGAAGAGAAAGGATGGGGAGCCACATCTCCCTGTATGTGCATAAAATGAAGCATTGGAGAATTTTATTTTTTATCATGTTTCCTGATAGCATTTGACTTTTAATAAACTTCCTCTGAGCACTTTAATAAACTTGTTTAAAAATTGTCATAAAGAATCCAAAAGGTAGGGGAAGAAAATAAGAAGTCACCAAGAAGCAAGCCCTCCCTGAAAGTTGGCACCATGTGTGGGCTGCTCTGGGTACAGCCAGATAGATGCCAGCCTTTTCCCAGGAGTCAACACCATTCATGGACTGAAGGGCAAGAGAACAAGAAGCACCAAGAAGCAAGCCCTCCCTGAGAATCAGCACCATGTGCAGGCCGCTGGGGGGAGAACCAGATGCCAGCCCCTTCCCGCATGCACGTGGGCTAGAAAACAAGAAGAGCCTACTCTCCCCTCCCCCCATATGCAACCCCAGCTGATCTGGAGAAACATAGGCTGCCATGATGGCTATTGAGTAAAATACAATTTAACGCTTGTAGTGTTTAGTGTTTCACTGGCTTTTCAGGTCTAAAACCGGTAGTCTGATCATCTATTCAGAGGATAACATGCAATGTAGCATTTATGGGGGAATCTACTTCTGAAAGTGGTAGCCATTGCTAATTTCCTGCTTCAGAGGGTGATGGCCTGCATAAATTGCCATTTGTGCCCTGGGGATCTAACCATTATTAATATTTTGTGATAATTTTCTTAGAGGAGGTTTTATCTACAAAAATGCATTTCAGACATGAGATCCATATGTATACCATAACCTCAATATCTTTCTTTTCAAAGTTTTATACTTGTGAAAATTTGTTTTAAAATTTGAGTCTTTTTTATTGAAAAAAATAGAGACTTTTGGGAAAACAGTTAAAGTTTCCATAAAACTTACTTTCAAAAGACAGTATCTGGTGTTGCAATGCAACTATCGCCATGCTTCTTTGTGAGGGTAGGAGCTATGGCATTGGATTCACTCTTTCATCTTCAAGTGTTGAAAGACTAAGTAGTACTTAACAGGATGCTTAACAATCACTATGAAATAAAATAATTACAGTTCTAGTCATTTTTCTTTATGTAAAAATCAATGATTTTACAGTATTGGAATATTATGCAGCATCACTTTTACAAGATCTTTTAAAAAATTTCCATGTTGCAGTCAGCATTTACCTATGTTATTAATGTCTCTTAAAAATCAAACTTAGGAGCTTAAAATATAGCTCAGTGGAAGATTGTTCTGGTCACATGCACATAGCCCTATGTTTTAGTAACAGTAAAGATGAAAAACATCTGATTTTTCTGTCAGGTCAATTCATTTATTGAAGATCATTTTGCTTGTGGATAACAGACTAAGGACAATGCTGAAGTGTTTGTAATACTGACCACTGTTGTACTTTTTTTTTAACCAGGGATCAAACTCACGACTGCATGCTTACAAGGCTTATGCCATTGAGCTAAATCCCTGGCCCTGAGCACTGTTAATTTCATAAAAATTACACTGATGCTTGAGTAATTAAATTGCAGCATAGAACTGCTTTCATAGAAATAGTTTTGGTTTTTTTGTTCATTCACTCAGTTTCTGGTGGATTGGACCCAGCAAGCACTAAGCTACATCCCTAGTCCTGCTTTTATTTTTCCTTTGAGACAGAGTCTCACTAAGTTGGGCAGACAAATTTAGAACTCAAGAACATCCTTCTTCAACCTCTTGAGTAGCTGTGACTACAGATATGTTCCACCAAATCTGGCTAGATATTTCATTTGTGCTGCATGTGCACGTGTTTTATCAGCTGTTACTATATTGACTGCCCTTCCACAGGAGACTATCCTCGATCAAATCAGAGGACTGAACTGACATCTGGAAGTCATCCTAATGTTATATGTTCCAGTAATCAAACACTTGCTACATTGATTTGGGTCATGTAATGAGGTACAGAGTGAATAAACAAAAATATACCAAATGTGAATTTAAGGGCCCAATTACCAAAATGTGATTGGAACTAGTAAGAGCAGAGATAAATGAAATTATTGAACAGTGAGCATAGCCATACTTAAGAATACCAAACATTGGGCTAGGGGTTTAACTCAGTGGCATAAGCGTCTTCTTTGCAAATGCAAGGTTGTGAGTTCGATCCCCGATATTCACCCCCAAAAAAGAATATCAAACACTGAAAAGTAATCTCTAAGTTTAATTAGGAAACACTATCAAGATACTACTGGCCTCTAATAAATAAAGGATTATTTGAAGAGAAACATTCATCTTTCTTTAGGATGATGTATTTTCATTAATTTATTAAATCCTAATTAAACCCTATTATTTTGCATCTTAAAAAACCTAAATATGAGTGCATGAGCTGCAGTATAACTTTATAGAAAATGAGTGTTTTCTCAAGGTTAGTGTTTTTATGATATATATTTTTTCCAAATAGCAAATTATAGTTTTTATATGCTAGTTTCTTACTGGCAATCAGTCCCATTAGTTTATTACAGGCACCCATAATTTGCATTTAAACAATGTAAGGCATGGCATGATGGTAATCACAATTCTGTGAGGTAAAATAGGAGGACCATAAGTTGCATCATAGTCCGGGCAACTTTGTGACTTAACTAGACTCTATGTCAAAATAAAAAATTAAAAGGACTCAGAGTGTAGCTCAGTGTGAAGGACCTTGGTTCAATTTTTGTTCCAAAAAATAGATTAAATAAAATAATGAAAAACCTTGTACAACCTTTACAAGACACAGAACAGTTGTTTTTTGAAAATGAAAGGTGGCTCTGATTTTTCCTTCCTTGATGTACATGGATCAACAGTTCTTAGGCACATTTACTAAATCCAGTTTCCTTCTGAATTCTTTATGACATTTTGTTATCTAGTCAATTCATGTGCTTAAATAAAAGACAAAATACTACCACAAAATATATAATGAAAAACAATACTCAGCAATTCTTTGTTTTATGCACAGCCAGGGAAATGTGCTTCAACTGTCACTTCATGGATACTCTATCTAGATATTAATCCCTGTGTCTATAAATGGTGGCCTTGTATTGCTGTGTCCTTTATATCTTTGACATTATCTGTTGAGATCTTATAGCAACCAAAGATTTCAACCACTGTCATGTAATACAGGATCGATGTCTTTTGCAAAGAGTTCATGGTTGGGGCTCACAAAAGAGAATGTCTTCGGAGAGTCTTTTGCCAAGAAAAAAGCCATCTAGGGAAATTTTCCAGATGTCTTTTCAACTTGCTGATTTTTTTTTTCATTTTTCACATCGTAGGCAGAATGTACCTATGTTATAACTGTCTTAGTTACTTTTCTCTTGCTGAGAAAAAATACTTGACATCTAAAGGGGCAAAGGTTTATTTAGCTCAAACTTTGAGGAGGTTTCAGCCCATAATCAGCTCCAAGGTAGGGTGACATGGCTGACAGGCATTATACAGGAGAAACAGTTCATGACGGGCAGAAAGTAGCAAAGCAAGCATGAGACAAGCCTCATTCTGTTCCTTATATTGTATCCAGGCTACCAGGATTAGGGTGGTGCCAAACCAATCAGAGGACTGATTTAGTAATCACCCAACCTTAACCCTAGCACACTTAATCCTGGTACCCTTGATCCTAGCATTGCACCATGACTCAATCACACAATTTAGATTCAGCCACCTCTGTAAAAGCCCTAACTGTGATTGCACAAGGCTCTGGGGGAACATCTAGATACAAGTCATAACATTAACATTTCTTTAAAAATCAGTTTGGGGGGCCTGAGAATATAACTCAGTGAAGTATGTTTACCTGGAATGCATGGGGATGTGGGATCTAGTCCCAGCACAGAAGGAAAGAAATTGTTTTTGTGGTACTATCCAGGTCAATTCATTTACTGAAAATCTTTATTGCTCTGGCTGATGGCCTACTCAGCCCTACAGGAACTCAGCTAGCCAAGAAGCTTGTGCAATCACAAGTGGTATTATACACGTCACTGATCCCATTGTCAACATGTCAATCCTGGGCCTTGTTCAGATGCTTTCTGGTAACTCAGTGATTTCCAGCTACTGCTGCTATGGTTCCTATAGCAGGCCTAGGAAAGCTTCCATACAGGTCTGGAGCCTGAGATGGGTTTGTGAACAATATAGGAATCCAAGTAGCCAAACTGATAAATTTGGAATTTAATTAGCTGAGCTCAGGACCACTTGTATATAACCCCCCCCCCATTTCAGAGTCCAAACAAGTGGCACCCTTACAGAGTTTTTAAAAGAGAGAATCACAAAAGATAGCCTGTTAGAAACAATTTAGGTAGAATCTCACATTAATTTTTGGTTGACACCTGTCTCCTACTTCTTTTGATGAGCAGGTTAATTTTTCTCCTGTGGATACAGCTCATTCTGCTTTTCTCATGGGACTTATACCTGAGTAATTTTCCATTTTCCTGGGTCAAATATAGGGCACTAGTTAAATTCAGGGCTCAAGATGGCATCAGTGATGCCAAACTACAACAGAGCCATTCTCCATACTGTCTTCAGTAGTGTCAAGTGCAGTTTAGGGTCCTTTCTTTCATCTCCTTTAGCTCCCCCAGCCCTCATTTCCATCTATCTAGGCACTCGGTAAAAAAGATGGGTTTTTCTAGAATAATGGTGACCTTCTGTTTCACTGGCCGCTAGATGGCAGTAAAATATAGACAACAGTCCCTAAACATATTCCATCCGCCTTTTGGGTCTCAAAAAATATAGTGGAAGTTGTTTCTACAGAAACTTGTTTGGTTGGTTGGATCTTTTGTTAATTTATTTTCTGTTTTTGAAACAGGGTTTGGCTTTGTAGCCCAGGCTTCCCTGAAACTCCCATCCTCCTGGCTCTTGAGTGCTGGACTACAGGCTTACACTACCACACCTGGCCAGAAATTTGTGGTTTTTGTCCTTCATTTCTGAAGCTGTTTCCGAGGGGGGGGTCCCTTGCTAAATCTCCTTGCCTAAGGATAAACTCTTCGCTTTTCAAAGTGGAATTTCTTCTGTGGGGCTGCCTACGTACCCTAACAATTTTATTTTTTTCTTTTCTGAAAAGTTCAGTTTTTCCACATTGTGGCACATACCTTTAATGAGGCAAAGAGGATCACAAGTTCCACCTCAGCCAGAGCAACTTAGCTATGTAAGAGACACATTCTCAAACGGAAACATAAAAAACTTGTGATGTGTAGCTCAGTGCAAAGGCCCTGGATTAAATGTCCAGTACCATAAGTAAGTAAGTTAATAAATAAATAAAGCAAGCAAGCATTTTAGACATAATGATATCCTAAATGGCACCATTGTTTTAGCCATTTTTAAAAGCTGATATTTATGTTATCATTATAAGGAATTCTATGAACATTTACAATCCACTAATCATGAATTTTTCTGTCTTACAATCATTTGGAAAAGACCTGAAAATTTTTCTAGAAGTCTACAATAATTATCTACTAACTTATATGAAAGGCAGAAAGAATCCCTAACCCCTAAATCAATGAGAATAACAAAAATCCTTATTCCTAAGGACAGGACCCATATTTGTTTTGCTTTGTCTATACTCAGCATTTTTTCAGGATATCAATGAAACAGTACCCAGCAATACGTTCTTCTATACATATTTGTTGATATCTCTGTGAACAAGGGCCTGATTTTTTCTAGGTAATTCTCTTTGTAAATACAATGTGTTATTATTTAATACTCTGACAGTATTGTTTGAATACCTAAACATAGAGCTTACTTTTTCATTTAGCATTGTCTTGTGAATAGTAAGCATGTTAATATAATCAAGTGGGCTGGGGATTTAGTTTAGCAGCATAAGTGCCTGCCTGGCAAGTGCAAGGTCGTGAGTTTGATTCCTGGTACCAAAAACAAGCAAACAAACTAACAAACAAAAAATTGAGATGGAAAAACAATTAGTGTGTTTAAGGACAGTCTAGACTTCACATTTTTAAGTTTAATTACAACTGCCTTTGAGCATTCTATATCTGCCTTTTCATAGAAAAATCACTGTAATAATTTCTAGGGAGATTTCAGTCAAGGAAATGTACCAGAGGAAAGCACGATTACTACATTACTCCAACATATTCCCTCTATCAAATCCAAGGAATCATTTTTATTTATATATTTTCACCATCTCCAATTATTCATAATACACTTTCAGAAGTAGACTTATTGAAATCAAATGAAAACTTAAGCCCTTTACACCCTTGGTATATACTGTATGAAGTCTAAACCCTATTTGTATTACCACTGATATTATAAGAAAATACTTGTTTTGCTTTGTTTTTGGTACTGGGGATCAAACTCACAACCGCAGGCTTGCAAGGCAGGTGTTTATGCCACTGAGCTAAATCCCCGGCTCAAAAACACTTGTTTTATATACCTTCACCATCACATACTAATTTTTTTAAACTGGGGATCAAACTCACAATCTAGCACTTGCCAGGCAGGCGCTTATGCTGCTGAGCTAAATCCTCTGCAACATATTAATCTTTAAAAATAATTATTTTATTGGGATGAGAGTATAAACAGTCTGATATTGCCCCATATGTATGAGGCCTCAGGCTCAATACTCACTACTGCATTAAGTAGTATATTTTCTTGAATTTCAAATTTCCCAATAATCTAGCACCTATTCTTTTCTATAGCATGTTTATCAATTTCTATGTGATTTTTGAAACATAAAAATACAACAACAAATGCTTAATTTTTAAATTTGTACATGTTTGTAATACAAAATGATCACATTCATTGTGGAGAACTGGTAAATGTACATGACCTTTCTTAATCCTTTTTTTTAACACTCTCCCTCTCCCTGCATCTCGTGGACCCTCAAAAATGTATACATTAGAAAAACTTGCACAAATATTTTAATTGAGACATCATAAGATTAATGAAAGTTACTTCTGGACTCTACAATAACAAGAGGTGCTCAAAGAGGTGGCCATTAGCTTCCAGACATTTATTAGTACAGTAAATTGTTAAAGTATGTATACATTTTTGAAGACTCTGTATATATATTTATTTATTCATGTTTATATTACATGATGATCACATTCCTCACAGCGACTACCTGGTGCATGTACACAGCACTTCACAATCTCCTCTTTTTAAATTTCATTTTTAGCCGGGCGTGGTATACACACTTGTAATGACAGCACTCAGTAGGCTACGGGAGGTGGACTGCCACTAGTTCGAGGCCCACCTGGGCTGCATAGTATGTTCAAGGCCAGTCTGAAATACACAGCAAGACCTTGTCTTGAAAAGCCAAAATAAATAAATTTCATTTTTCTCTCCTTTCTCCCTTCTATCTTCTAGCTCCCTTCCCACATGTCAAAAATCCATCTCACTATTTCCTATTGTCTGTCTTTTATTTTATACTTTATTTACATATCAGGGTCCTCATATAAGAGAAACCATGTCATATTTCAGCTTATGTGTCTGATTTACTTCACTTAACATTATGGTCTCAAGGTGCATAAATTTTTCTACAAATACTTCATTTACCCTTATTTATAGAAAAATAGTACTCTATTGCATACAAATGCCACATTTTCTTTAATCATTCATCTGAATAACAAGTATTTTGTTTTCCAGAATTCAGAGAGAGTAACATTTTTTGTATTTTTTCCTTTTTCTTTTCTTTCTCCTTGAAATCAAATGAACTTGAACAACAAATATTTTAAGTAAATCTTTGCCCATCTTGTACATGGTGGTGCATGTTTATGATTCCAGCACTTGGAAAGCTGAGGCAGAAGGATTGCTGAGTTCAAGGTTAAACTGCAAGATCCTATCTCAAAAAAAAAATGCAAACAGAAAAAAGCAAAACAAAAAACTTTGCCTGGGCTGGGGATTTAGCTCAGCATCAAAAGCACTTGCCTGGCAAGCACGAGGTCATGAGTACCAACGAAACAAAACAAAATACCCTGGCCTACATTTAAGATAATGTGGCTTGTGTGGATTCCCATACTTGATACATATAGACAAATTCCTTTAAGGAAGAACACACAAATCATATACAGCAGTGATTTCAAATTTTTTGCTTAATGAAATGAAACCTTTCCTAGAAAACAATTTTAGTACATAAGAAAAAAGAGTAGGTACTATACTGGAAAAAAGTGCTCCCTTACCAACCCCTTAGCCAAATGCTCCTCCATGCATTTCTCCTTGATGTTGAGAAAACAGCTGGCTGAGAAAATAAAGGGACTCAAAGTGCCCACCCAGCTTCCAGCCACACTAGACTAGGCTCCGCAGGTTTCCAGGGCCTAACCGGACCATCATCAGCAACCTTCTTTCAACCCAGAAGCTGAGGCCGCAAAGTGAGTTCTAGCACACCAGCGCCAGCCAGGGGAGAGTTTATGATCATCGCTCCTAGCAGTTAAGTGGCCACTCAGTTTTCAGCCACACTAGAGTGGGCTCGGCAGTTTTCCTGGGCTTAACTCGACCACCCCCAGCAACCTTCTAAGTGCCAGCGTATTGGCATGGGCTCGGGGAGACTCTAAGATCATCGCTCCCAGTGGTTAAGTGCCTACCCAGCTTCCAGACACACTGGTCTAGGTTTGGGAGGTTTCATGGGTCAATTAGACCATGCCCAGTGACGTTCATTCACTCAGGGGAGCTGAGGGCAAACGAGCTTAGTTCTAGCACATTGGGGTTAGCCAGGGGTGAGCTCTGGACCATGACCTACAGTGGCAAGGAGCCCGCCCAGCTTCCTGGAACACTGCAGATGGCACAGGAGGTCCTGCGGGCCTGGCTGGACCACGGTCCACAACCTGCATTTAGTCCCAGGAGCCGAGGATGTAGGAGGCCATTTCCAACACACCCAGGGGAAGCTTTGCAACATCACTTGAAACAGGGAAATATAGAAAACTGACAAGAAGAAAAACCAAAATGCAATCTCAAACCTCCAGCCCATCCCAAAAAACCCTAGGAGCCATGTGCATAGAATAAAATATAAGTCATACATCTGAAATGGCTGAAATGATAGCAACTGAAATAAAGAAATGACTCCAGGAAGCTTTAAAGGAATTCAAATTAAAAATAATCTCCCAGGTAAAGGAAGAAATGATAAAAGTAATGAAAGAAATACTGAATAACATCTAAAGAAGACACAGTTAAAAAATTAGAGGAACAAAACAAAAAGATAGAATCCCTGGATGAACAATATAAGAAACAAACAGAATACATGAAGTAGATTCAAAAGAGATATACAGGAAATCAAAAACTCCATTGAAAGTTGTCAAAACTGCCTCAATAAAAGTGAAGACAGAATTTCAGACCTCAAAGACAAGATTGCAGCCAGTGAACAGGAAAGGAAAGACCTTTTAAAATAACAAGGAATCAGAAAATAACAATTCAACAGTTTCAAGGTGGTACAAAGAAAAGCAATATAAGATAGATAGAGATAAAGGAAAAAGAAGGGGACAACACAAATGATGTCAAGGGGCAATTTAGAGAAGTAATAGCTGAAAATTTCCCAAACATGCGGATGGAAACAGACATATGGATTCGTGAAGCATATGTAACACCAAATAGCCATAACCAAAATAAAACTATACCCAGACATATAATAATCACCATTGCAGAAATCCAACATAAGAACAGAATTTTAAAAGCTTTTAGAGAAAAAAGACAGATCACTTTTAAAGGAAAATCTATCAGAATCACAGCAGACTTCTCAACACAAACAAGGAAGTTAAGAAGAGCATGAAGCAAAGTATTTCAGGTCTTAAAGGAAAACGACTTCCAACCTAGACTGATGTACCCTGAAAAACTATCCTTCAAAATGGATGGAGAAATAAGATACTTACAAGACAAAGAATAGCTGAAGAATCTCATGATCACCAAACCAACCCTGCAAAGAATACTGAAAGACACTTTAGATATACATAGGAAAAAATCACTAAGCAAGGCAGACAATTAAACAGAATGGAAAGATAAAGAATCAACAGCAGAAAGATAACAGGTCAAGAATAAACAAATATTTAACAGTTATAACCATTAATGTAAATGGTCTCAACATATCAATTAAAAGAAACAGACCAGTAGAATGGATCAAGAAACAAAATCCAACCATATGTTGTCTAAAAAAACACATCTAACCCAAAAGGAAACTTATAGACTGAAAGTCAAAGGATGGAAAACAATACTTCATGCAACAGGAACCCCTCCCCCAAAAGTGGGAGTACCTATTCTGTTTGCAGAAAATGTGAACTTCAAACCAAGAATGATCTGATGAGATAAAGAAAGCTACTACATACTAGTTAGGGGAAAATTCTAAAGGAAGAGATAACAATCTTAGATATATATGCACCAAAATCAAAGGACCCAGTTATACAAAGCAAGTACTAACAGAAATGAAAAATTAAATAAGCAATAACACAATTATAACAGGACACCTTAACACACCACTGACACCAAGGGACAGATCAACCAGACAGAAAATCAGCAAAGAAAGAACTGAATCACACCTGTGAACAAATGGACTTTATAGACGTATACAGAATGTTCCATCCAACAACATCATAATACACATTCTTCTCAACAGTATACGGGACCTTCTCTAAAATAGACCACGTACTAGCCCACAGAATATATTTCACTAAATGCAAAAGAACTGAAATTATCCTATCCATGTTATCAGATCACAGTGCCATGAAACTAGAAATTAATGATGAAAAACTACAAAAACCCCACTAACACATGGAAATTGAATAATACACTCTTGAGCAGTCAGTGGGTCACAGAGGAAATTAAAGAAGAAATTAAACAATACCAACAAGCAAACAAAAATACAAATACAATGTACCGGAATATGTGTGATACAATGAAAGTGGTCCTCAGAGGAAAATTTATTGCACTGATTTCCCACATCAGGAAAACACAACGAATACAAATAAACAACCTGATGCTACACCTCAAACATCTTGAAAAAGAAGAGCAAGTCAAGCCCAAAGCCAATAGAAGGGAGGAAATTATAAAAATCAGAGCAGAAATTAATGCAATAGAGACTAAGAAAACAATCCAAAGAATCAACAAATCAACGAATCAAAAAGTAGGTTCTTTGAAATAACAAATAAAATCGATAAGCCCCTAGCCAACCTTATTTAAAAAAGGGAAGAAAAAGCTCAAATTCATGCAATAAGAAATGAAAAAGGTGAAATCACTATAGACTCTACAGAAATACAGAAGATCATCAATATCTATTTCAAAAACCTCTACTCTCAAAGGTTTGATAACACAGAAGAAGTAGACAGATTCTTAGAAACATATGAAGTACCAAAGCTAGATAAAGAGGATGTAAAACTGCTGAATAACCCAATCTCTGTTAATGAAATTGAAAATGTAATTAAGTCCTTACCTACAAAGAAGAGCCCAGGCCCAGATGGATTCACTGCAGAATTCTACAAGAAATACAAAGAAGACCTAATGCCGACACTCCTCAAACTATTCAATGAAATTGAAAGGGAAGCAATCCTTCCTAAGTCATTCCTGGAAGCAAATATTACTCTAGTACCAAAACCAGAGAAAGACCGAACTAAAAAAATGAACTACAGGCCAATCTCCCTAATGAACACAGATGCAAAAATCCTCAATAAAACATTGGCAAATAGGATGCAGCAAATCATCAAGAAGATTCTACACCACGACCAAGTGGGATTCATCCCAGGCATGCAGGGATGGTTCAACATATGTAAATCAATAAATGTAATCCACCATATCAATAAAGCCAAAAGTAAGAATCACATGATCATTTCTATAGATGCAGAAAAAGCTTTTGATAAAGTCCATCAATCATTCATGATAAGAACCTTACAGAAAACTGGAATAGATTATCTTTTCCTCAATATGATAAAGGCCATCAATGACAAACCAACAGCCAGCATCATATTTAATGACCAAAACTGAAAGCCTTTACCTTAAAATCAGGCACAAGACAAGAATATCCCTTATCACCGCTCCTATTCAACACAGTAATGGAAATACTAGCCAGAATAATTAGAAAAGAGAAATAAAAGGAGTACAGATAGGAAAAGAAGAAGCTAAATTACCATTATTTGCAGATGACATGATACTCTACATAGAAGACCCCCCAAAACTCCTTTGAAACTCAGAAATATTAAATAAATTCAGCAATTTAGATGGATACAAAGTCAATACTCAAAGATCAATAGCATTTCTATACAATAACAATAAAATCACTGAGAGAGAAATAACAGAAGCCACATCCTTCCCACTAGCATCCAAAAAAATGAAATACTTAGGAATTAATCTCTCAAAAGAAGTAAAAGATCTATGCAGGGAAAATTACAATACCTTGAAAAAGAAAATGAAGAGGACCTCAGAAAATGGAAACACATAACTTGTTCATGGATAGGAAGAATAAATATTGTGAAAATGGCCATTTTCCCTAAACTGTTATACAGATTCCATGCAATCCCAAAGAAAATGCCACTAACATACCTCATAGATCTAGAGAAATCACTCCTAAAATTCATCTGGAACTAGTGGAGACCTAGAATAGCAAAGGCCATACTTAGCAGCAAAGACAAGTCAGGAGGCATCACAGTCTCTGAGTTGAAGTTATACTACAAAGCAACAGTAGTAAAATCAACATGGTATTGGAATCAAACAGAGCCGAAGATCAATGGAACAGATTAGAAGATACAACCACAACTACAAACACACTCAACCACCTTATCTTTGATAAAGGAGCCAAGCAGGTTCACTGGAAGAACGACAGTCTCTTTAATAAATGGTGTTGGAAAAACTGCCTCTCCATTTGCCGAAAACTAAAGCTAGACCCATGTCTATCACTATGTACTAAATTAAAATCTAAATGGGTCAAAGATCTGAATATTAAAACAGAAACACTAAATCTACTGGTAGACAAAGTGGGTAAAAACCTTGAAGACACACGGGTAGATAGAGAATTCATGAACAGGAGTCAAGCCCCACTGCAAATACTTCCCGGAATCAATAACTGGCATCATGTCTTATTAAAGTGTTTCTGCATGTCAAAAGAAATCACTAGCATAGTGAAAAGAAAGGCCACAAACTGGGAAAAAAATCTTAGTGAACTGTCCCTCAGACAAAGGACTTCTGTCTAAAACATATAACGAATTAAAAAAATCAGACCCCCAAGTTCAGACAAGATCGGGTGTGTTCAGGATGGTATGGCCATAGACTGAGACCCCCAAATTCAAAGACCCAGTTGAAAAATGGGCATCTGAGATGAATACACAGTTCTCAGCTGAAGAAATACAAATGGCAAATAAATACATGAAAAAATGTTCATCCTCATTCCTCATTAGAGAAATGCAAATCAAAACAACACTGAGATTCCATCTCACTCCTGAAAGAATAGCCAGGATCAAGAACACTACCAACAACAAATGCTGGAGAGGCTGTGGGGGAAAAGGAACTCTCCTGCACTGTTGGTGGGACTGTAGACTGGTGCAACCATTGTGGAGGTCAGTCTGGAGATTCTTCAAAACCTGGGATTGGAAGTCTAATTTGACCCAGTTATTCCACTTCTAGGCATATTCCCAGAGCTGAATACATCATACTACAGTGATATATGTGCACCCATGTTTATAGCTGTGCAATTTGTAATAGCCAGATCTTGGAAACACCCTAAGTGTCCATCAACTGAGGAAGGGATACAAAAGTTGTCGTATTTTTATACAATGGAATATTACTCAGCTATAAAGAATGATCACATTGAGATACTTACAAATAAATGAATGCAGCTTGAGACCATATTCATAAGCGACATAAATCAATCTCACATTTATAAATACCGTATAGTCTCCCTAGTGTAAGAAATGGTAATAGTGCATAAGATTTTATGGTAATCATGAGTCCCCATTACATTGCTTTGAAGCTTTATGTTTTCATTCATTAGTTGGGATGCTTTTATTCTGTTTCATTTGATTTTATTATGTGTGATGATCTGAACAGCTATTTTGAACAAAACAAGACATTATGGCAGTTATTGCTGATTTAATACCGTCTTGCTTTGAATACGTACCATGCTTTTGTTCTTCTGTTTCCATTGGTTCTATCATGTTGTGTCTTATTGGATTTTAATATGTGTGATAGTATAAACAAATTTTTTATGGAAAATGTGATAATATAGTAGCCATTGTTCATTTTCTTTTATTTGGTTCTCAATGCCCTATAATACTTTCATTTTCTTGAATGGTTTTTTACTATTTTGTTATGTTTGATACTATTATATGTGATGGTATGCTCAAGTATTTCAAAGAAAGAAGCATTATGGTATCTACTGTTAATATTTGGTTGTTTTGTTGTGAAGTGCTGTGTTGCTTACATTGTTCTGTTCTGATCTGCTTTGTTCTGTCCTCTTTTGTCTTAATCTCTTTAAAATGAAATAAAAATATTTTTTAAAAAAGCAAATAAAAGGACACAGTAAAATAAGAAAAGATGGTAGAGACAGAACTGGAAAGGCAATTTCTTTGAGCCCTGGCCCAAGACTGCTTATCTATGAGACCTTGAGAGAAGTAAAACTTAGTGAAGAACTTTGTTTCCAAATTACTGTCTTTTTGTCAAAGAAGCTATCAGTATAAATTCATTCCGATTATTACTTCACAGTATTTTTTAAAGTGAAACCTTTTAATATGCCAGGTGTGGTGGTGCACAACTGTAATCCCAGTACTTTGCAGGCTGAGGCAGGGGGATCAGTGTATGTTCAAGGCCAGCCTGGGCTCTACAGTGAGTTCAAACCCACACTAAATTACACAGGCAGACCGTGTCTCAAAAAAAAAAAAAAAAAAAAAAAAAAGCAAAACCTTTTGTGGTAAGAAATATGTGACTTTTTTCCAGTTATGTGGGATACATCCAAAGCACCTTCAGAAGTATCAAGTAAAGTTGGAGAGAAAGAGAAGTATGCAATTTTATGAGTCTTGTCTATTGAATTAAACAACTGACAACATCTATTAGTGTATTTTTCCTTATACCCTCTGTACTTTATTACGTGACCCAATTCAATGCAGCCAGCTTTTTTATTATTGCATGAAACAATATTAGGAGGCCTTCCAGAAGCTCAGTTCTATGAACTGACCTGATCCAAGGCAGTACCCTGTAGAAAGATAGACTATATATATATATGTCTTTTTCATTTTTATCAGTACCAGGGATTGAACTCACGACTGCACACTTGCAAGGCAGGTGCTTATGCCGCTGAGCAAAACCCCCAGCCCCGATAGACAATATATTAACAGCCAATGAGATATCTGGAACATGAATGAAAGAACTAGCCAGGTGAAGTAGCACACCCCTGTAATCCCAACTACTCAGAGGCTGAGACAGGCTGATGAAGGGTCTGAGGGGAGCCAGAGCAATTCATTTGGTTTCCAAAAACCAAAACCAAAACCAAAAAAACAAGGGGATGGGGATGTACGTCACTGCTCCCTAGAACCGAGTCAGGATAAATAAATAAATGAATAAATAAATGAAACAAATAAAAGATCTATGTCTATCAATGCAGGTCTCAGGTATATTTTAATTACTTAAGCTGCAGTGGGGTCTTTATGATATGCAAAGTGTTGTCTTAGTTACTTTTCTTGATGCTGAGACAAAATACCCAATACTTGAAGTTAAAGGAGGAAAGGTTAACTTGGCTTGAGGTTTGTAGAGGTTTCAGTTCATAGCTTCTGGCTCCAAGGCAAGGTGGTATGGTAGATGGGCAACACAGAGGAGAAACAGTTCATGGCAGGCAGAAGGAAGAAGCCAGAAAGGCAGCAAGCTACAAGTGACAATAGCAGCTTTTTTCTGTCCCTTTGTAGTACTAACATTCAGAATATGCCAAATGAATCAGTGGACTAATTTCACTAAAGTGTTTGAGAAGTAGTGGTGTTAAGCCTTCTCTAAATTTCTTGTAGAATTCAGCAGTGAATTCGCCAGGGCCTGGGCTTTTCATTGTTGATAGATTTTAATTACTTTTTATTTCATTTATTGATATTGGTTGTTTTGGGATTTTTATATCTTCTTGCTTCAGCTTTGGTAATTCACATGTATTCAGGAATCTGTCCATTTCTTCTGTATTTTCCATCTTATTAGAATACAAGTTTTCAAAGTAGGTGTAGATGATCTTCTGGATTTCTGCAGCGTCTGTTGTGATTTCACCCTTTTCATTCCCAATTTTGTGGATTTGAGTCTTTGCTTTCCTTTTTTTGATAAGGGTTTGTCAATTTTATTTAATTTTTCAAAGAATCAACTCTTTAATGCATTATTTATACTGTTTTTTAGTTTCCAGTGTGTTAATTTCTGCTTTGATTTTTATAATTTCCACCCTCATAGAAGCTTTTGACTAAGCCTGTTATTTTGCTAGAAGCTTAAGGTTCAACATTAAGTTGTTTATTTGACCTCACTCTATTTTCCTGATATGAGTGTTCATTGCTACAAATTTCCCCCTTAGGACTGCTTTCATTGTGTACCATAAGTTCCAGTATGTTGTACTGGCATTATCATTTAATTGTAGAAGCTGTGTAATTTGTCCTTTAATTTCATCTGTGATGCATTGGTAGTTAGTAGGGTGCTATTTAAGTTCTACGTGTTTATCAAGTTCTTATGGTTTCCTTTGGCATGGATTTCCAATTTCATTGCACTGTGGTCTGACAGTATGCATGGGATAATTTGAATTCCTTTGCATTTACTTAAGCATGTTCTATAAGACAGTATATGGTCTAATTTTGGAGATGTCCCTTATGCAGATGAGAATGTGTATTCTGATGTTGTGGGGTGAAACACTCTATAGACATCTATTAAGTACATTTGTTCAAAAGTTTAATTTAGTTCTAATATTTCATGATTGATTTTTTGTCTAGTTGACCTGTCTTTTTGGACAGTGGGGTATTGTGGTCTTGTAATACAACTGTATTAGGGCTTATTTCATTTTCCATGCTTGGTAGTAACTGTTTTATATAGTTGGATGCACTGGTATTTGTGGTATATATGTTTATGATTGTTATCTCTTTGTCTTAGATTTTTCCCTTTATGAGGAAGTTGTGAGCTTCTTTATTTCTATTAACCAGTCTTGGCTTGAAATTCACTTGTGTGCAAATAGAATATCTACCCCTACTTTTTTCTGGGTTCCTGTCCCATAGAGTATTAATTTCCATCCTAGGACTTTGAGTCTATGAATTTCTTTTTAATTAAACATGTTTCTTATATACAGTATATTGTTGGAACTTGCTTCTTGATCCATTCTGTCAGTCTGTGTCTTAGTTTTTATTTTAAAGACCACAAAATACAACAACACAAAATAGAATAAAGCCAATCAAAACAAAGCAGTGAAACTGGTATAGAACTTCTAAAAAAGATAATAGGAAATATACAATGGATACCACAGTATTTCTTGTTATTTTAATAACAGTTGTTCATCCCATCAGACATAACAAAATAAAACCATAAAAACAGAAAACACCAATCAAAACAGAACACTGAATAAGTAAAACAATAAATCAGAACAAAACAAAACAGAAAAATAATGGATTTCAAAAACAAGATAGAGGGCAGGGGATATAGCTTAGTGGCACAGCACTTGCTTTTGTTTTTTATTTTATTTTTTTGGTACTGGGGATCGAACTCACAACTGTACACTTGCAAGGCAAGCGCTTATGAATTTTTAATTTCATTTTTTATTTTTTGCAGTACCTGCCTTTGAAATGCAAGGTAATGAGTTTGATCCCTGGTACCCTCCCCCAAAAAGAAGGAAATCCCCCCATATTTGCCACACTGCATACTGTTATCCTCCCAAAAGATGCTCAGACCACTGACCTCAAGCTTGCAAAGTCAACCAAACAATACAAGCATTCAGTTGCTTTTTGTACCTTAGCTGCTATTAATTCAGTCTATCCTCCAAACCAGCCAGTTGCTTGCCTGGGGCTGCAGGGAGATGGTTTCCCTTGAGGCGCTTTCCAGCTTCTTTCTTCCTGGACCCCACATGGCTAGCATGCACAGCTTAGCGGATGGCCTAATTAGTTTCTTCTTCTTAATGAGCGCCTCCCAAAAGTCAGCACTAAGTGGGGTCCTAGAGGTTTGAAACTCTACCCAGCCAAGAGCAAGGCCCTGGCACCTTATGATGTGGATGTGCTTTGGCTAACTGTGTGCACCAGAGGATCTGAACCCCTCCAAGCCAGGCACTAGGTCCTGGTGACATACTGGGGATGCACCCCTACTAGCCACCTGGATGCCAGAGGTTCTTAACTCCACTCAATCCGGTTCTAGGCCCCAGAATCACACTCTTGGAGTGTGTCTCTGATAGCAGCAGGAGGACTGAAACGCTACCCAGTCAAACACCCCAGAGCAACCTATCGTAGTATATCAGGGGAACACCCAGCTAGCCTCATAGGCCACAGAGCACAAGGATCTGGAGCCATAGGTCAGGGGTGTGCCCAGCTAGCCAAGGGGATATTGGAAGATTGAAACTCTGGCCAATGCAGCATTCCAGTACAATCTGTCAGGAGAGTGACTGATCAGCCACATGAGTCCCAGGGTAAAATGACAAAACAAAAGAGCAACAGGCAGTCTCAGTCCTCCAGCCCACCGAGAACACACCTAGGAGACATAAAATGTAAGACACTGAAAATCTTGCAACTGAATTAAAGAAATAACTCCATGAAGCTATAAAGGAAATCAGACCACAGACAATCCCCCAGGTAAAAATAGAAATGATGAACGCTATGAAAGAATTGTTGAGTGTACCTAAAGATCTAGATTAAAAAAAGAGGAATATAAAAATAATGGAAACATTGAGTGAACAATATAAGACAGAATTAGAATGCATGAAACAGGTTCAAAGGGATATTCAGGAAATTAAATATTCCACTGAAAGCGGGAAGAACCGCTTGAATGAAGCTGAAGACAGATTCTCAGACCTTGAAGACAGGTTGGAAGCTTATGATCACAATAGAAAAGATATCAAAAAAAATCAAGGAACCAGGAAACAACAATTCAACAGATACAAGGTGATGCAAAGAGAAACAATATAAGACCGACAGGTATCAATGAAAAAGCAGGAATCAACAAAAATGACATACGAAGACTATTTGCAGAAATAATAGCAGAAAAAAATCCAAACATGGGAAAAGAATCTGCTCTACAAATAAGTCAGGCATATAGAACCCCAATGAGCCAGAACCAAAATAAATCTTCAACCAAACATATAATAATTAGGATATCAGAAATTGTGCATAAGAACAGAATACTAAAAGATGTCAGAGTTGGTTCTTTGAAAGAATACATAAAATTGATAAGCCCCTAGCCAACCTTATTTTAAAAAGGAAAGCAAAAACTCAAATTCATGCAATAAGGAATGAAAAGGGCGAAATCACTACAGACCCTGTGGAAATAAAGAAAATCATCAGTACCTACTTCAAAAACCTCTACTCTCATAGGTTCAATAACATGGAAGAAATGGACAGATTCCTAGAAACATATGAATTACCAAAGCTGGGTCAAGAAGATGCAAAACTGCTGAATAACCCAATTTCAGTCAATGAAATTAAAAGTGTAATTAGAACCCTACCAACAAAGAAAAGCCCAGGTCTTGATGGATTCACTGCTGATTTCAACAAGAAATTCAAGGAAGACTCCTAAGATTTTTCAATGAAATTGAAAGGGAGGCAATTCTCCCTGAATCATTCTTGGAAGCAAGTATTACCCTAATACCAAAACCAGCGAAAACCTAACTAAAAAAGGGAACTACAGGCTAATCTCACTAATGAACAGATGCAGAAATCCTCAGTAAAATACTAGAAAATAGAATGCAACAAGTTATCAGGAAGATTATACACCCATGATCAAGTTGGATAATACATCCCAGGAATGCAGGAGTGATTTATCATATGCAAATCAATAAACATAATACACCATATCTTCAGAGCCAAAGACAAGAATCACATGATCATCTCAATAGATGCAGAAAAAGCTTTCAACAAAATTCAACACTCATTCATGATAAAAAAAAACCCTACAGAAAATCAGAATACGTGGTCTCTACCTCAATCTGATAAAAATCATATATGATAAATCAACAGCCACTATCTTACTAAATGAACAAAAACTAAAAGCTTTCATTCTAAAATTAGGAACAAGACAAGGATATTCATTATCACCATTTCTATTCAATGTAGTTCTGGAAACATTAGCGAGAGCAATTAGACAAGAGCAAGCAATAAAAGGAATAAGGATAGGAAAGGAAGAAGCTAAATTATCATTATTAGCAGATGATATGATACTCTAAATAGAAGACCCCCAAATTCCATTGAAAGTCTCCTAGATATAATAACCAAATTCAGTAATATAGCTGGATACAATGTTAACAGTCAAAAATCAATAGTATTCCTATACACTAACAACAAGCTTACTAAGAGAGAAATAATGGAAACCATATCTTTCACTATAGCATCCAAAAAAAAAAGGGAGAAATACTTAGGAATCAATCTAAAAAGGAAGTAAAATATCTATACATTGAAAATTACATTATTCTGAAAAAGGACACTGAAGCGGATTTCAGAAAGCAGAATGACATCCCTTGTTCATGGATAGCAAGAAAAAAAAAACTGTGAAAATGGCCATTCTCCCAAAATTGTTATACAGACTTAATACAATTCCAAATGAAATACCATTAGCAGACCTCACAGAAATAGAGAAACTGTGGGGTTTGAGGCATCTACATTCGCCTCCCCATTCTGGCTACGCTTGGAGAACTGTGGAGTTTCCAGCAAGTAGGCGGGTGCACACTATCCCAGGAGCCCAGCCTATTTGGGACTCCTGCACCTCACCATCTGGGTGCAGAGGAAGGGAGGGGCAGATCTGGGGTGCATGCATCTGCCTCTCCGTGTGTCTGGAGGACTGTGGATATCTCAGCAAGCAGGGGAGCATCGCAAGTTCCAGAGACCCCGCAGCCTGTGGTAAGTGCTCAGTGCACTCTGCCCAAAGCCCAGACTGTTCGGGACCCTCCAGGTTTCCAGGTGCAGGGAAGTGCATAAGTGGGTTTGAGGCATCTACATCCGCCTCCCCATCATGGCTGCACTTGGAAAACTGTGGAGCTTCCAACAAGCAGGGGGGCGCACAGTGTCCCTGAAGCCCAGCTTATCTGGAACTATGGAGTTCTAAACAGGCAGAAGAGGGCCATTGGTTCTACAGGCCCAGTGGCTTGGGGGAACTGGGTGCCAGAGTCCCAGGAGCTGTGAACATAGAAGTGGATTTCCAACAGACCCTGAGGAAGCTTTCAAATAACACTTGAAACACAGAAATATAGGAAAATGACAAAACGAACGACCAAATTACAACCTCAAAACTCCAGCCCATCTCAAGAAACCCTAGGAGCGATGTATATAGAAGAAAATATATGCCATTCACCTCAGATATCAGACATAATAGCTACTGAAATTAACAAGCAACTCCAGGAAGCTTTAAAGGAATTCAAACTCGAAATAATCTCCCAGGAAAAAGAAGAAATGATAAAAGAAATGAAAGAGATTCTGAATATATCTAAAGGAAACACAGTTAAAAAATTGGAGGAACTAAACAAAAAGATAGAATCCCTAGATGAGCAATATAAGAAACAAACAGAATACATAATGCAGATGCACAGAGATATACAGGAAATAAAAAACTCCACTGAAAGTTGTAAAAACCGCCTCAATGAAAGTGAAGATAGAATTTCAGACCTTGAAAACAGGATTGCAGCTAGTGAACAGGAAAGGAAAGATCTTTTAAAAATAAAAAGGAATCAGGAAACAACAACTCAACAACTGCAAGATGATGCAAAGAAGAATAACATAAGACTGATAGGGATTAATGAAAAAGAAGGAGACAACATAAAGGATGTCAAGAGGATATTTAGAGAAGTAATAGCTGAAAATTTCCCAAGCATGAGATCAGAAACCGACATCAGGATCAGTGAAGCATATAGAACTCCAAATAGTCATAACCAAAATAAAACTACACCCAGACATATAATAATCACCATCCCAGAAATCCAACACAAGAATAGATTATTAAAAGCCATCAGAGAGAAAAGACAGATCACTTATAAAGGAAAACCTATCAGAATCACAGCAGACTTCTCAGCACAAACAATAAAGTCAAGAAGAGCATGGAGTGAAGTATTCCAGATCCTAAAGCAAAGTGATTTCCAACCTAAACTGATGTACCCTGCAAAACTATCATTCAAAATTGATGGTGAAATACGATATTTTCATGACAAAGAACAGCTGAAGAACTTCATGAACACCAAGCCAACCCTGCAAAAAATATTGAAAGACAGTTTACATACACAAAGGAAAAAACCACTAAGCAAAGCAGATAATTAAACAGAACAAAAAGATAAAGATGCAACAGCAGAGAGATAACATGTCAACAATAAACCAGAATTTAACAGTTTTAACCATTAATGTAAATGGTCTCAATGCACCAATCAAAAGAAGCAGACTAGCAGAATCGATCAAGAAACAAAATCCAACCATATGCTGTTTATAGGAAACCCATCTAACCCAGAAAGATACTCACAGACTGAAAGGCAAAGGATGGAAAACAATACTTCATGCAGCAGGAATCCAAAAAAAAGCAGGAGTAGCCATTCTGTTTGCAGACAACGTGAACTTTAAACCAATAATGACCATAACGGACAAAGAAGGTCACTACATACTCATTAGGGGAAAACTCCAACAGGAACAGATAACTATCTTAAATATATATGCACCATACTCCAGAGCACCCAGTTATATAAAACAACTATTAACAGAAATGAAAAAAAATTATCAGTAACACAATTGTAACAGGATACGCCATTGACACCAAAGGACAGATCAACCAGACAGAAAATGAGCAAAGAAATAACAGAATTGAATCACACCTGCGAACAAATGGATTTGATACACATATACAGAATGTTCCACCCAACAACATCAGAATACACATTTTTCTCAGCAGCACAACGATCATTCTCTAAAATAGACCATATATTAGCTTACAGAACATATTTAAACAAATGCAAAAGAGCTGAAACCATCCCTTTCATGTTATCGGATCATAGCGCTCTGAAATTAGAAATTAATGATAAAAGATTGTGCAAAAATCCCACAAACACATGGAAACTGAATAACACACTCTTGAGTAATCAGAGGGTCACAGAAGAAATTAAAGAAGAAATTAAACAATACTTACAAGAAAATGAAAATGCAGATACAACTTACCGGAATCTGTGGGATGCAATGAAAGCCATCCTCAGAGGAAAATTTATTGCACTGAGTTCCCACATCAGGAAAACAGAATGAATACAAATAAATAACTTGGTGCTACACCTCAAACAGCTAGAAAAAGAAGAGCAGGTCAATCCCAAAGCCAAACGAAGATAGGAAATTATAAAAATCAGAGCAGAAATCAATGCAATATAGACTAAAAACAATCCAAACAATCAACGAATCTAAGAGTTGGTTCTTTGAAAGAATAAATAAAATCGATAAGCCCCTAGCCAACCTTATTTAAAAAAAGGGAAAAAAAGCTCAAATTCATGCAATAAGAAATGAAAAAGGTGAAATCACTACAGACTCTACAGAAATAAAGAAGATCATCAACACCTATTTTGAAAACTTCTACTCTCAAAGGTTTGATAACACAGAAGAAGTAGACAGATTCTTAGAAACATATGAAGTACCAAAGCTAGATCAAGAGGATGTAAAACTGCTATCTCTGTTAATGAAATTGAAAATGTAATTAAGTCCTTACCTATAAAGAAGAGCCCAGGCTCCGATGGATTCACTGCAGAATTCTACAAGAAATACAAAGAAGACCTAATGCCGACACTCCTCAAACTATTCAATGAAATTGAAAGGGAAGCAATCCTTCCTAAGTCATTCCTGGAAGCAAGTATTACTCTAGTACCAAAATCTCAGAAAGACCCAACTAAAAAAGAGAACTATAGACCAATCTCTCTAATGAACACAGATGCTAAAATCCTCAGTAAAATATTGGCAAATAGGATAGAGCAAATCATCAAGAAGATTACACACCATGACCAAGTGGGATTCATCCCAGGAATGTAAGGATGGTTCAACATACGTAAATCAATAAATGTAATCCACCATATCAATAAAGCCAAATGTAAGAATCATATGATCATTTCTATAGATGCAGAAAAATCCTTCGATAACGTCCAACATTCATTCATGATAAGAACTTTAGAGAAAATTGGAATAGATGGTCTTTACCTCAATATAATAAAGTCCATTTATGACAAACCAACAGCCAGCATCATACTAAATGGCCAAAAATTGAAAGCCTTTACTTTAAAATCAGGCACAAGACAAGGATGTCCTTTATCATCACTCCCATTTAATATAGTACTGGAAGTACTAGCCAGAGCAATTAGACAAGAGAGAGAAATAAAAGGGGTAAAGATAGGAAAAGAAGAAGTTAAATTATCATTGTTTGCAGATGACATGATACTCTACATAGAAGACCCCCTAAACTCCATTGAAAGACTCTTAGATATAATAAATAAATTCAGTAATGTAGCTGGATACAAAATCAATACTCAGAAATCTATAGCATTCCTATACACTAACAACAAAATCACAGAAAGGGAAGTAAGAGAAACCACACTCTTCACATTAGCAAGCAAAAAATGAAATATTTAGGAATTACCCTTACGAAAGAAGTGAAAGACCTATACAGGGAAAATTATAATACACTGAAAAAAGAAATTGAAGATGATCTCAGAAAATGGAAAGACATCCCTTGCTCATGGATAGGAATAACAAACATTGTGAAAATGGCCATTCTCTCAAAACTGTTATACAGATTCAATGCAATCCCAATAAAAATACCATCAACATACCTTATAACTCTAGAGAAATCACTCCTAAAATTCATCTGGAACCAGAAGAGACCTAGAATAGCAAAGGCAATTCTAAGCAGCAAAGGCAAGGCAGGAGGCATCACAATCCCTGACTTGAAGTTATACTACAAAGTAATAGTAGTACAATCAACATGGTAGTGGAATCAAAACAGAGCCGAAGATCAGTGGAATGGATTAGAAGATACAACCACAACTACAAACACACTCAACCACCTTATGTTTGATAAAGGAGCCAAGCAGGTTCACTGGAAGAACAACAGTCTCTTTAATAAATAGTGCTGGAAAAACTGGCTCTCCATTTACCAAAAACTAAAGCTAGACCCATGCCTATCACCAAGTACTAAATTAAAATCTAAATGGGTCAAAGATCTGAATAGTAAAACCGAAACACTAAATCTATTGGAAGACAAATTGGGTAGAAACATTGAAGACGTAGGGGTAGGTAGAGAATTCATAAACAGGACTCAAACCAATTGGGAAATACTTCCCAGAATCAATAACTGGGATCGCCCTTTATTAAAAAGTTTCTGCATATCAAAAGAAATCTCCAGCATAGTGAAAAGAAAACCCACAAACTGGGAAAAGAGTTTAGTGAACTCTCTCTCAGACAAGGGACTGTTGTCTAAAATATATAAAGAATTAAAAAAACTCAGACCCCCAAATTCAAAGATCCAATCCACAAATGGGCATCTGAGATGAATACGCACTTCTCAGATGAAGAAATACAAATGGCAAATAAATATATGAAAAAATGCTCATCATCATTGGTCATTAGAGAAATACAAATTAAAACCACACTGAGATTCCATCTCACTCCTGAAAGAATGGCCAGGATCAAGAAAACCAACAACAAATGCTGGAGAGGCTGTGGGGAAAAAAGAACTCTTCTATACTGTTGGTGGGAGTGTAGACTGGTGCAACTACTGTGGAGGTGGAGGTGGAGGTGGAGTCTGGAGATTTCTCATAAAGCTGGGATTGGAAGTCCCATTTGACCCAGTTATTCCACCTCTAGGCATATTCCCAGAAGAACTGAAAGCATCATACCACAGTCATATATGTGCACCTATGTTTATAGCAGCACAATTGGTAATCACCAGATCTTGGAAACAACCCAAGTGTCCATCAACTGAGGAATGTATAAAAAAGTTGTGGTATTTCTATACAATGGAGTATTACTCAGCTATAAAGAATGATCACAGAGATATTTATCAATAAATGGGCGCAGCTTGAGACCATACTCATAAGTGAAATAAATCAATCTCGCATGTATGAATACTGAATAGTTTCCCTAATGTAAGTAATGATTCAAATATATAAAAATATGTGGTAATCATGATTCCCTATTATGTGGCCTTGAAGCCTTATAAAGTTTTCACTTATTAATTGGAAAGGCTTTATTCTGGGCTTCTTGATAAGGAAATATTTGAAGCTATAGTATATGAAGTTATATTCAAATATTTCAAGGAAAAAGACAGACACTATGGTAACTACTATTAAGTCGGGTTATTTGGTGGTGAAGCACTAGGTTGCTGAAACAGTCATGCTTTGACCTGTATTGTTATGTTTTTATGTCCTCTTTTATCTCAATCTCTCCCTTATTCATTAAAAAATTATTTAGGTATTTTTTATGGTTTTTTTTAATTAAGGGGAAAAATTTAAAAAAATTAGCAGGATATATTATAGTAACTTTTTTTGATTTCCTATTAACTTGTTTTGAAGTTCTGTAATACTCCCACTATCTTGTTTTGACTGATTAGACTCTGTTTCATTCTGTATGACAGTATCAAGTTTGATGGTATAGGCAACTACTTTGAAGGCAATAAGATTCACTAAGATGCCCATTGTGGTTTGACTATTATCTCCTTTGGTAGTCCTGTAATGTTTACAATGTTTAAGTTTTATTGGTCTTGTTCTCTACTGTTTTGTTCTACTTTATAATACCTAATGAGATAGACAATTCTTTTTAAGGAAACAAGAGGCATTATGGTAACCATTGTTGATAACCTTGTATTCTGTTTTTACATCATGTACTATGTCTATCCTTGGTTTTGACTGACACCTTTGTTTTGCCATATTTGACTTTATTCTCTTCCAAAAAAAGTAATAAGAACTAAGGAGTAATAAAACCCATAATGTGTAAATTGCGTTGTAAAAAAGAGAGGGAAAAAGTGCTCTAAAGGATACAACTGCAAGTGTATTTAGGGGTGTTAAATAGCTGACCATATTAATGTTTTTGGTTGGATCATGAACACAACTGTTGCAGTCTCTCTGTTTGAATGTTCACTTTGTATGCTTTGATACTGTTACTTGCGTAACTATCTCTAAGATGATAATATGTAATCTATTAACAGGTGATTTCTTACTTTTTTTTTTGTAGTTCTGTATTACTTGTACCCTTACACTGCTTTGTTTTGTTTTGTTTTTTCTCTTTTTCTTTTTAAATAAAATTAAGAAAAAAAAAGAAATAGAGAAATTGTCCCTAAATTCCTCTGGAACCAGAAGAGACCTAGAATAGCAAAGGCAATTCTGGGCAAGAATTCTAAGGCAGGAGGCATCACAATGCCCAACTTGAAACTACATTACAAGGCTACTGTGATAAAGTCAGCACAGTATTGGAATAAAAACAGACCTGAGGGTCAATGGAGTAGATTAGAAGACACAGCCACAAGTACAAACATATTCAGCTACTCATCTTTGAGAAAGGGGCAGACATGTACAATGGAAGAAAAATAGCCTCTTTAATAAGTGGTGCTGGAAAAATTGACTTTCCATATGTCAAAAATTAAAACTAGACCCAAGTGTATCACCATACACTAAACTAATGTCAAAGTGGATCAAAATCTAAATATTAAAACAGAAACACTAAATCTGCTGGAAGACAAATTAGCTAAAAATCTTGACAATGTAGGAGTAGTCAGGGAGTTCATGAACAAAAATCGAAATGTATGGGAAACACTTCCCAGAATCAACAATATTGGGATTTCATCTTATTAAAAAGTTTTTGATGTAAAAGGAAATCTCCAACAGAGTGAAAAGAAAACCCACTGAATTGGGAACATATCTTAGCCAACTGTTCCTCAGACAAAGAACTTCTATCTAGAACTTTTAAAGAATTAAAAAACACTTTTCCAGTCATAGTGGCAGTGTTTACTGGTGCAACCACTTAGGAAATTGGTGTGGAGATTCCTTAAAATGCTAAGATTAGAGTTTCCAGGTAACCTAGGTATTCCTTTCTGAGAATCTTCCCAGAAGAATTGGAAACAGTATACCACAACAATATAAGTGTACCGATATTTATCGAAGCACAATTAGTAATAGCTAAATCTTGGAAAAAACCCAAATGCCCATCAACCAAGAAATGGATAAAAAAAAGTCGTATTTTTTATACAATGGACTGTGACTCAGCCAAAAAGAATAAACTTGAGACTTTTATAGGTAAATGGATACAAATTGAGACCACATTCATAAGTGAAACAAATCAGACTCCCAGGTGTAAACATCATATTGTTTCCCAGGTGTGAGAAATAGTATGAGTAAATAAGATCTAGAATGTACAATAGCTATTGCGAAATGCAAAGTAACTTTTTAAAAGGAAACAGGAAAGGGGGGGGGAAGGAATGGATGGAATGAAAAAGGGAGAAAATACAATGTAGGTGTACTATTATTGTCTCTTAGTTCATTGAAAAGGAAGTTTTGTGCTAATATTGTTTGGAGAACGTCGTATGCCTACCTCATGTCCTCTTAGTAACTACTTTGAAGTTGACAATATGTAATGTATTACTATTGTTATTCTCTCACTATTTTGTTATGAAATTCTGTTTTATCATCTCCAGATAAAGTTTCCAGAGTGAGATTTGGGGTGGGGGGACTGAAAGTTATTTGCAGGGGTGAGGTTCCCAGGGAAAGAAAGCACTGAGAACTGTCATCACCAAAACAGCAAGCAAGGGCCTTGATTGTTTTGCCCATATATATTGGCTGCTACCAAGCTGTACATTCTTGTGTACTGTTGTGACTATGCAGTGCATGTGAGGTTGTCTGTGCTAAGTCATTGAAGTGTAATCCTTTATGCCCATGTGGCCGGCAACAGGGTCCTGTCCTCAAGGGTCCTCAAACTCCCCAGCTTTTGAAATGATCTGCTGTGATTTTCCTCAGATTCGATGAGATTTATAACAAAAGAAATACTGATAAAGGTTCATAAGCCGTAGGACAAATGAGAAATAAATGACAAGATCTTGCATAAAAGCAGAAATATAAGTTGCTGAGGATGCCAAGACAGCCTCACAGGAGAAAAGACACTCTGAAAAGTAAAGGGCCTGTCTTTCTACAGGTGTGAGGTTTAGGGAAGAACTTGATTTGAAGGCAAGGGGGGAATCCCAGGCATCCATAGTCCTATAGTTTGAAATTAGAGAAGGAAGGCTGCTTTAGTAGAAAAAAAAAAAAAAAGACTCTACACTTTTTTTTTTCAGATACAAAGGGGCGGAAGCTAAGGAGGAAAGTGTTACTAAACGCAGTTACACTGCCTTCTAGAGTCCAGAGTAACATAAAGACACCCTAATGATTTAAAAAACCTATCTTCCAATCCTTTTTGCCAAAGACCTTGAGTCAAAGACTAGGGAAGCTCGGTGGAACAAAGAGAAGAACCCCTGACTGCACTAAAAGCACAGAGTGGCTCCAGTTTAAGGCTCCGCTCTGTAAGGAAGCCTCCTTCCTCCAGCCATGGGAACCATAGCAACAGCAGCTGGAACTCAGCTTAGCCACTCCCAGGATTCGGTTCTGGATAACAACATGGGATCTCTGAGGTAGCTAAGTTTCTCTTTCCCTTTGTATCCTGGGGTTTTCCTTGACAGTGCTGTTACTCAGCAACAGGACCAGTGGTTTCTAGTGCCTGCTGCCCCACCGCGGGTCGTGAACCTCTTGCCAGTGCCATGGGGTTTCTCTGGTCTTGCTCCCACCCACCCTGGTTTTGAACAAGCCTCTCACTTTGCACCTTCACTCTCTTTCTCTTAGCCCTGGCCTCTGGCCTCCTTCCTGGCACACAGGGCTCCCAGAAGACTCAACAGACATCATCACAGCTGAAGGACCTTCAGTAAATGAGCTCACTTGGCTGATACCAGAATAGTGTTTTTTTCTTTCTTTCTTTTTTTTTTTTTTTTTTTGAGGGCTGGGACCTTAACCCACATCAGCACGTGTGCCACTAAAAATACTTGCACTGAGCTATATTCCTAATCCCCAAAACTAATATTTTTTGGGGGGTACTGATGATTGAACCCAAGACCTTGCGCTTTCCAGGCAGATGCCCATACCACTGAGCTATATCCTCAGCTCCCAAATATGTTGTTTACCTACCGTCTTATTTTAATTATTATTGTGGTACCAGGAATTGAACTCAGCACCTTGCACTTGCCAGGCAGGCACTTGTGCTGCTGAGGTATATTTCGACCCCCTCAAAACTGATTTTTAAAAAATGTTAATAATATTAGCAACTACATCATGGGAAATGGAAAAAGCAAAACCTTCCTTAAGTTGTAACAGACAACAGAGAAAATTCTCCTGAGATGGCCTTGTTTCTTATAAGGGACTCTCTGAAGACATCCTAAGCAGGGCTCAACATCCTGTTTTTTTGGGCCCCAAACATGAAATCTTTGCAGAATATCTTGATCTTGTATTGTATCAGAATGGCTGAAATCCTCAACTGATATAAGAAATCAACATATAATTTCTTAGATATGCCAGGACCCCATAATATAATCCCATCATTTAGAAACACAGAGATTAATCCAGATGAAATAGCCAAAAAGACAAAATTATACGCAATGCATTTCCCTAGGTGTGCACAAAAGAGGCATTATTTATTTTTCATCATGAATTTCCCAGCAGTATTTGGCCTTTTAGCTAAGCAAATGCATTAGTCTGGTAATAAATTCATAAAGAATCAAAAAGGGAAACATGATACATTTAGCGTGCCTAAGAGCTGGTTATTTGTCCACATCAAGGGACACAAATCTGAGCCATCTTTCATTTTCAAAAAATTACGGTGCTGTGTCTTATGGAGGTATTTTGTGAGATTTTATTTTCCCTATTTTTCTTTGGTACTTGTTCGAGTATTCTGGCACAATAGAGAAGCAAAAAGTACACAATGAACAGGTTTATTGAGTTAAGGACATGGGAAGGAGCACACAACCCATGGTGCTTGGGCTGTCTCCTTTGACGGGATACAGAGAGGCAGAGGGTTATATGACCTCTGATAAGAAGTGGCACATGGGGTGGGCATTGATGACGTGTGAGAAACTGATTGGAATTCTCTTCGCGCATAAATAGGAAGGGGAGTGGCAGTTAGGGCTGGAGAAGGAGGAAGTGGTAGGCGTTATTACTTTGGCCTTCTGCCATGTTAGACAACCGTCATAATTGTACAGTAATTTATACTAGGGCAGGAACCTTTCATTACCAAGGATTGAATTTAACACCTTCACACTGACCTATAGTTCAAGTCCTTTTAATTTTTTGCAACAGGGTCTCAGTAATTGCCCAGGCTTGAGGCTAGGGATTTAGCTCAGTGGCACAATGCCTGCCTGGCAAGCACGAGGTCCTGAGTTTGATTCCCAGTACTCCTCCAACCTCCCAATAAAGAAAATTGCCCAGGTTTTCCTGCATCTTGGCTTTGTCTTACTCAGCTTCCCAGGGTGCTGTCATTACAGGCATGTGTCACCATGCCAGGCCCTACATATTTTAAATGGAAAAGATATATTATGAAAGCTCAGTAACCAAAAAAAAAGTCAAATTTCTATCATGTCTGGATATGCTGATGTCAATGATGCTGTAATCTATGCACATATATGCTATTTAGTTAGGGTATGGGCTAGTCTACTTAGTAAGGCAATGGAAATATATTAGCCTGAAGAAAGATGAATGTTTTTCTTCAAATCATCCCTTAAGTCAGGGACCAGCATAATTGCTTTACAGTGTTAGGTACCTAACTTTAGAGATTATTTTTCAGTAGAATACATTTATTTTTTCCCCAGTATTGAGGATCAAACTCATGGCCTCATGCTTGCTAGGCAGGCGCTTATGCTGCTCAGCTATATCCCCAGCCCTCGATGTTTACTATTTAGTAGTTTCTCTCTGATCTTCCTTTCCTTTGTGGAATATGGAGCACAAAGGAAAGTTTACATGTCGTGTACACCAATTTATTTTCTTTTTTTGTCTTTTTCCTTTTTATCGGTACTGGGGATCGAACTCACGACTGCCTGCTTGCAAGGCAGGCGCTTATGCCGCTGAGCTAAATCCTCAGCCCCCACCAATTTATTTTCAAACTGTTTGCCTATGTGAAAGAACCTATCTGGGTTTGTGAGGGGCACTACAGTGCATAAGGGAAACAACAGAATAATCCCTTCCCTGGGTGCTCTGCCCTTCATGCTTCCTCCCCTTAAAATACAGAAAACAGTTGACTTACACAATAAAGGGACTCAGTAAAACAGGAAAGCCTGGTAGAGTTAGGACTGGAAGGGAAGTTCTCTTAAGCCCTAGCCCAAGGACAGTCATCTATGAGACTTTGTGAGAAGTAAAAATTAGTATAAAACTGCATATCCAAATCGTTGTCTTTCCGACAACAGTTCTTAGCATAAGTTAACTCAAATTATTTGTGTATGGTACTGTTTAAAGTGATTCCTCTTTATGATAAGAAATATGTAACAAGGTACGGGAGACATGCCTAAAGCAGTTTCAGAAGTATCATCTAGAGTTGGGGAAAACTGGAATTTATGAGTCTTGTTCCACACATGTAGTTTTAATGTAAACCACAGTATTTTTCTTTATTCCTTCTATACCTCATTACATTAAGCAAAAGCAACCAGCTTTTGAACACTGGACAAAATGTTACACTAACTTTCAGAATTTCAGACATTGCAAAATGTAACTTTAAAAGACTTTTTCTTGTAGAGGTAAGCAGCTTCTTCAAAAATCCTCCTGCTGAGCACATAACCAATACCTTCTCTTCTCCTCAGCTCTTTAACTCTTTAGGGAAGATACCTAGGAGAGGAATAACTGAGTTAAATGGAATTTCTTGTTTTAGTTGAGGAATCACCATACTCATTTCCATAATGGTTGCACTAGTTCAGATCTTTTTCAAGTGATTTTTAGGACAAGGGAGTTCATGGTACCTTCTTAAAATCCATTGTACCTGCCTGGAAAGGAGTGCCAAGCACAGGCTGCTGTGTGAGGGAGACAGCCACACCTAAGCCTCTTTCCATGAGTCTGCACCTTTCCCAGGAAGCGATTCCAATAGGGATACCATATCATTTTCATTGTTTTGTTGGGTTGGAATAACTCTTTTATGTTAAATTTCATGGCATGAGCAGCTATTTGAAAGATAAGACATATTATGGTTGCCATTTTTTATTTACCAGTAGCCTGTTTTGAAGTCCTTTATTGCATTCACTGTTAGCTCTATTGTTTCCATTCTACTCTGACTTGTTCGATTTTTACTATGTCCAAAAGTACCTGCAGCCATTTTTAAGACAACAAAAGACATGGTAACTATTGTTGGTTTCATAAGGTTTTGAAGTCCTGTATCACTTATACTGGTTTATTTTTTGTTGGTTTTCTTCATTTTACTTTCCTTGGTTTTATCACTTTTTAAATAAAATTTTAAAAATTTGAAAAAAATCCATTGTATATGTGAGATTTCCAGGAGAGGCTGAGGGAGTCGGGGGAGAGGGAAGGGCTGGAGAGTGCAGCAGAACTGGCAGAGCTAGATCCAGAGAATGGGTCTACCCAGACATGGTAAATATAAAGGCTGTGATTCTGATGTGTTTTCCTTCATAGGTGATTTGTTTCTTTTCTCTAACAGCTTTTTTTTTTTTTTTTTGGGTCTTTTTCATTTTTATCAGTACCAGGGATCGAACTCACGACTGCCTGCTTGCAAGGCAGGCGCTTATGCCGCTGAGCTAAATTCCTAGCCCCTAACAGCTTTTATACTCTGTTCTTGTATTGAATATCTGAAATCTTCACTATTATATGCCTTGGTGTATTTTTTGTTGATGATGGCTAGAGTTTTAATACACCTCACTTATCTGTGTATCAAATTTTTTCATACTTGTGAAGTTTTCTATTACTTCTGTCAACAGGTTTTTTATGTCCTTTGTGCTATTTTCTGATTTTTTTCTACTTATTTCCATTAACCTTCTATCATCCTTCTTTGCATCATCTAGCAGTTGTTGGATTGAGTTTTTGTGGTCCCTTGCTATTTTTAAGTCTTTTATTTGACAATCACTAAATGCAACCCTGTCTTCTAGGTCTCATAGTATACTTCTAGGTCTCATAGTGTACCATACATAGTACAATGGTTGATTCTGCTGCTTACACCTTCAATAGAATTTTTAATTTCCTAGATATCTATTGGAATGTGTTACAGAATCTTGTTCTTTCTTACCTATGTTGGGCATTCATGATTTCCATCACTTTCCTAAATGCTTCTATTTTTTGTATGTATTACTCTAGATTCGCTAACCATCTTCATCATTATGGTCATCATCTCTTTAATTATCTGTGTTTCTTTAACCTCTTTAATTATCTGTTTCTTTCTTCTAGAGTCATTCATCTATTTTGTTACTAATGTTACCATTTTAAAAAGTTCAGCTCAGTGGCTTCTGATTATTTCCACCTCAACACCCTTGGGTAAGCTCAAGGACTGAGGTGGCATCTTGCTTCTGTGTTTTCTTTTATGTTGTTGTTGTTTGTTTTCTGCACCGATGCTTACAAATTGATTATGGTGGGTAATATAAGTATGAAGAACTCTTTAGGAAATGACTACTTTTCAGAAATGTCTTCTAGGAGGAGCTGGGTTTTGGCTTTTGAGTCTATCCCATGATCCTGCCTCTTCTGTTTATTAGGGAGGAAAGGTTGCAGCCTGTTTCGACTAGTGTCCGGTTCTTTGGTACCAGACTGTAGTACTGTACATGTCCCCCAGACAATCAACTGTTGTAGTGTACAGCATCCACTGCTCAATTGCACTGGTCCATGTTCCCCTGGAGGCCTCTGGAGTCATCCAATTTCACTGCTATTTCTTCATTATAGTCTGTTTTTTTCATTTTCTCTGTAGGCTCCAATTTTCCCTTCAGGGTGCTTCCTGGGTCCCAGGGATCCATCTTTCCCCTCTTTTCCTTCCCCAAGTTATTTTCCAGTGTTTGCAATCTGAATCTTGGAGAGGCTGAATTTGTTGCTCTTTACCATTCTGCCATCTTCCTGGAAGTCCCATCTTCCATTTCCAAAGAACTACTATGCTGTGTCTTGTGGAGAAATCTGTACAAGGCTTTTGTTTGTTTGTTCATATCAGGGATTGAACCAAGGTATTCACACTGAATTATATTCTGTAGGGAGCAGCTGAATCTGATGGCCAATTGCACATGTGGGGCTAAAGCAAGACCAGCCTCCAGAATATGGAGAGCCCAAGGCAATCCAAGCAAACAAGCTGTTAGGCAGACCACATAACATCAACCTGCCAAGTGTATAAACATGCTGAAGTCTTGAGAAGCTTTTTTCTTCCATCAGGAGACAGGGCTCCACTTGACCTCAGCTTTTTGTTTTCTGACTCTTGTCTTCATTTCTTCATCCTCCTCTGTTTGATGCCTGGGAAGTTTGAGAGCTGCACTGGACATGGCATTTTGGCTTTTGAACAGGGATCTGGGGTACACAGGAACTTATTATGGAGCAAGTGAGAGGTCACTGCTGAGTGGACACACAAATAAAGCAGGCTTATGAGAGCAAAAGAGGCTCAAGAGACACATTGGGGAGAGAGGTGTATTGGTATCATCTATATTGATTTCATCAAGTATAAAACATGGGACAAAAACAGGCAGGCTCAGTAGGGCCATAATTGTAAATAAAAGTGCCTGTTATTTTATTGATTCCTGTATTTACTTTTTTGTGTGTGGACTTGGACTAGGGAGAATCTTGATGGTATACTTGTTGAGATGACCGCAGATGATTTGGCTCAGAGCAATGTTTTAAAACTAAGACCCAAGCAGAAAAGCAACAATGGAGTAACAGCCCCCTCAATAAGATGAGGAAGGAGTTGTGGAAGGCAAAAAAAGACCCTTCCCCATTAGAGGAGTATTTTTCTGTGACCTCCATTTTATAGACACCCAAAGTAAAACCAGCAATAGATTTGGTGCCATGGCGGTTCATGGGGTGCCAAGGAGTTGATGCGTGCACAGTGCTGCAGGTAGTGGCTGGGCAGCAAATCAGAGGCCAAGCCCACCCTGCTTCCTGCCTGTTGCAACACAAGCTCCACCACAGACTAGCTGAGCCTTTAAACCACCAGCCTGCCTGTGCCACAGCACTTGTGTCACATTCGGGGGCTGGAGGCTCTCAGGTTAGTGGACAAGCAAGAGAGCAACAATACAAGAGTGATGTCCTCATCTGGCTTTGCCACCACAGCCATCCATGGCAGCCCACAATACTTGTGATACTCTGCAGTCAGTCTCCAGGCAGTGATGGATTAGAGGCCCATAGTACCCTCCTCTGGTAGCCTGCGGCACTTAAGACTGACAATGGCCTGGCTTAGAGAAGCACTGTCTTCCAAAGTTCTGTAACTTTTCATATTTCCTTTACCACAGGAATTCTTTATAACCTTCAAGGCCAAGGATCTGTTAAATGTGCTCACTGAACACTCAAAATTCAATTATGAAAACAAAATTGGGAATCTTCCCTTTCCTACCTGACAGGCCAAGGTTGGAGGGAAAAGAGACACACAGGTGGGAAAGCATCTGACAGGTGTTGTCTTGGAAACTTTGCTGCTGTTCATTCTCAAGGGTCTTTTGCTCAGAAAAGTGTCCCTGGGGTGAGATCAAAGCCCTCACCACTCTGATACCTTCCTAGGAATGGGTTCAAGTCAAGTGCTGAGGTTGTTTATCTGAGAGACCAATGTGGAGCTTGCTGAAAATCATAATTTTAAAATGGAATTTAGGAAGTAAGATGGATTTCCCCCTACAGATGGGGAACTGCTAGCCAATAGGTATGTTCAACCAAAGAGTAGCTACTTGTGATTGTATACACACACACATGTGCGCACACACACAACACATGGAAATGTGCATACCTTATTAGCACACTTTCTGCCCAGATGTGCACAGTGCTCTGTTTGGCTATAGCATTGAGTATATATGGAGATGGGAAATGTAGGCAAGACACAAAGCATGGAAAGAGAGCAGGAGATCCCGTACTATCGTAAAGGATTTACTGCATACCTTTTCCTCCATGACTAAAGTTCACATGTGCATCATTACATTTTAAATATACATTTACTGTAGTACATTTGACATACCATGAATTTCATGCAACAAAAGATACAAATCAGCATAATTTATAATAGCTAAATCTTAAAAATGGCCTATATGCCCATCAACACATGAATGGATAAAAGAAATGTGGTTTTATACACAATGAAGTACTATTCTGCCATAAAGATAAACTTGATGCAGAAGCTCAACTGCAGTTTCTGTTTTATGAGAAGCCTGAATTATAAAGAGCAAAGTAAAAGAGATAATAGGAAGCAGGGAGATCTTTTTCAGATAGGAAAGGGAATAAGAGATGGAGGAAGGAGGAGAAGGAGGGGAAGAAGATGGAAAGAAAGAATTAAAAGAGGAAAATAGGGGGTTGGGGATTTAGCTCAGTGGCATAAGTGCCTGTCTGGCAAGCGTGAGGTCATGAGTTTGATCCCAAGTACAAAAAAAAAAAAAAAAAAAAAAAAAAGACAAAAATGGAAATGGAGCTTTTGAAAATGGGAAGGAGACTAAGAGTTGGAAGGAGCAGTGAGGGATAAGAGGGCTAGGGGATGAGAAAAGAATGAAGATGTATTAGGTATATGTACCAACTTCCCACATAAATGTAATCTTTATGTACTGCAAACATTACAGTGTACTATGTACTAATAAAAAGGTACAAATGCAGGGACTTTCAGCATTTTTACATAGTTATGTACTCCAATTCTGTTTTAGAACTCTTCTATCATCTTAGATAGATCCTTTTTTCCTATATAACAGTCAATCTCTATCTCACTCCTGTCAGTGTGGAATTGCCGTTTCAAAGCCTTTCTTATAGATCCACTCACACAGTAAGTGGTCCTTTTTGTGTGGTTTTTGCCACTTAGCAAAATTTTTCAAGGTTTATGTATGAATATCTTGTCCCTCCACAAGGTTCAGTAATGTTCTATTATGTAGATACACGATCTTTCCTTTATTCCTTCACCAGTCTGTAAACATGTAATAGTTCTCACTTGAAGGCTCATGAATGATGTGCCTACAAATATCAGAACATCATGTTGTCTTAGTCTGTTTTCTATTACTCAAAACACAATGCCCTATAGTGGGTAAGACATATGGTAAACATATGGGAAGTTTATTTTGGTTCATGGTTCTGACATGAGGGTTACATGTGGTGATGATCATCTTGCTGACAGAGTCTTCGTGTGGATGAAGGTCTCAAACAGAAGGGAGACAAGGAGCTGAGCGTGATGAACCCTGACAAAACTGTTTTTCTATTTTTTTTACTTTGTTTGTGTCTTTTTTTGAGACATGGTTTGTTATACAGTTCAGGCTGATTTTGAGCTCACTTTGTAACCCAAGTAGGTCTTGAACTTGAAATGATCCTCCTGCCTCAGCCTCCCAAGTGCTGGGATTACACGTGAGCGCCACCATGCCCAGCTTAAACTGAATTTCATAGGAGTACAACTCTCCATATTAACCCACTGATTTATTAATCCATTCATGTATTAGAGAATGAATAGACTAAACCATTAAGGAGAGCACAGCACTAATCACCTCCTGAAGGTCCCTCTACTCCTACATCTTATGATCTCAAAATGAGAATTAACTTTCTACATGAATTTTGGAGAGAAAACCCTTAGTTTGTCTGTGAGTAGACATGTATTTTCCTATCTAAATTCTCCATATTTCCAGAATCTTTGTGCACAGTAGGATAGACATCCTGCTTTGTTTATGCTCTCACAGGAAAAACGTTCCTTATTTTACTGTGTGATAACACCAAGTCAGCTGTAAGCTTAAAGCTATAGATGCTCTTAACAGGTTAAGGACACTCCCTTCATCCTCCAGTTTGCTGAGACTTTTTGTCATGAGTGGGTCTTGGATTTTGTCAAATCTATTCATCCCTCTTTGTCCTTTGCCCTCCCACCATGTGAGGACATAGTAAGAAGATCCTCAAATGGTACCACATGACAGCATCTTCATCTTGGCCTTCCTTGCCTCAGAGACTGTAGAAGTAAACTTATTTTACTTGTAAATTGCCCATTGTGTACTGTTCTGACATACATAGCAGGAGGAAACACACTAAGAAAGTGTCCAATTTTTCCCCTCCCATAGAAGCTCAATATCAGAGGGCAAGGGAAAGCACTGCAATTCCTCATTTCCCTACCATAGTAGTTAGCATTTCAGAGAATTGGGGGAGGCCAAGTGAAAAAAGTAAAGCCTGTTGACTGGGTCAACACTTCGCTGCTATTGTTACTATGGAACTTTTGTGGCTGGCCTAGAACATGTGATTGTGTGTGTGGAAAGTCAGACAAAGGCTTGTGTCTTTAGCCAATACTTGATAACCTCTGTGAACTTCCAGCAATATGGGAATAATTACCCCTGCCCTATTTGATAGTGGTGAGGGTTCAACACTGCATCTCAGCAGACTTGGTCCTTTAAGGAATGAAATATCCACTAAGGTCACTAGGTCTCTGTATATCACCCCAGTTCTTATAGAAAGTAAACAGAGATGCCAGCTAAAATGCAGCCTGCCTCGGCTCATACTGTACTTCAGAGTTTTGCTGCTTGTGTGACCTAATGAGGTACTGGCACTGTTGCTAAATGATGGGTCTGTGGGAGAGGGTGAAATGAGTGAAACTACAGAGACTCAGAGAAGAGAGTCTAACACTGAGTAAACATCCCCAAAGTGCACTGCTATGGTATCCTTCTATACACTTCTAAATCACTGTTCTGATTTTAGGCCTCTGAGTGTAAAGAAACAAAAGCTGCTCTTTATACACCTGGTTCCCAGGACCTGACAGATATCCCTGGCAGAGTCATCTTAACTCTCATGCTCTTTGATGAGATCTCAAGATCTAATCTAAGAAACTTACCTGCTCTCAAGTCACTTCTACCAGAAGACATAGAATTTTATAGCAGTTCTGGAGCCTCCCTAAAAAGAGAGTGACATAATGCAGAATTTGTTTTTGTCTCAGAAGAACCTCAGGTTTCTGACTGGGTCAGTGCACATCACAGGACAAAAGATGGGGAAAAGAAGGTAAATTTAATCATTGTCTTCTTGAAATTAAAGGACACATCTAAATTCCAGTAGGATTTTGAAATAATCCAATACTACTATGGTTCTCAGGAAACAGGCACAAAACTTCAGCTCACATTCACTAACCAAGTATACCAGGCAACAAGGGAAGGCTCTTGGAAACCTCATCCAGGGAACCAGTGCCAATATTCGGAGGCTCCTTCTGGGACAGTGGCCTCTTTTGCACCCTTATGTACCAGAGGATTTTCTTCCAACCTCACTGCCTGGCTGGTGTAAATGCTGGTTCCACTGTGGCACCTCAAATAGTGGCTGGACTGTTCTGTGCCTGCCCCTTTGCCCTCTTCTGAATCTCCATGGTGCAGAGCTCCTCTGGATATACTCTGGTCTGCTGGTTGGGGATTTCAAGGTAGTGATCTGAGATTCAAAGAGAAACCATTATTGATAGACAAACCTACATTCTAGTGTTACTTTCCTTTCATATGTATGTTTATTTGGTATTAGCGATGAGGTGCCTAGGCAAAGTCTTGCACAGGAGAATATTGCCCGATTGCTAAGGAGCAGGGAAACACATACAGTCAGCTTATCACAGTCATAATACTTTACACTCACAGCACAATGCTGAAGCATCAAATTCTAATTCCACATCCCTTTCCCACACTTTGTTTGGCAGCAGATGTTTGCACCTGGATCTCAGAATCAAGCACTGCCATTTCAAGCAGACCCAGCTCTGTTCCTGGGTGGCGATCAGTAAAATGGTACAAAAGCACACGGACATCGATGAGGCATTCACACTACACAGACATCTTACATCTTCCTGACAAGTTAAGGAGCAAAGATGGAGATCCAGGCTGGGAAACTGACAACATGCAGCATGGGAACCAGATGAAAGGACGTGGGGAACACTGGTGTGCAGTCTCCTCTGCCCCCAAATGCCTCTCAGCGTTCCACAACTGACAGGCAGGAAAGATGAAGACACAGGTCTTGGGACTCCTTTTCTGAGAGCGACTGCTTGGTATCCGAAGAGTCCCAACCCCCAAAAGCTTGCAACATGGTGCGGTCTGAATCCCTAAGAGGCTTTGTCCCTGGAGAATGAGCATCTCAGTTCTCTTCCAACCACTGCTTGAGCAGCCTCTGGAACATGCTTTCCTGCTGCCTCTCCAGTTGGTGCTTTTCCTCTGGCTTCTGCTGCTGCACCCCATCTGGCTGAAGGCCAGGCTGGGTGGTGCCCAGGCTAAGGGTCAAGCCACTGAGACCCTGCACGAGGGTTTCCCAGGAGGAGGGATTGAGGGTCCCATTCTTCTCCCCAGTGACCCCAGAACTACTTGGCGTGTGGGCCTGGCAGTATCGACACTGACACCTGAATTGATTCTGAGCTCTACTGCCTGGGAAAGAGAGCCTGGTTTCCCTTTCGACTGGGTAAGGTGCCATGTGATCACGGTGCCTGCGTCCCAGGTGTCCCAGGAATGCTTTCTTCCTCTGAGGGAACCCCAGCCTTTCCCAGTGCTGCTCCGGCAGAGTCTTCTCTTCCTTGTACTGTGGCTGGAAAAGTCCCTGTCTCAGAGGTGCAGAAAGGTTGGAGCCAGGACTGATGCTCAGACTACTGAGGTCTATCATTAGCTGTCCTGTGGAGGAAGACTGAGAGGCGGTCGTGCCCTCCTGGGATGTCTCTGCAGTGGCCATCTTGGAAGATCCAGAAATCAACCCTGGATTCCATTTCTGGAGTGGATCCATGGAGGTCTTGCCTGAGCCAGAAGCTCTGCGAGGCCCTGGAGCCTAGATGGGAAGGTGAAGCTGGTGGTTTTCAGATAACTAGTCTGGAGGTAGGAAAATGCATGGCCAGAAGATGCCAGACTGCAACCAAGGGTGAAAAGAGAAGAAGGAAAACCCATGACCATTCATCTTATTATATCTTTCTGTACTTCCACTTCCTAGGTATAAAATGCAACTGAACACATGATCTACCTCATGGGCTACTTCCAGAGAGCTGATGGAACATCACAAAGGTCGTAGAAATACCGCCTATCATTGCAACCAGGTGGGATTATCAGTGATGAAATGTCATGGACAATATTAATTCCTTGCCTTTTTTTCTCATAGGTAGCAGTCTTGGGGGCTCTATCGCCGAGTTACATCCCCAGCTCTTTATTTATTTATAAGTTATGAGACAGCGTCCCTAATAATATTAGGCCCAACCTAGGACCAAATTCTTGATCCTCCTGCCTCCACCTCCTGAGTGCTGGGATTACAGACATATGCCACCATATCCAGCCCTTGCTGAGTGAGTTTTTCTGAGTCATTCCCAAGACGAATTGTCAAGGATGAATAATGGGTGACTAACCCATGGTTTTCTGATAAGCATTTATATACTTTCATGAAGTAGACTTTTATTAAGTTGGAAGTATTTGTACTAGTTATGTATTTTTTAATTTTTGTTTTCTGATTGTTGGCTTTACATTTAGTCCAAAGGGTATTCCTGTATATGAGAATCATCTCAAAATTTTCAACGTATATAAATAAGAATTTTCCTATTAAAAGGTAAGAGACAAAATGAAGAGCTAGCAAACAAAAACCAGAAGAGTAAGAAACTGAATGAAACCAAATAGTGCTTCTTTAAAATAATAAATTTAATTGATAACCTTGTTTCAGGAAAAAAGAGAAGAAATAAACAAGTTACCAATAGCAGGAGCAAAAAGAGAGATTTCACTACAAACTCAGAAAACAACAAAGGGACAACATAGGTATACTGAAACAGGGTACACATAAATTATAGTTTGTATCATATGGACCAATTACTGAGAAATCATAAACTACCAAAATTGACCAGAAATGAAATTTTGTGCATAGCCCTACATCTTTAAATAGAAATTAAATTTGTAAAATTTAAAATGTTTGCAAAATGATCTCTAGGCCCAGAGAATTTTACTGGCGAATTCTACCAAACCTGAAATGAAGACATCAATTTTAGACAATTTCTTCTAGAAAACGCAGCAGAAGGTGCACTCCCAAATATGTGATGAGGCCAGCATTGCACTGACACCTGGAAACAACAGGCTGATATTTGCCTTAGCAAATGCACAAAATTCTTCAACAGAAAACAAGCATATATGAAAAGAATCATAATCCATGATCAAGTGGATTTTATAGTAGGAATGCAAAGGTGGTTCTTTTACTAATTAAAAATTAGTCAATGTAATCTACAAAGTGTGAGTTAAGATGAAGAAGAAAAATGACAGAATCATATCAAGGTATGAGAAAAAACATTTGACAAGATGGAAAATCCACTAATGATATTAAAATTTTAATACACTAGATATAAAAGATCACTTCCTGTACCTGTTAAAGGGCATAAATGAAAAACTGTAAAACTAATGTTCTACATAATGGTCAATGATTGAACACTTTCTTTATAATGCTGAAATAAAAACCTCCAGACTCGCCCAGTTTTAACACATCTATTCAGTTTCATGCTGGAAGTCCTAGATGGTGGGACAATGCCAGAATAGTCACCACTGCTATACAGATTCAATGAGTCTCAATCAAATGAGAAAGGAGAAATAATATGCTGTCTCTTCTCATAGATCTCACGACTGTGTACCTGGAATACCCAAGTATGAGGTATGATTAACAAATATGGTACATGATTAAATTAAAAATAAATTGTTACATATACATTGCCATTAAACCTCCTGAAAATACTCTCCTTTACTTCTAACATACTTATCCCATCATTCTCTCCACTTTCTGAACCAGTTTGGTAAGTCTTCTGTTATATCTTTAGTTCCATTGTCATGGTTACCTTGATATCCTGAGTTAATTCAGAAGGCTTACATTTCATGGTCATTTTTACATTGGGGAAGAGCCAGAAGTCACATGGTACCAGATCCAGTGAATAAGGTGAATGAGGACATACTGTAATGTTTTTCTACAAGGCTGCCTTACCATTGGATAGAATATAGCATTCAGCATATATTTTTAAAATCATAACTTGCAAAGACACAAGAAAAGACTTCCAGAACTCTTTCAGAAAATGATAAAAATAATGGGATAAATGTATAAGAATGAGGGGGAGTACTTTGAGGGAGTTTTACGATTATGCGTATTTTACTTTAATGATTTTTTTGTCTTTTTGAGACAGTGTCTCAGTATGCAGTTCAGGCTGGTCTTGAGCTCACTTTGTAGCCCACGCTGATCTTGAATTTGCAATGATCCTCCTGCCTCAGCCTCCTGAGTGCTGGGGTTACAGGTGTACACCACCACACCCAGCCTGTAACAATTTTTTTAAAACAATTTTTTAAAAAGTTAAACATTCACTGTGTATGCTGATCACAACTCATATCTCCTCTAAACCTCTTGGAACTAATGGGTGAGTTTAACAATATAGGATACAAAACAAACAAAAGTAAAACAACCATATAAGTATGAGAAATGTACATTTTAAAACAATACTGACTAATAGCTTCAAACTCAGTGAAATAGTTACATACAAAACTAACAAAATACATACAGGATCTATCTATGAACTCTATAAAATACTTGATAAAAAAGGAATAATTAATACAAACACTGTGTTTATGGATCAGGAAACTCAATATGGAAATAGGTCAATTATCCCTACAGAATTAAAGAGATGCCAACCAAAATCTTAGAAGGAAAAATGTATACACATGTAGGCTGATTCTACAATTCATATGGAACTTCCAAACTGCTGAAATAAGAATGAATTGGAGAATTCACATCATTCAGTTTCAAAACTTGCCACAAAGTTGCAAAAATTAGCAATGTTGCTGGAATCAATACTGTGAAAATGGCCACACTCCTAAAAATGTCATACATATTCAATACAGTCTCAGTCAAAATACCAACAGAATACTTCGCAAACGAGAGAAAACAATCCTAAAATTCACATGGAACCAGAAGAGACTCAGAATAGCACAAGCAATCTTGGGCAACAAGAGGAAAACAGGAGGCAACACATTACCTGATCTCAAGCTATGTTACAAAGCTACTGTAATACAAACACCATGGTACTGGAACAAAAAGAGACATGTGGATCAATTGAGCAGAACAGATGATACAGAAACATTCCCCAGACACATTCAGCTACTTGATCTTTGACAAAGGGACCAAAAGCAGACATTGGAAGAAAGACACCTATTCAACAAATGGGGCAAGGAAAACTAGGTATCTCTCTGCAGAAGATTAAAACTGGATTCATATTTCTTACCATGTAAACAAAATAAAATAAAATAGATCAACAATATGAACACTAAAATAGATTAAAATATTGAACCTACTGGAAGATAAGATAGGTAAAATACTTAAAGCCATAAATGTAGGAAAGTATTTCATAAGCAAAACCACAACTGAACAACAAATTAACAGCAAGAATCAACAAATGGGATTAAATCACATTAAAATCTTCTGCACAGCAAAGGAATCAATTAGTAGAGTGAAGAGACAACCTACAGAATGGGAAAAAATTTGTCAGCTATTCCTCAGACAGAAGTTTAATGTCCAGATTATGTGAAGAACTCAAAAAATTAGGACCACCTAATGTAAAAGACCTAATCAAGAAATGAGCAAGTGAAATAGAGACATGTCTCAGGGGAAAACTGCAAATGGCCAGCAAACTTAAGAAAAAATTTTCAACATTCCTGACTACTAGAGAAATACAAATTAAAACAATGCTAAGATTCCATCTTATACCAGAAAGAATGACAATCATCAAGAAATCAAAAAATAACAAATCCTGGCATAGCTGCAATGAAAAAGGAACTCTCTAAGCTTGTTGATAGTAACATAAGCTGATAATTATGGAAATTCCTCAAAGAAATAAAATTAGGAATTCCATGACTCAGCTATCCCACTTCTAGGTTTCTTCCCCAAAGAGCTAAAGACATCATTTTAAAACAATACTAATAGCTTCAAACTCAGTGAAATAGTTACATACAAAACTAACAAAATACATACAGGATCTATCTATGAACACTATAAAATACTCAACAAAGAAATAAAAAAGGCATAATTAATAGATTGTTTATGTGATATACATACCGATGTTTATAGCAGCCCAGTTCAAAATACCTAAATCCTGGAAGCAGCCTGTATACACATCAACAGACAATTGGATAAAAAAATGTGGCATTCATACACAATGGATCACTTATCAGCTATAAAGCAGGATAAATGTGAAATATCTGTAGGAAAATGGATGCAGCTGCAAAATATATTGAGTGAAGTAAATCATACATACACATACCAGGAGTGACAGCATATGCCTAGAATCCCAGCACATGGGAGGCTGAGGCAGGAGGATTGCCATGAGTTCAAGGACAGCTTGAACTACATTGCAAGACCTTGTCTCAAAAAAATCATACACAAGCTTGAATAACATATGGTATCTCTCATTTGAGTAAGGCAAAGTATATACAAAGAGCACAATAAAGGATAGATAACAAGAGCCAAAGGTATAGATCCCTTGCAAATGGGAAAGGGTCCAAGACAGAACAGGTGAGACAAAAGGGAGGGTAAGGGGAAATAAATAGAATAAAGATATGTCATATACAGGAACCTAATAACCTCAGTTAATATAAATATTACATGTAATAAACATGAAATCAGATTAATAATATCAGCAAGAACCAAAATGGGGAAAGGTATTTAGAGGAGGAGGGATGGAGGTGGGGGAGAAAAGGAGGGTATTAAAAAATTAAGAACCAAGCTGTATTATGTACATGTATCCATTCCACAAGATGATTGTAAATTGCATATACTGCAAACATGTACTGATAAAGAAAAAATTTAAAAAGTGTTGTTATCTGGGCAAAGAGTAGACATGTAGACTGCTATCAGAAAATAGAGTCCATAAAAAGATCCATACAAATATGATCAAATGATTTTTTCAAGTTTTTTGAGACAGGGTCTCACTATGTAGTTCAGGCTGGCTTTGAACTCACTATGTAGCTCAGGTTGGCTTTAAACTCACAGCAAACCTCCTGCCTCAGTCTCCTGAGTGCAGGGATAATGGGCATGCACTACTGTGCCTGGCTGGTCAAATGAATTTTGACAGAGATATAAATGGGAATTTAAGAGAAGGGAGACTTTTCTAACAAATGTGGTATACTCACACACAAAAATATGAACCTTTGCATTATGATTTATATATAAAATTAACTAAAAATATATCAGAGGTCTGAGTGTCAAAAGTACAAAGATAAAACTTTCAGAAGATACTATAAGAGAACACGCTTGGTACTAGACAGTAAGTATGAGCAAATTTTCAATGAAAATCACAATGCATGAAAGGAAGTTTTAAAACCTATGGGCTAACACATCAGCTAGCAAACCCAGTCTGGGAATCAGCACCATGCGCGGACCTCCGCTGGACTGGAACAGCCAGATGCTAGCCTCTCCCCTGAGTCAGCACCATTCATGGACCAGGGGTAGAGAGAACAAAGGAAATATCAGTGAGCAAACCCAGCCGAGGATCCAGTGCCATGCACAGACCTCCACCGGACTGGAACAGCCAGACCCCTGTTGCTTCTGGTGTGCAGGCTAGCAAATAAGAAGTACCATTAAACAGCCCTCCCACCCCCACTGCTGCCTTAAGCAACCAGCTTATCCAGGGAAACACAGGTTGTGATGATAGCTATGAAGGTGAAACGCAAGTGGATGCCTGTGGTGCTTTGGTGTTTCACTAACATTGCAGGTCTAGGGCCAGTGGTCTGACCATGGGTTCAGAGGATATATAGGTAGGCAGTGTGGCATCTAGGGGGATCTCCTTCTGAGGGTTGCCGCCATCTTATGGTCTTATTTTGGAAGTCCTATATCGTTTCCATTGTTTTGCTGGGTTGAGTTTTATTCTCCTTTGTTTGATTATGTCAAAGCCAATGGCAGGAGCAACTATTTCAAAGATAGCAAGATATATTATGGTAGCAATTATGGATTGTTTTGAAGTCCTTTATTGCATTGTTTTATTTTTGTTTCTATTCTATTCTTTTCTGTTTGATTTTTACTATGTCCAAAGTTATCTGAAGCTATTTTGAAGACATCAAAAAGACATTATGGTAACTATTGTTGATTTCATGTTTTTAGGCCTGTATCTCTTACACTGGTTTATTTTGATTTGTTTTATCTTCTTTAAAATAAATTTAACAACCTTAGGGGCTGCTTTATCTTCTTTAAAAAATTTTAAAATCCTAGGGTCTGCTTATGTAGCTCAGTGATAGAACACTTGCTTAGCATGCTCAAAGCTGGGTGTTTGATCACCGAACCCAAACAGAGAAGAAAAGAAAGGAAGGGGTAGGGAAGGGACACAGGAAAGGAGAGATAGAGGAGAGACAAGAGGGGAGAGAGATCAAAATGTTGGCTCAGTCTGCTCAAAGTAACTCAGCGAAAAGGAGAAAAAAAGGAAGGGAAAAGAAAAAAATATACAAATCTGTATATATTCACTTAAGATAGTTAAGGTGATTGTGCTACTAATTCTGTATTAGTTCTTGGAACAAAACAGTTAACATTCATAGGATTGGATCAATTTTGTGTGTTAGTGTCTGGTAATCTGAGTTACTCTTTTGAAGCTTACAGTGTAAAATAACAACCTTAGTATGTTCCTACCACCTTGTTTTGGAAGCCTATATTGTCATTGTTTTGGGCTCTTTGCTACTGTTATTTATTTGTCTTTTTTGTTTCTTGTTTTTCTAGTAATTTGTTTTTCCGTCTAATGCAGAAAGGATAGGTGTACATGTAGAGGCTTATGCATGCCTAAAATGTCTAAACAGTTTACAAGAATCGATTATATTATATATGATGATATGAACAGGTACTCTGAAGAAAAAGAGACATTATGGTATCCATTGCTGATTTCCTATTGTCATGCTGTGAAATCCACTAATGCTTTTATTCTTTGTTTAGCATTATTTAATTTCAACATACATGAAGGTATGGACAGCTATCTTGAAGAGAACAAGAGACATTATGGTAGCCATTGTTGATTTTCCTATTGTCTGGGTTTGAAGGCCTTTAATGCCTTCATTACTCTGTTTTGATCAGTTTTATACTATTTTGTTTTGTATGAATTCATTGTATGTGAAGATATAGACAACTATTTTGAAGAAAACAAGAGACATTATTGTAGCCACTGCTGATCTCCTGTTGTCTTGCTTTGAAATCCTGTGTCATTTGCATTGTTTTCTTCTGATCTGCTTTGTTCTGTTTTGTTTTACACTTTTTTAAAAAAAATCTCTTGGCTCAGAAATAGATGATGAATGGAGAAGCTATCCATTAGGACCACAACCAGACTACTGGAAAACGTAATAGTAAGAAAATAAAACATGCAAATAGAAAACGGGGCAAGGACTTGAATATGAACGCTTAAAACAGGGTTCAACATTATTAACCATAAGATATATAAAGTTGGGGTTTAGCTTAGCAGCACAAGTGCCTGCCTGGCAAGCATTAGGTTACACGTTTGATCCCTGGTACCCAATAAATAAATAAATAATAAAAAAGAGATATGAAAATTAAAACTGTGATGACAAACCTTAAGATATATAGAATGGGTAAAAGCAAAAATCACAATAGCAAGTACTGGGAAACCTGCCAAGGAACTGGCTCTCTCATATCTGATGATGAGAAAAAAAATGGAATGATGGCTTCTTGTAAAACATGAATGTACTTTAAGACCCAGAAATTCCACTCTTGAATATCTACCCTAGAGAAACAAAACTTAGTTTCACACACACACACAACAAAGCCAGTGCATGGATTTTTGGAGTGGCTCTATTCAGTCACTCAGAATGGTAAGTGATATAAATGTTCTTCAATAAATGAGTGAATAAGAGATTGTGCTAGCCATACAAGGGAAAATGAGTCAGCAACAAAAAACAATATAGCATTGATCTGGGATTCATCTAAGATGTTGCATTATGCCAACTGAAGGAAACCCATTCAGAATTCTACAAGCTGTCTCTTCATTTGTTTGATACTCCACAAAAGATAAAATAATAACAAAGGGTGAGAGATCACTATTTAACAGGTATTAGTGATGGGGAGATGTAGGAGTAAAGGATTAGCAGCAATAAAAGTTTTGACATGATGGACAAGTTCCTTATCCAGATTGTAGCGGTGGCATCAAGAAGCTACACATATATTAAAACTCATAGAACTCTATTCTACAGAAAGATCAATCTTACTGAATGAAAATATCCAGAGTCTTAGAACACAACAGAGTGAAAATTAGCAGCATATCACAACCTCTCAAGGACCTGGAATACATGTCACCAAGAAGACTAATGTAGGATTAATGAAATTAGTGAAAAATCAGATGATGGAACAAGTGACATTAAAAAGTGTTTAAGAGAAATAATATCAAAAGGGAAACAATGGCCAACCCACTCGGAACCCTCTCTCTCTCTCTCTCTCTCTCTCACACACACACACACACACACATACACACACACACACAAAAGCTTTCTTCCTCTCAATAAATATATTCTGTTCTCAACCAAAGAAAGGGGAGGGGGACAAGTAGACTTGTGCCTAAGGAGCTGAGCCCTCACCCAGGGAAGAAAGCAGAGCTACACAGGATGAACAAGACAAGAATATCTACTATTACTACTCTTGTTCAATATAGTACTAGCGAGAACAACCAGGCAAGAAAATGAAATAAATGGGCTATGTATAAAGGAAGAAGTAAAATTATCACTATTTTCAGATAACAATCCCCTATAAGCAAGATCCAAAAACTCCACAAGGACTTCCAGGAAAATGGTGCAGTGATAAGCAACAACTCAGCTCCTCTGAGATTTGCAATCCAGACACTGGAAAATAACAGTTTGGGGAATAAAAAAAGAGGGTAGCAGACTTCCAGTAACCAGGAATGATTTGAAATGAAAATTCAAAGCTACAGAGAAATTGAAGAGACAATACAATATAGACAAGGGAAGGAATGACCTGCACATTCTCCCGGGCTCATGGCTTATGAGAAAGAAACACAGAATCTACAGAGACAAAGTTAAAGCAGGGGACAGACTCTAGAAGGCCTCAGGGTTGAAAGGTGATAGTGGATCAGACCAGATGCTGTGACCTGCTTGCTATATCCCTGGAGGGGGCAAGGCTTGGGTGGAAACCATTCCAGGGAGGGGTTTACTGTTTGAACCCAAGACTCAGCGCAGTCATGGGACAACTTCAATTCAGGGCTCACATAGTGACTGGGTAAGAGACAGCAATGGGACACAGCTGTGGTCAGGGAGCTGAAGTCAGGCCAGCAAAAGACCCCTAAGGGGTTAACATTAAAGGACAAAGACCCCAGTCCCATTTCAAGAGGCCAAGCTCAGCCTAAACTGCTCCAGATTTGAAAGTTCCAAAACTGGTACCCTCACCCTAATCCTACCGCCTACTAATGACTATGTCCAGCATGGATCTGGGATGAGTGCCTTCTCTATCTACCACTATGAGCAGGGACAAGTCCTGATTTAAACACTGCCTCAAAATTATAGATCCTGGGAAAAATCTACACATTCAAAATCACAGAAAAAAATTATTAGTGTTTGCATTCGAGGGTTTTTTGTTGTTATTTTTGCTGTTGGTTTCCTGTTCGTTTGTTCTTGTTTCTGTGAATCTATGTATTGTATTGTTTTTTCCAACTTTTACCTCAACTTCTTGACCAGTTTACTGGGCCTTGGGAAATTTTTACTTGTCTTCCTGCCTTATTTCCTATCTCTTTTTGTTGCTCTTTTTGTTTATTTTTTCCTCTTTTCGCTTTTAAATTTTCTCCCTTTAATTTTTTTCTCTTATGTTTACTCTATATAATTTCTTTTTTCCCTCTTTTTCTTTTATCTTCTACAGTAGTACCTCAGTTCATAAACTTAATCATTCTACAACTCTGGTCACAAAGTGAATTGGTCATGAAACAAATTAAATTTCCCCATAAGGTTCAAAGTAAATAAGGTTAATCTTCCTAAAAATACTAGGATTAGAGGTTCCATTGACCTAGTTATTCCCCTTTTGAGTATTTTCCCAGAAGAATTAAAAATGTACCACAGCAATTTATGTGCACCCATGTTTATAGCAGCACAATTTGCAATAGCTAAATTTTGCAAATAACTCAAATGCCCATCAACCAAGGAATGGATAAAAGAGATGTGGTATTTTTATACAATTGAGTACTACTCAATTATAAAAAGGACAAATCCAAGGCTTTTATAGATAAAGGGATGCAACTTGAAACCACACGCATAAGACAAATAAATCATACTCACATGTGTAAACATTGTATTGTCTCCCTGCTGTGACAAACTGTAAGAGCAAATAAGATATAAAATGTATAATAGACATTGTGAAAGGGAAAGAAACTCAAAAGTAAAGAATGACTGGGACTGGGAAAAGAAAAAAAGAAAGAAGATTAAAAATGTACATATATACAAGATAGCTAAGATAATCACACTACTAATTTCTATTAGTTCATTGAAAAGAATCGTTTGTGCTTATACTGTTTAATCAATTTTTTCATCCCTATATATTATAATCTGAGCAACTACTTTGAAGATAATGGCATGGAACGTATTAACCACTGTTAATCCCTCCTCCCCTCTTATAGCAAGAAGGCCCTTATGTGACGTAGGCCTTTAAACCTGGAGAACTATGAATCAATAAACCTATTTTCTTAAAAACAATAAGGTGGGGGCTTGGGAGCTTAACTCAGTGGCATAAGCACCTACCTGGCAAGTGCAAGGTCATGAGTTCAATCCCTGGTACAAAAAAAAAGGTTAATCTGTTCTGAACCCTACAAATGTAGTTGTGAACCAATTTTTAGTTTTTTATTTTAAAGAGATTAAGACAAAAGAGGACAGAACAAAGCATATCAGAACATAACACTGTAAGCAACACACACAGCACTTCACCACAAGACAACCCGATATTTTTTTTTTGTCTTTTTTATTTTCATCGGTACCAGGGATTGAACTCACGACTGCCTGCTTGCAAGGCAGGAGCTTATGCCGCTGAGCTAAATCCCCAGCCCCTGACAACCCGATATTAACAGCAGCTACCATAGTGTCTCTTTCTTTGAAATACTTGAGCATACCTTCACATATAATAGTATCAAACATAACAAAATAGTATAAAACCATTCAAGAGAATGAAAGTATTACAGGGCATTCAGAACCAAATAACAGAAAATGAACAATAGCTACTATATTATTTCATTTTCCATAAAAATTAGTTTATACTATCACACATATTAAAATCCAATAAGATACAACATGATAGAACCAATGGAAACAGAAGAAAAAGCATGGTAGGACTTCAAAGCAAGATAGTACTAAATCAGCAATAACTGCATAATGTCTTATTTTATTCAACGTAGCTGTTCATACCATCACACACAATAAAATCAAACAAAACAGATTAAAATCATTACAACTGATGAATGAAAACATTATAAGGCTTCAAAGCAATGTAATGGGGAATCACGATTACCATAAAATCTTATATACTCTTACTACTAGGGAGACTATATGGTATTACACATGTGAGTTTGATTTATTTTGCTTATGAGTATGGTCTCAAGTTGTGTCCATTTATTTATAAATATCTCAATGTGATCCTTCTTTTTAGCTGAGTAGTACTCCATTGAATAAAAATACCACAACTTTTTTATCCCTTCCTCAGTTGATGGACACTTGGGTTGTTTCCAAGATCTGGCTATTACAAATTGTGCTGCTATAAACATGGGTGCACATATATCACTGTGGTATGATGTTTTCAGTTCTTCTGGGAATATGCCTAGAAGTGGAATAACTGGGTCAAATGGGACTTCCAATCCCAGCTTTTTGAGAAATCTCCAGACTCCACCTCCACAGTGGTTGCACCAGTCTACACTCCCACCAACAGTGCAGGAAAGTTCCTTTTTCCCCACAGCCTCTCCAGCATTTGTTGTTGGTAGTTTTCTTGATCCTTGCCATTCTTTCTGGAGTGAGATGAAATCTCAGTGTGGTTTTAATTTGCATTTCTCTAATGAAGAATGATGATGAACATTTTTTCATGTATTTATTTGCCATTTGTATTTCTTCATCTGAGACTGTGTATTCATCTCAGATGCCCATTTATGGAATGGGTCTTTGAATTTCAGGGTTTTGATTTTTTTAATTCTTTATATGTTTTAGACAGAAGTCCTTTGTTTGAGGGACAGTTCACTAAGATTGTTCCCCCATTTGTAGGTTTTCTTTTCACTATGCTAGAGTTTTCTTTGGATGTGCAGCAACTTTTTAATAAGACATGATCCCAGTTGTTGATTCTGGGAAGTATTTCCCATGCGGTTTGATTCCTGTTCAGAAATTCTCTACGTAGCCCTATGTCTTCCAAGATTTTTACCTAATTTGTATTCCAACAGATTTAGTGTTTCTGTTTTAACATTCAGATCTTTGATCCACTTAGATTTTAGTTTAGTACATTGTGATAGGCATGAGTCTAGTTTTAGTTTTCGGCATATGGAGAGCCAGTTTTTCCAGCACCATTTATTAAAGAGACTGTTGTTCTTCCAGTGAACCTGCTTGGCTCCTTTATCAAAGATAAGGTGGTTGAGTGTGTTTGTAGTTGTGGCTGTATCTTCTAATCTATTCCACTGATCTTCAGATCTGGTTTTATTCCAGTACCATGTTGATCTTATTACAGTAGCTTTGTAGTATAACTTCAAGTCAGGGATTGTGATGCCTCCTGCCTTTCCTTTGCTGCTTATAACTGCCTTTGCTATTCTAGGTCTCTTTTGGTTGTGAACCAATTTTGGACAGAAACCAAATCAAATTTCCCCACTAGGGCCAATGAAAATAAGGTTAATCATTGTGAATCAGATCTATTTTTTAACACAAAAATATGAAAGTACAGTACAGTACACTATGAAGAGAGAGAACCCTAACCTTACTTGACACAACTTCAGATGTGGAAGACAGGAAGGATGTGGGGAGGAGGTTATTGTTTGAAGGGAGAGTCTGCCTCCACAAGGACATTGGGGAGATCTTTTTCAAGGATCTCCTCTTTTCATTTCTTAACTGGAGGGTCAATTTTGATGAAAAATCTATCTATTAACACTTTTTTCCTGTGCTGTGTAACCTTCTGGAAATGAGAGACCTCATTTTCATCAGACTCAACACTGTGTTACACTTATGTTGAGGTGGTGCTTCTCGGACATCCTGGCACTCACTGCATTTTTTCATAATGGATTTTATCACATCTGTGCTAACCTCTTCCCTGTCTTCTACTCTGCTACTCACTCAAGTTCAGCAAGTTCTTCTTTCACAGGCTCCTCCTTATGGCTCTTAAGAAGTTCCTCTATGTTTGTACCTAATACCCACACCCATACTCTTGCCCATGGACATAATCTCCTCCACTACCTATGCATCAGACCTTTCAAAGTCACATTCTTTGACACATTCTGACTAGCTTCCTCCATGCCAAGTTTAAGGTCTGGTGTGGTATGATAACAAAGCCCTCCAGGCTTTGTCAATGAGGTTAATGCAGTGGGGACATTGAAATGTTTCTTCCATAACTCTTTCAGGGTCAAGGACACCCCTTCAGTGGCATTAAAACACCTTGTGAAGAGTGCTTTTGTGTACAACTTCTTTTTTTTCCACTTGTAATCTGTTTCAATGTGTACAACTTCTTGTAAGTCGCAGATCACTTGATAGTTCATGAGCCACAGAAGAGGTATCATGCTGTGGGAAGGAATTTGGCCTTTATGAAGTCATACTCAGAGTGCATACCATCCATCAAGGCTAGAGAGTGTGCTGAGGCATTGTCCATCAGAAAGCACCTTTCAGGCAATTGGTTGTCAGAAAGATATTTCTTAACACTGGGCATAAACTTTGTGTAGCCATTCCGTGAACAATCGCCATGTTACCCAAGTATTTTGCATTGGCCCTCCACATGACAGGCAGTATGGCCTTGTTCACATTTTGGTTTTTGAACATAAAGGGGCCTGGGGCCTGGGAATGGTATACCAGTAGTGACTTAATCTTCAGATTAGTGCCTATGTTTGAACACAGCAAAAGGGTCAATCTGTCCTTCACAGGCTTTTGCTTCAGCAGTACCATTTTTTTTCCTGTGTGATGTAGGCTCTGTTTGGCATCTTCTTCCAAAAGAGCCATGTTTCATCACAGTTGAACATGTTGAGCAACATATCCTGCTGCCTTCATGAATCCAAACCACCCTCTACTGGTTTTAAATTCATCCCAGTTGCATTTATAGAGTGCTTTTCATGCAGTAAATAACTGAGGAATTTCCTGGCAGTAAATCACTGAGGAATTTTTCATGCAGTAAATCACTGAGGAATTTCCTGGCTTTTCCACAGATCATGTTCACTAACACTATCACTTGCCAGCTGTTTCTCATTTAACCACACTAACAATTTTTTCCACCTCTTCCAGCACTTGTGTCCTCATTTGGTTAACATCATTTCTCCTTTTGCCACATCAGCTCATTGACAGCATCTATTCTTCAAAATAGTCAAGATCGTTGCCTTTGCTATCTTGTATTCTGAGTCCAGATCAGTCATACGAATATCACACTCACGATTTTCTACAATTTCTTTCTTCAGTTCAGTGGTTATTTTCTTCAAACTCTTCTTACCATTTTGCTCTGTACATCCTTGTTACCTTCACTATGCCCTTTATATTCATGTCATCTTCATTTCGGCTCTGCACATTCTGGTTACCTTCATTGCTGTTCTACATGTTCTTGTCACCCTCATTACTGCTCTGTGCATTATTTTTACTACCATGCTTGTTCTGCACTTCTTTGGAGCCACAATGGGTTGAATAGTCCTGTATAGTACTGTATTCAATGAAAACAACACCAAAAAGCTTCAAGGCACATATGCACAGTTCTGTCTGTTACCCATGTGCCAGAGTGAGGAAGGTGGTTATATTCCTGTTTGTGTGGGGAAGATGACCACGGTCATGTTTGTCACCCAATGCAGAGGTCACAAACAGAAGGAAAATTTTGCCAAATTCTGTTTGGAAACCAAATTGTTCACAAACAGAGGTGTTTTAAAATTTTTTTAAATTATTTTGAAGGTAGTAAAATACAACAGAACAAGACAGTACAAAGCCAATTTAGACAGTGTAGTGAAATTGGTACAGAACTTCACAGCAGGTTACTGGGATAACAGTAATACGTACCACAGTATATCTCATTATCTTCACAATAGTTGTTCTTTCAATCAGGTACAGCAAAATAAAATGAAATACATAACATTATAGAACTTATCAAAACAGATTATTGAATAGAGCAATACCATTAATCAGAATAAAGCAAAACAGTGGTAAAAATATTTGCCTTCAAAGAGATGGTAGAAGGAAGTCCCCTTATTTGCTATATTGCATATGGTCAACCTCCCAAGAGATACTCAGATTTCTGGTTCCCATTTGCTAATGGGGCGGGGGGTGAGATGTTTGATTCTCAGCCCAGGCACTGGTAGTCTCACTACCGCTTAGCAGAGTGACGAGCTGGTTGCTTGGTTTCCCAGCACCCTAAGTTCCAATATGGCACAGATCTTAGGAGATGCTGGGTTCTCCCCCTGGGGCGGCCACAGCCTGCCACACAACAGCCATTTACCAGGGAGGCGAACTGGTTGCTTGGTTTCCCAGTGCCCTAAGTTCTAACATGGTATGAATCTCAGGAGATGCTGGTAGTTCTCCAAACAGAAGTGTTTGTGAACCAAAGTATTATTGCATTTCTCATCAGTTCTTTCTCTTACTTTTACCTATTGTTGTAAACATTCTATTCTCCAATAAGATCCTTTGTACTACTTCTATTTCATATCAATTTAAGGTTTCAAAGTTTTCTTTTTGCATTTCCCTAGTCCTAAATCCTCCTTTCCCAACAGAACCAGGGTGGCTGAATCTTGGGGCTGTACCAAAGGATTAGAATTAGCTGTGCCCAAAAAACATCAATGAAAAGTAACTAAAGAGATCTCTATACTAGCAACAAAGCCTTAGACTACAAGCACCCACAAACCTCAGCATAAAACAAAACAACAGAAACAGAAAACAAGGCAACAAAATGCCTCCCCAAACTCCCAAATCCTGCTCCACCCTGCAAAGCCAATCCAAGGAACAGTGAGGGGTAGAATAGTAAAATCCACACACTTGAAATAATAGAAAGGATAAAAGAGGAAGCTAGAAAACAGATCAAAGAAGTACTCAACAGGATCACAGAAAGTGTAACTAAACAATTATTGAAAATTATAACCAAAATGATCCAGGAGCTCTCATAAGACACTAACAAAATGCTAGATGAGCTTAAAAAATGATATAAAACATGAATGACCAGATTAGCCAAGACTTGAAAGGGTCCATGAAAGGGTTTGTATCAGAAATCCAGAAGATTAAAAGTTATATTGAAAGCATAGGCTGCAGAAGTGACCAATTTGAGGATAAAATTTAAAAGCTGGAAGACAGTGATGCCTTTGAAGTTCAACTAATCATGCATACCTTAAAAGCAACAAGAGAACATGAAAAATGAATCCAATAGCTGCTTGATAATGCAAAGAAGACTAAGCTATGAGTAACTGGAATAAGTGAAAAATCAGAAGATGACATAAATGCCATAAATACCTGTTCAAACTGAGTGTAGTGGCACATGCCAGTAACTGTGGCATGCTAGAGGCTGAGGCAGGAGGATTGCAGTGAGTTCAAGACCAGCCTGGGCTCCACAGTGAGTTCAAGTCTACGCAGAAGTACACAGAAAGACTCTGTCTCAAAAAGAACCCCCAAAAACAAACAAAAAACAAAACCCACAGTTCACAGAAATAATGGCAGAAAATTTTCCAAAGATGTGGAAAGAAATTAACATGCAGGTTTTTAAAAAGCACAGACTCCCAAATAGCTACGACAAAGAGAACCTCTCTGTGCCACACTATACTCAAAAGTACAAGTTCATCACAGAGACCAAATCACAAAAGGTGTTAGAGAGAGGCAACAACTGACTTATGAAATTACTCCCATTAGAATCACAATAGACTTCTCTAGCCAAACATTAAAGACTAAGAGTGTTTGGAACTAAGTATTTCAAGCCCTAAAAGATAACAATTCAAAACCCAAATTATGTAACCTGCAAAACTTTCCTTCAAAACCGATAGAGAAGTAAGGTATTCCCATGACAAGGAGTACCTAAGAAATTTATGACCACCAAACCATTATTACAAAAAATTCTCAAGGATATCCTAAAAGAGACAATGAATTCAACAATGGCGACAAGTCAAAAAAGAATGAATATATCTGGTGAGATGAGCAGCAAGCAATAAAAAAAGGAAATCAGTATGAGTGGTCTCAGTTCCCTAATCAAAAGATCAAAAGACAGACTGGTAAAATGGAAACATTTTTTGGGGTGGGATCTAATTCACGACCTCACACTTGCCAGGTAGGTGTTAGTGCCACTGAGCTAAATCCCCAGCCCCTAGATTGGTAAAATGGATCAAGAAATAAAATCCAATGATATTAAAAGATTAGAAATCAAAGTACAGAAAGGGAAATGATATTTATTGCAACAGGAATCATGAAAAAAGCAGGAACAGCTATCCTAACTTCAGATAAAGAGCATTTTAAGCCAAAACTGATCAGAAGAAGCAAAGAAGGTCACTAAATATTGTTTAAAGGAACAACTGAACAACAAATAACATTTATGAATGTATACATAATGAACACCAGCAAATCTATGTTCATACAAGACATTACTTAATATAAAAGATCAGATGAAACACAATACCCCACTGTCAAAATAGATCAATTAGACAAAAAAATCAAAGAAGTTTCAGAGTTGAATGAAAACATTAAGCAAATGGATTTAATAGACATCTAAAAAGTGTTCTACTTAACAATAACAGAATACACATTCTTATTGGCAGCATATGATACTTTCTCCAAAACAGATCACGTTCTAACCCATAAAGAATGCTTAAGTAAATGAAAAAGAACCAAAATTATATGATGCATATTAGCAGATCATAATGCAATGAAAGTAGAAATCAACAGCAAGAGAAACTACACAAAGTATGCAAATGCATGAAAACTGAATAATATATTCTTGAATAATCATGAGTCACAGAAAAAAATCAAGGAAATTAGATAGTTCCTAGAATCAAATGATAATGCCCAGTACAAATGATAATGCCAGAACCTGAAGGGCACACTGAGGGAAGTGTTTATTAAGGAAAGAGGGAAATTTACAGCTATGCATAAAAACATCAGAAAAACACTGAATACAACTAAGTAACCTAACAATGTACCTCAAGGTCCTAGAAAAACAAGAACAATCCAAATCCAAAGGTAGTACAAGGAAAGAAATTATAAAAATCAGAGCAAAAAAAATCAATGAAATTGAGACTCAATAATACAAAGAATCAGTTAATTGAAATTACTTGTCTGAAAAGATAAACAAAATTGATAGACCTTTAGTTGATATTATTAAAACAAAAAGCCTAAATCCCTGCAGTTAGAAATGAAAAAGTCAAAATTGCAACAGATATCACTGAAATCCAGAAGGTTATTAGGAACTACTTTGAAAATCTATATTGTGATGAACTGGAGAATCTAGCAGAAATGAGTAGATTCCTAGATATATATGAATTACCAAAACAACCAAGAAAATCTAAAAATTCTGAGTCACCTCAAAAAAGACCTTGAAATTGAAGCAGAAATAAAAAATAAATTATGAAGAAAAGCCCAGGACCTACTGGGCTCATTGCAGAGTTCTACAAGAACCTCAGTGATGATCTAATGCCAGTACTCTTCAAATTATAATGCAACTTAAAAGGAATAGACAGTCCCCAAATCATCCCTGGAAACTAGTATTACCCTGTTTCCAAAAACAGATGAGGACTTAACAAAATAAATTACAGGTAAATTTAATTAATAAACATAGATGCAAAAATTCTCAATAATATACACACAAGCAGTTCATCAAATCATTAAAAAGAGCTGGGTGTGCTGGCATACACCTGGAATCCCAGCACTCAGGAGGCTGAGGCAGGATTGCCATGTGTTCAAGTCTACCCTCAGCTATATAGCAACTTCAAGGCCAGCCTGGACTACCTAACAAGTACCGGTATCAAAAACAAAATCATTAAAAACATAATATATCACGAAATTGGCTTCATCCCTGAGATTTAGAGATCACTCACCACACAAAATTAATAAATATAACCCTACACATCAACAGGACAAATATCACTTGATCATCAACATACATAGAAAAAGCCTTTGACAAAATCCAACATTCATCTGTGATAAAATCCCTGAATAACATAAGTATAGAAGGACCTTATTTGAATTTGATGAACCCTTATTTGAATATGAAAAATCTATTGCCAACATCATATTAGATGAGGAACAACTAAAACCCAGTCTCCTAAAATCAAGAACAAGACAAGTTCAGTACAGCACTTGAAACCACTTCTGTTCAATACAGACTTGAAACTTAGCCAGAGCAATAGGGCAAGAAAAAGAAAAGTAATGCATATAGGAAAGGAAGAAGTCAAATTATTCTTACTTAGATAGAAGACAAAAAAATTCCACCAACAGCCACCTAAAACTAATAAACAAATTCAGTGAGGTAGCAGGATACAAAATCAACATACAAAAATAAATAGTTACTATGAGTAGGGGGTATTCACCATTGTGATGGCCACACAAACACAAGCACTCAGCTTGCTCTTTATGGGCATCAGCAATTGGTCGCTCTTCTCCACCAGCAGATGCCCCCACCCCCCAAAATGGCAGTGAAGAAGATACCTTCCCCAGCAAAATGAGGAGTAAAAACCCCAACTTTCAGGATTCCTGGGACACAGAATCTTGGAGCAGTGACAATAGTGGTAGCAGTAGCAGCAGCAACAGCAGCATCCACAGCTGAAACCAGGCCAGTGGGCCAAATAGCAACTTAAACCAGATCATCCCCAGAGTTAGCCCCAATACCCTTCAACCCATTTCTGAGCAGTCTGCACCATGCCAACGCCTTTACTTCCACATCAACCAGCCCACTTTCACAGCCTACAGCACTAAGAATGGCCTCCGACATGAAGCACTGGAAGTTTCTTGCCTTCGGTGAAGGGACAGTGCTGTGCATATTAGATACTTCAACTTGTGATTTGTTTTGAAAAATTGCACACCCACAAAAAATTTTTGCTGGATTTTCAGTCTATTTGAAATAACAGACTAACAGGCAATTGTTTACTTGTGGTTCTGCTACACTATTTCAAATTTTTTTTGGTACCGGGGATGGAACTCATGACCTCATGCTTGCTGGGCAGACATTGTGTCCCTACGCTATATCCCTGGCCCCAAATGTATGGGTTGTTTTTTTGTTGTTGTTGTTGTTGTTGTTTTGCTATTGAGAATCAAACACATGACCTCATGTTTACCAGGCAGGTGCATGACATTAAGCTATATCCCTGGCCCTCACTATTACAATTTCAAAGGGGTTCTGAAATCATTTTTCATAGGATTCTTTTGAGGGAGGTTTCAAATTCATGTCAAGGGAGTGGTGTTAGGAAATTTCATCTGTGTGTTGCATCTATAATGTATCCAATTCAGACTGACTCCCTAATCTGTCAATTATGTAAGTTCTACTTTATGTTAAAGAGTTTTTTAAAAATGCAGGATCTTCATCCTGGTATGATGGCACAGTCCTTCAATCCCAGCACTTGGGAGGGTGAGACCAGAGGATCACTGCAAGTTCAAAGCCAGCCTGGGCTACAAAGTGAGTTCAAGGCCAGTCTGAACTATATAGTGAAACCCTGTCTCAAAAAGCCAAAAAAATAAATAAAATAAAAATGTGATATCCTCAAAATTTTTAATTCAACACACTAGTGAAGAGTATCTAGTTTCCATGAAAAAGAATTTTTTCCATAAGACAGGAAGCTGGATTCAGTCCAGTGCTGAAGGTAATTGCCATATTACCTCTTAGTATATAGACACCCATGGAAAGTATGCTATTTTAACAGAATGATCAGATTCAATTTACTGTGGAAGTAAAGCACCCTCGATAATGATGGTGTCTGCTCTTTGTTATATACTTATACTTCGAAGGAGAACATCCTTCAGACTCTTGTATAGCTAGATAAATTCTGTATCACTATTCCTCTAGAGTCTACACCTCAGAATTTTCTAGAAAATACTGTAGAGTTCTGAAAATCAAAGAACACGTGATTGTGGTTTTTTTTTTTTCTGGTACCAGGATTGAACTCATGACCTTGTGCTTGCCAAGCAAATGCTTACACCACTGAGCTAAATCCCCAGCTTATGTGATAACCTTTTGTCCTACTTACAAGCTTGTAAGTTACATCAATAGTTTATGTGATCTTACATCATTCTATTTTGCAGTGTCACTAGCTAAGGAATAGATGAATGCTGATTAAGCAAAAGCTAGCAGAAGTAATGTCTAAAATAACAAAGAAACTATCAGATGAGGATTAACTTTGTTTAAGGTCACCCCAAACAGGATGAGGGGACCACAGTCCATCACTAACTCTGGAAAGGTCTGGCTTGGAAACAAATGAGCAGAGGCACCTTCCAGAGAAACAACACAGTAGTATTCACTTAGGTAGATGGACATGCTCCTGTGTTATTATGTCTGAGAGCCAGCCACATCTGAATAATGGAGGTACAGATGTCTTCCTCACTGACAAGAGCTGTCTAAAGAGGGAGCCAGGCTGCATGGGGTCACCTGCTCTGGAGAGTGTTTGGGGGCAGCAACCTGGCCCTGGAGGTAGCAAAAGTGCCTTGGAGTTCACCTGAAACCTCTGCCTGCTCCTCTTCCAATCCCCCCACACCGAAGTCCTTGCCCCTCCAATTAGAAGCCACACTGCACACACAGCAGAGCTGAGATAGTTGAATGACTTTAGTAAGAGGACTTTGCTATTTTTCAGGACTGAAAATGATATGGGGAACAGTGTGGGGTTTTACTATTTGACAGAACTCGAACCATGAGAATGAAGACTGTTCCAGAATAAGAGTTACCTTATGCACCTCCTTTCCACAGTCTGTTCCTCTAATATGGACAGAACCTCCAAGTAGTGGGATGTGGAAACTAGCAGTATATGGGAAAGTTACAGCACAAACCATGCTTAAGGAGTATGGGTTTTTGTCAAAGAGCTTTTTATCTTTTGTTTTAAATTTTTACTATCTCGCAGATTTAAAAATCAGATGTTTGATGGCTGGAAATATGGAAAGGACACATTGCTAATATTTTGCCTAACAATAAAAAAACAACAACAGAATATTATACAAACACAAGCTGTACTCTCAAACACATGTGTAAGAACACAATTCACAAATCCAGAAGGACTCCTTCAGGCTTAATGGATGGCATCCTACTGAAACAAGATACATATTAAGAAAAAGAAGTTATAAAAATGAAAAAAGCAAACTCGTTTATTTCCCACACAACTAAAAGATAGGGAAGATGAAAGCATCCCCAGGAAAAAAGGATTTTCTTTAAATTAGTACAATCATAATGCTGGGTTGGCAGTTATCTCTCTTACAATGCTTAATGCAAGAAATTGTCCTCATCCTATTGTACATTTTCCACAACCTTGCAGCCTAGGATATATTTCTATTATAAGACTAACTCTTGTATTGGTTCAAGGTAGTAAAACCTTCTATTTTCTACTGCACCAGCATTAAATTAAGTACAATTAGTACAAAAACAAATCAATAATGTTCTTGCACAATAGTGATGAACTCACCAAGAAAGAAATTAAGAAAACCATACAATTTACAATACCCTCAAAAATTATGCAGGAATTAACTGAGCCAAGGACATTAAAGACCTCTAAATGAAAACTACAGTACTCAGAAAAAGAAGTTTAAAGAGGACATCAAAAAAGGGAAAGAACCAGATATGGTGGCGCACACCTTAAATACCAGCAATTGGGAAGCTGAGGAAGGAGAATCCCTGTGAGTTCAAGGCTAACCTAGGATACTAACTGTGTTTGAGGCTATCCTGAACTACATAGTAAAATGCTGTCATAAAAACTTAAAGAAGAAAGAGGAGGAAGAACAGGAGGAAAAGGAGGAAGAGGAGGGATAAGCCCTCAGTGCCATAAATAAGGGGTGCATGTCAGCTAGCCAGGCAGTTCAGAGGCTCTGCACTCATCTTAGCCAGGTGGCAAGGATTTGGAACATCACATTTTGGGAGAGCAACACTGCTAGCCATCTTGGTCCTAGAGGTTCTCAAATCTACCCAGCCAGGGGCAAGGCCCAGGCAACACTCTCCAGGGATGTGTCTCTGCTAGCTGCATGGAGGATGCAAGCTCTGCCTAACCAAGCATCCTAGTGAAAACCAGCACAATACATCAGGGAACATTGGACAACCTTACAGGACACACAGCAGAAGGCTCTGGAAACACAGATTTGGCGTGTACCCCAGCTAGCCACAGGATGATAGAGGATTGAAGTTACAACCAGTGCAGCATTCCACTGCAATCCATCAGAAAATTACAAAATGAAAGAGCAAGATACAATCTCAGCTCTCCAGCCCACCAGGAACAAACCCAGGAGACACAAAATGGAAGACACTGGAAATCCCGCAAATGAACTGTTTGAAATGATAGAAACGAAGTAAAGAATTAACTCCATGAAACTATAGAGGAAATCAGATCATAAATAATCTCCTAGGTAAAATTAGAAATGACAAACACTGTGAAAGAAATGTTGAGTGTACCTAAAGAAGATCTAGATAAAAAAGAGGAACATAAGAAAACGATGGAAACCTTGAATGAACAATATAAGACAAAAACAGAATGCATGAAACAGATTCAAAGGGATACTAAGGGAATTAAAAATTCCATTGAATGCTGGCAAGACCACTTGAATGAAGCTGAAGACAGGCTCTCAGACCTTGAAGATAGGATGGAAGCTTATGATCACAAAAGAAAAGATCTCTTAAAATTATCAAGGAACCAGTAAACAACAATTCAACAGCTACAAGATGATGCAAAGAGAAAAAACCAACAGGTATCAATGGAAAAGCAGGGGTCAACAAAAATGACATACAAAGACCATTTACAGAAATAATAGCAGAAAATTTTCCAAACATGGGAAAAGAATCTGCTCTACAGATAATTGAGGCATACAGAAACCCAATTAGCCATAACCAAAATACATCTTCACCCAAACATATAATAATTAGATATCAGAAATTGTGCACAAGAACAGAATACTAAAAGATGTCAGAGAAAAAGAAACAGATGACCTATGAAGGAAAGCCTATCAGAATCACAGAAGACTTCCCAACAAAAGCTTTCAAGTCAAGAAGAGTATGCAGTGAAGTATTTCAAGTCTTCAAAGAAAACAACTTTCAACTCAGATTGAGGTATGCTGCAAAAACTCTCTCTTAAATTGATGGAAAAGTAAGATACTTGCATGACAAAGAGCAACTGAAGAAATTCATGACCACTAAGGAAACACTACAAAGAGTACTAAAAGATACTCTAGAAATAGATAAAGACAACAACCATTCCAAGAACAACAGCAGAAGAAACCACTAGGTAAGGCAACCAATTAAACAGAAAAAGTAGAAAACCAACAACAGAAAGATAACATGACAGGGATAAGTCAGTACATATCAGTTACATCCATCAATGTAAATGGTCTCAACTCACCAATAAAAAGAAACAGACAGTGGATTAAGAAACAAAATCCAACAATATGCTGTGTAAAAGAAACACATTTAACTCAAAAGGAAACTTATAGACTAAAAGTCAAAGGATGGAAAAAAAATATTCCATGTGACAGGAACCCACAAAAAAGCAGGAGTAGCTCTTCTGTTTGCAAACAATATGAACTCCAAACCAAGAATGACCAAAAGAGATAAAGAAGGTCACTACATACTTGTTAGGGGAAAACTTCAAGAGGAAGAGATAACAATCATAAATATACATGCACCAAATATGGGAGCACCCAACTATGTAGGGCAAATGTTAACAGGTATGAAAATTGAATAAGCAATAATACAGCTATAACGGGGGACCTTAAAACCCCATTGTCACAAAGTGACAGATCAACCAAATAAAATATCAGCAAAGAAATAACAGAACTGAGCCAAACTTGTGAACAAATGGACCCAGTAGATGTGTACCGAGTGTTCCACCCAACAGAATCAGAATACACATTCTTCTCAGCTGCATATGAGTCATTCTCTAGAATAGATCATATACTAGCCCACAGAAAACACGCTTAAGTAAATGCAAGGGAATTGAAATCATCACATGCATATTATCAGACCATAGTGCAATAAAACTGGAAATTAACGACAAAAAATCCCACAAGAACCCCATAAACACATGGAAACTAAATAACACTCTCCTAAACAACTAGTGGGTCACAGAAGAAATTAAACAATATCTGTAATAGAATGAAAATACAAATACAACTGACTGGAACCTGTGAGACATACTGAAAGCAGTCCTCAGGGGGAAATTTATAGCGCCAAACTCCCACATCAGGAAAATGGAACAAACACAAATAAATAACTTAATGCTGCACATCAAACTTCTAGAAAATGAAGAGCAAGTCAAGCCTAAAGCCAAAAGAAGGGAGAATATTATAAGGATCGCAAGCAGAAATTAAAGCAATTGAAAGTAAAAAAATAATACAAAGAATTAATGAATTGAAGAGTTGGAAGAATAAAGAAAATTGATAAAGCCCTAGCCAACCTTATGAAAAACAGACAAGACAAAACTCAAATCCGCACAGTAAGGAATGAAAAGGGTGAAATCACTACAGACCCTATGGAAATACAGAAGATCATCAATACCTATGTCGAAAATCTTTACTCTCATAGGTTGGATAACACGGAAGAAATGGACAGCTTCCCAGACACATATGAATTACCATAGCTGTACCAAGAAGATGCAAAACTGCTGAATAACCCAATTTAAGTTAATGAAATTGAAAGTAATTTAAACCTTACCAACAAAGAAAAGCCCAGGTCCTGATGGATTCACTGCTGAATTCTACAAGAAATTTAGGGAAGGGGGCTGGGGATTTAGCTCAGTGGCATAAGCAGCTGCCTTGCAATCCCAGCACCACGTATTAAAGAGGCTATCCTTCTCCCAGGGAACATGTTTGGCCCCTTTGTCAAAGATGAGGTGGCTGAGTATGTTTGTAGTTGTGGTTGTGACCCACTAATCAGAATACACATTCTCTACAGAATACACATGTGTATTCTGTAGTTGTGACCCACTAGTTGTTTAGGAGAGTGTTATTTAGTTTCCATGTGTTTATGGGTTTCTTGTGGGATTTTTTGTCGTTAATTTCCACTTTTATTGCACTATGGTCAGATAATATGCATGTGATGATTTCAATTCCCTTGCATTTACTTAAGCGTGTTTTCTGTGGGCTAGTATATGATCTATTCTAGAGAATGACTCATATGCAGCTGAGAAGAATGTTTATTCTGAGTTCAATCCCTGGTACCAATAAAAAAGGAAAAAGACAAAAAAAATTATAAAAAAAAAAGAAATTTAGGGAAGACTCAATGCCAACACTCCTCAAACTCTTCAAGGAAATTGAAAGGAAGCAAGTCTTTCTAACTCATTCCTGGAAGCAAGTACCAGCCTAATACCAAAACCAGAGAAAGACCCAACCAGAAAACAGAATTATAGGCCAATCTCCCTAATGAACATAGATGCAAAAATTCTCAATAAAATACTGGAAAATAGAATGCAGCAAATAATCACAAAGATTATATACCACGATCAAGTAGGATTAATCCCAGGAATGAAGGAGTGGTGATACACAAATTAATAAGTGTAATACATCAACAGAGCCGAAGACAAGAATCATATGATCATCTCTCTCTTTTTGTTTTTTTTGTCTTTTTCATTTTTATCGGTACCAGGGATCAAACTCACGACTGCCTGCTTGCAAGGCAGGCGCTTATGCCGCTGAGCTAAATTCCCAGCCCCACATGATCATCTCAATAGATGCAGAAAAAGCTTTCCACAAAATCCAACACTCATTCATGACAAAAACGTTATAAAAAATCAGAATAGGTGGTCTCTATCTCAATCTGTCAAAAGCCATGCATGATAAACCAACAGCCATTATCTTACTAAATGGACAAAAACTGAAAACTTTCAACCTAAAATCAGGAACAAAACAAGGATGTGCAGTATCACCACTACAATTCAATACAGTGCTGGAAACATTAGTGAGAGCAATTAGACAAGAGAGAGCAATAAAGGGAATATGGATAGGAAAGAAAGAAGTGAAATTATTATTTGCAGATGATATGATACTCTACATAGAAGATCCCCAAAACTCCATTCAAAGACTTCGAGATGTAATAACCAAATTCAGTAATGTAGCTGGATACATGGTCAACAGTCAAAAATCAGTAGCATTCTTATACACATACAACAAACTCACTGAGAGAGAAATAAGGGAAACCATACCCTTCGCTACAGCATCCCCCCAAAAAATTAATCTAACAAAGGATGTAATGGATCTATACAACGAAAATTACATTACTCTGAAAAAGGAAATCCAAGAGGATTTCAGGAAATGGAAAGACATTCCCTGTTCATGAATTGGAAGAGCAAACATTGTGAAAATGGCCATTCTCCCAAAATTGTTATACAGACTTAATGCAATTCCAATCAAAATACTACTAGCATACCTCACAGATCTACAGAAATCACTCCTAAAATTCACCTGGAACCAGAAGAGACCTAGAGCAACATAAGGCAATTCTGGGTAACAAAGGCAAGGCAGGAGGCATCAGAATTCCTGACTTGAAATTACACTACAAAGCTACTGTGATAAAATCAGCAGGGTACTGGAACAAAAAAAACACCTGAAGATCAATGGAATAGATTAGAAGATACAGCCACAACTACAAACATACTCAGCCACCTCATCTTTGACAAAGGGGCCAAACATGTTCCCTGGGAGGATAGCCTCTTTAATACGTGGTGCTGGAAAAACTGGCTTTTCATATGCTGAAAACTAAAACTAGACTCATGTCTATCACCACACACCAAACTGAAGTCAAAATGGATCAAAGATCTAAATATTAAAACAGAAATACTAAATATGCTGAAAGACTAAGTAGGTAGAAATCTTAATGACAGAGTGGTAGGCACAGAGTTCCTAAACAAAAATCAAACTGCACAGGAAATACTTCCTAGAATCAATAACTGGGATTTCGTCTTGTTAAAAAGTGCTTGCATATTGAAAGAAATCTCCAGAGTGAAAAGAAATCCCATGAATTGGGAAAATATCTTGGCCAACTGTCCCTCAGACAAAGGACTTCTATCTAGAATGTATAAAGAATTTTTAAAAATCAGGCCCCCAAATTCAAGGACTGTCTTGGTTACTTTTCATGCATTGCTGAGACAAAACACCTGACACCAAAATTAGGGAAGGAAAGGTTTATTTATCCTACAGTTTTGGAGGTTTCCTTAGATAATCCACATTTCTGGCTTTTCCAAACTTCTGGATCTCCACTGCATCTGTGGCTTCATGCTCACAGCTTCACACACTGCCCTCTCAGGGACACACTGCCTGGCCTCCCAGGCCTTCTGAAATCGGGATGGAAGTCTTTTTAAATCTCAGAATGCTTGCATTCTGTATGCACCTAAAACCAGCCCCATGTGGATGCCAAGGTCTGCTGCCACTTGGAGCAATAGCTAGGCTTTCCTTTCTCTGCCAAGGTCTGCTGCCACTTGGAGCAGTAGCTAGGCTTTCCTCTCTCTTGGCTGTAGGGATTGAGTGCCTGGATCACTGGGCACTTTGAACCTGATTCTGAGGAACAGATTCTCTATGCTGTCTCCATTCTGGAGCCTGGTGCAGCCACTGCCACCAATCTGGAACATGGTGCTCTGAGGCTTTCTCCTCCAAGCCAAGTCTTTCACTTTTGCAATTTTGAGGCTGCAAAGTGCGGGGACCAGCTGCCTCTTCCTGTGATACCCACAGGTCATCTTTTTTATTTTTCTGTTCCTTCTAAGCAATTGAGATCTCAGCTCTATCTTTACAGACTATAGCTTTATTGAAGTTCCCTTCTGGCCAAACTCACAACATTTTAAATCACCCTGCTGGGCTCTTTGCTCTTGATTTGCAACATAAATCTGGCTAAAAGCACTCAAAAATAGCTATGCCACCACCTCAACATTCGACCGCCTTGAAATTTCTTCTGCCAGGTTAATCAGTCCACCATCCTTAACTTTAGTCTCAGGTAAAGTCTCTGAACATAAACAAAATGCAGATAAACTTTCTGCCAACCCATAAAATACATCATGTGGAGTCCAAGAACCAGTGTAGTCCTTCTTCCTGGCAGAAGCCTCCCGAGCCGAGTCTTTACCAGCAGCTTTCTATCAGCCTTCTGGTCTCCTGAACTCTGACCAGAATCTCCCTTACTGAACAGCCTAAGCTGTTCCAGCTCTATACATTCAGGCAACATCTCTGAACCTTTCCAAACTCATCCCAAAAGCCATTTTCAAAGGCTCTGGAACCCCATGGTCTGGTACAGTCACAGGAATGACCCCCCTCCTCTGGCGCCAAACTCTCTCTTAGTTACATTTTTCTTGTTGCTGGGACAAAATACCCCAAACCCAAAAAGCTGTAAGCTAAATAAACCTTTACTTCTTTCATTTTGGCTGTTGGGCATTTTGTCCCAGCAATGAGAAAAAAGTAAACAAGACAAGGACCCAACCCAAAAATGAGTATCTGAGGTGAATACGTACTTCTCAGATGAAAAAATACAAATAACAAATAAATATCCAAAAATTATTCAGCATCATTGGGCATTTGAGAAATGCAAATTAAAGCAACACTGAGATTCCATCTCACTCCAGAATAGCTGAGATCAAGAAATCACCCAGAAGGGGCTGGGGATTTAGCTCAGCGGCATAAGCACCTGCCTTGCAAGCAGGCAGTCGTGAGTTCGATTCCTGGTACCGATAAAAACGAAAAAGACAAAAAAAAATTAAATAAATTTCTATTAAAAAAAAAAAAAAAGAAATCACCCAGTGCTGGAGGGGCTGTGGGGGAGAAGGAAATCTTTTCCACTGTTGGTAAGACTGTAGGCTGGTGCAACTACTGTGGAATCAGGGTGGAAATTCCTCAAAGAGGCAGGATTAGAGATTTCATTTGACCCAGCTATCCTGCTTTTGGGCATTTTCCAAGAAGCACTGAAAACATCATACCACAGTGATATATGTGTACCCATGTTTATAGCAGCACAATTTATAATAACCAAATCTTGGAAACAATGCAACTGCCCATCAATCGAGGAATGGCTAAAAAAGATGTGGTGTTTTTATACACTGGAGTACTACTCAGCTCTAAAGAAAGATTGCATCGAGTCTTTTATAAGTAAATGGATGCAACTTGAGACCATACTCACAAAGTGAAATAAATCAAACTTACACGTGTAAGTACCACATTGTCTTCCTAGTGTAAGAAACTGAAAGAGCAAATGTGATTCAGAATCTATAATAAGTATTGTGTAAGGGTAAGAAACTGTTCAAAGAGGAAAAGTAACTGAGATGGGGGAAAGGAGGAAAGAAAGAAAGGAAAAGGAAAAAGACATACATTTGTATACATGTACATAAGGTAGCTAAAATGACTACTACTAATTGTATTAGTTCTGGGAAAGAGAAATTTAATGCTCATATGATTAGATCAATTTTACATGTCTATAGCTGGTAATCTAAGCAACCCTTTTGAAAGTAACAATATAAAATATTACAACTATCGCTAAATTTATATTATCTTGTTTTGTAAACCTATACTGTTATTGTTTTGGGTTTGTTGTTGTTCTTGTTTGTCTCTTTTGCTTTTTGTTTTTTGTTTCTGTGTCTTTTTTTCTCTTAAATTAAAAAATAAGGAAAAGAAAGAGGTGTTTTTTCTTTGACTAGGTACAAACAGTGTTGTTAAAATGGGCATACTACCAAAAAGGATGTATAGATTTAATGCAATTCCAGTGAAAATCAATGGTATACATCACACAATTAGAGAAAACAATCTTAAAGTTCATAAAGTACTAGAAAATACCTAGAACAATAAAATTGTCCTGGTCAACAAGACCAAAGCAAGAAGCATCACAATCTTGGACTTCAAGTTTTATTAGCAAGTTATCTGAGAAAAAAAAACCAGCATGGTATTGGTACAAAAGAAAAATGTTAAGCAATGTAACATAATAGAGTATGTAGAAACAACAGAACCCATATTCACTCATCTGATCTTTGACAAAGGAGCCAAAACATATCCTGGAGAAAAGACAGCTTCTTTAACAAATGATGCTGGCAAAAATTGTCATAAACATGTAAACTAATGAATCTAGACTCATATTGCTTGCCTTGTGCACAACTAAAATGAAAATAGAACCTAAACCTAGATATTAAACAGAAACAATCTGCTAGATGATCAAACATGTAAAACTTGAATAAATCAAACACATAGGCAAAGATTTTCTAAACAGAAATACAACTACAAAACAACACCAAGAATTAAAACCTGGGATAATATCAAGTTAAAAAACTTTTGCATACAAAAGGAAAAAATCACCAAATTAGGAAACAAGTTACAAGACAGAAAAAGCTTTTGCCAGGTACTCTTTGCAAGAGCACTAATATCCAGAATATGAAAAACTGAAAAAACTAGACCCATAGAAATATAACACCCAATGAAACAATGGGCTATTGAAATGAATAGACACTCCTCAGAAGAAGTAAAAATGACTAATAAGCATATAAAATATGTAGCATTTTGGCCATCACAGAACTGCAAATGAAAGCAATATTGAGATTCCAGAAAGAATCAAGAAACACGAACACAAGCTTTCAAGTTAGGGATTGGCATTATTAATGATTACAAACCCATTTGACATGTGAAGGTACTAATTGTGTCAAGATAATGTGATTATAAGAGGAGAATAACACAGGAAGAAAGCTTAAATAGAATCAGAACTAGTATCGTAAACAATGACATTATATTGGCTTCTCATGGAAAATCCAGCCTATTCACCATATCATAGGTCTAGTTGTTGCTGTAAAGGAAAACATCTCTCAATCAGGGTTAATCAGAAAGGTAACTGACCATCAGACAAACCAGCCAATGTGATGGGTGGGCCCAGGCATGGAATAATGTGTTACCAGTGGTTCATACAAAGATCATCTGTCTGATCTGTCCTTTTTTCCTATACTGGTTCTAGGACTGACATACACACACAGCTAGATGCAAGTATAAAAGGCACTAATTTAAGGAAGTGCATACTTCAGAAGACCTCAGCAGAGATTGTCTTCCTTTCACGTTGGCCAGCACTGGGTCAGTTCCCCATTCCTTGGTTAGTAGGGAGCCCGCAGATGGGACAGTCATGGTGGCCTCAGATGAATGTATGGAAATGAGATGGCTCTTAGCAGGACTCAGCTCTTACCTATCCTGAGGGACTCAGCTAGACAATACTCCCTCCAGGATGCTTTCTCTGGCTTCTTTCCCAAGACCCAGACAGCACGCCTTGCTCTGAGTTCTCACAATCAATACCTACCATCTCCCCTCTCTCAGCTCCAACGCCATTCAGCTGGTCTCAGATAAGGCCAGCAGCCAACAAAGTTTGGCAACATTGTGTGGTTTGTCCACCACAGAGCCCTGCCCCAAGTAGATGTTCACAAGTATCTATCAGGTGAAGTAAAAATATAGATCCTCTATAAACAACTCACTTAAATGTTAACCCCATAGAATTCATATTGACCCATATGGCAAAGGACATTCCTGCACTGTGAGATCAGGTAATGGCCCTAACATCACACAACCAGGAAGAGACTGAATTCCATGCCAGGTCTGTCTGACTCCAGATGCACGTGCCCTTGGTGGCGGGGCGAGGCCTCTCTGGATTCTTTTCCCTCTCCGAATTCTGAACTAGAGAGTAATCTCCAGCTACAGAGGTCAGGAATGAAAGACCTAGAGGCTGGTCCCTGCATTGAGCTCGTCTGGGGGATCAGGTCATTCCTAGAGCCAATGTTACCACCCTTTTCTAGTGCCAGGCTGTCTTCTCAGTGACCCAAATATTGTCCAACAAACTTCATCAATTTCCTCTCATATTAGCTTACATTCTAGTGATAGGGACAAGAAAGTTACAGCTAAACAGGCAAATGCACAGCATGTTGGGGTGATGAGAGTTGTGAGGAGAGTTGTACTGATTTTGACAACTGAAATAATGACACTGGGGCTGGGACTGCAGCTCACTGGTATGGCACTTGACAGCCATAGAGAGGCACAGACCTGAGCATGATCCCCAGCACTGAAAACAAACAAACCCAAAAACCAAAATAAGCAAAACAGTGACAGTATATGATATTTTTGCCAACTTTCCCAAATGGTAGGGAACATTCCTATGAAGATAATTTCCGTTCTAAAGAACAGAATTCCTTTGTCATATTGTGATGCTTTTCCAGAAATGGCAAATTCCCATGGGTAAATGACTGAGCCCTGTGCAAGGCAAAGAGTGCTAAAAAGTATTCACCTACCTTCTATGATGCCAGGGAAAAAGGAGTCTGTGTTGCAGCCATATAAGAAGTAGGTCAGTCAGCACTGTCCAGTCTTTTGCACACAGGTGTTCTATAATTTTGGGTCTTCCACATATAAGTTGTATCCTACCAGGCTGAGAATGGAGGGTATGGCATTAGTACTGTCACATAAAGTACGGTGATGTCAGTAAATACCTAGCAGTGCCTATTTCTGAGTGTAAAAGAAAATGAAGAAACCAACATGGTCCTTGCAAGGTGGTCTGAAAGAGACAGGACAGCAGAGGGAGCTGAAAGGAGGGTCCTAGGGACTAGGAAAGATGAGGAGGGGCCAAAGCAGCAGGAGAAAGTCTACAAGAGAATCTCTTCTTGCCAGTGAAGAATTCACCTGGTCACCAAGATCACTGATCAGTGAGCTCACATCACATATACTGCTGACAGTCAGCTGAGGGACATCTACACCTCTCATCTACAAAACAACACAACCTGAGTGGCAAGGATATATTCATGCAAGCAGCCTTTTACCAAGGATACATTGTGTTCAGTGGCCTTGTTGGTGAGATATCCAGTGTAGCCCCATTGTGAAGACAGAGCTCAGTCTGAGGAAGTCAAATTCTGTTCAAGAAATGGTATAGGGAGGAAAAGACTGGAGACTCCACTGGTAGTAGACAACTGGCAGTAGGGTGGGGATAGAAGACACGATGCTTCCTACCCCTTCAATGAACAGAAATCTGAACACAGGATCTGCTATATCCACTCACCCACAACATATTATTTCTAGCTGGCATAATGATACCTGTCAACTGAGAAGTGGGAAACTATGGCACTCATAGCACATGATTCTGGACCCTAGGCAGTGTGGGGAGAAAAAAACATACACACTGGATGAACAGAAAATCCAGCTGAAATACTTTCGGCATCTGCTCATGCGCAACACATAGTACTTTAGGATAAGGGTTCTCAGAGTCCTACCAGTGTTTGAAGCAAGGCACTGAACAAAACAAGGCTCAAATCATGAGCCATGGAAGGATTGGAACAGAGAGGCGGTCCTGAAGCCCAGGTGGTCTGGAAGAGCTGCTTCCTTAGGCTGGTGTGACACACAGTGCAGAAAAGTAGGACCAGTGATGTTTCACAAGGCAGAATTTTCAGATTTTGGAATATTTGCATACACATAATGACATATTTCAGGGATGAGACTGGAGCCTAAACATAAAATCCTTTTGCGTGTTATTATAGATGTCATATACACACAGCCTAAAGGTAATTTTATAGAATACTTTCAATGCATCTGTGATTGTGTGTGTATTCTGTGTGTGCTCATGCTCGTGTGTGTTTGCTGGGGATTTAACCCAGGGTCACAGGGATGCTAAGCACACCCTCTATTGCTGAGCTACACTCCTACCATGACTGCAAAGTATCAGAGGTCAGGTGTGGAATTTTCCATTTCCAGTATCATGCTGGTGCTCAAAAATATTCAGGTTTTAGAGTATTTTGGTTTTGGAGTTTCAGATTAGGGACCCTGGGTTTGTATTACTATCCCTACTTTCAAATGATATAAACGAGGATCGGAGGAGTTCAGCTACTCAAGGTCACACAGGTAGGTAGTGACAATATTTATTTCTCACTCACTTAGGTCTTTAAAATGCAAAGGTCTCTGTACTATTCCTTACATCAATCTCTCTCACTACAGTCAGCTGCTGTAATTCACAGTCAGCTGTTGTAATTCACATTCAGCATCTTGTGCTTATAATGCTCCCCTTACCTTGAAATTGTAATTATCTGCTGATATCATACATAGATTCTGTTATAGCCCAGGACTATTACTTTAAGAATGTCAATTCTCCCTGTAATGAATGACTGCCTGGCTTAGAACTAAACAGTAATCTTGAGAGCAGCTTCAACCCACTTGCTGAGGAAACAGATTACCAAGATGTAGTTTTAACTATTTCATAGAACACACAAATGATTTTCAGCGCAGTTTATCTCTAACCAAAAAGAGTTCAAGCAGTGCTTCCCTACAAAATTTGTACGCCAAACACTGTGTTGAATGCCAAGATGGTCCAGGTAAAGAGACACTGCCCCTGACAGGGAGCTGCTGAAATTTTGCTCCTTCAAATATACAAATCCTTCCTTTCTGGCCTTTCTCTCCGTGCTGGTAGATACACTGAGAGGCTTAGCCAAGCCAGGCCATTCACTTGGCCTTTTTGGATAAGTCAAACAAAACAATCCTAAAACATACTGCTGAACACACAAATCCGATACCCCCAAGAAGGCTGTGTGAATCTAGGGAGATGATACTGGAAATCTGTGACTAATCCTAACACCACATTTCTGAACCCACTGAAGTCCACTGCTGTACTCAAGCAAAGGAGATAACCGAAGATGCCTTTCTTCCCTGACTACCACACGCTTCAGCCTGCACAGTTACTTGATAATGACCCATATTTGTGCGCTAAGGCAGGAATCCCAGAGCCTATGAAAAGCATGTGTACTCATTCCTAAGTCACATCCTGACCACAGAACCTCTCAAGAGTTCTAGGAAGAGTTTTTCTGATGGTTCCGTTTGAGAAATGTTGCTGGTCTCGAAAACATTTGAATGATTCTGTCTCACACTGTGGGGTGGGAGAGGAGGAGGGGAGAGAGGCGATGCCAAGGGAACTGGTTACTTCTGGGGGAGTGTTTATTTCCTTTTTCTTTTTCTTTTTGTAAATCGGGGTCTTGCTATGTAGTTCAGGCTGGCCTTGAACTCTCTGTAGCTCAGGCTGACCCGAACTTGGCACAAACCTTAAGTGCTGCGATTACAGGCATGTGCCACCACGCAAGCCTGAAATGGGTTATTTCTGAACCAAACTCGAATGTGACGCCTGTGACACCCCGGCTGCTAAATGATGCCCACAGAAAGTTTACATCCTATTTCCTCTCTTAAAAGACAGCAGTCTCCCGCTACAGAAAGAGCAATATGCGACACGCAGACTGTTCAAACGCCATTCTGATGGCGAAGCGAAGGGCTCTCCAAGAAAAACAACACTCCTCTCCGGGGCGCCCTTCACTATTGGCCGAGGGACCATTGTGGTCTCGACACACACTTGCCCTGGTGCCCCACTCCTCTTTCCTTCTCTCCCCTGCCCCACTGTAGGGCGGTTGTTGTCCCTGACTCTCCTTCCCGCCTGCCTGAAGCTCTGGCTCCCTCTGCATCCTGCACCACCCTCTTCCTCCGTCTCTCATTTGGCCTCTCGGGCCTCTCTGGTTTGCTCCTGAGCTCTTTCTGTGGCGCTTTTTCTATGTCTCCCTCTCCATCCCTTTTCCTCTCTCCCCGGCCCCTTGGGTTCATCCTTCTCAATATCTCTCGGCCTGTCTCACGCGCATTCGTTCTCCAGTGCAGGTCTCGCCGTCCACTCGCAGGCGCGCCGCCTCCTTTCCCCAGAGCAGGAAACACTGAGAAGCGGAAGAAGTCAGGAAGGGGTTAAGATCGCCGAGAGGAGCCCGCATCTGGCGGCTAGAGAGGCGGAACAGGGAAAGCCGTGTGCACGCGCCAGGCCTCGGTCACCCACCCGGAAGCGACGTCTCAGAGCAGCTGGGCCTTTTTTTTAAGGCTGCGGCCACTGCAGTAGCAGTCCGAAAAGGTGGTTGGGAGTGCCACTGCCAGTGAGGCCTGGCTGCTGATTGGGACTCGCGCCATTCCCCTCCGCCCCGCCTAGACCACTTGTCCCAGCTGACTCCGAATAGCGCCCCGCCGCGGCCCCCGGAGCAACCTCTGCCCTGTGGGTTTAGGAATCCATGCTGTTCGTCAAGCCCATGGGAAGCGACTCCTGGGAGCGGACGTGACGTCATCGACGTGGCCCGTGGGAGCCGCGGAGAGGTCTCGAGAGGCTGCTGGCCCCAGTTCAGCGGGCTGGTTCTGGTGCAGAGCGTGCACGTGAAAATCGATCGCGGATTTTGCTTTGGTTCATTGCCTGGTTGTGCGTGGGCGAAAGAAGTCCAGCAGGCAAGAGGAAAACCAAATCAGTAACAAGTTTCGCTCATGAGTTTCATTTGTTAGGCCTTATCTGCACTTATTGGCAGAGAGCTCCAGATGTGTTGGCTAGGGTGTCTCAGTGAGGTTGCACTTTCCTTTTAGATTTAGAGGAAGGAGCAGACTAGCTGTAATGGGGAGAGTTTCTGCAGGTGTGAGGGTTGTAATCAGAAAAGCTTGAAGCCTGCTGAACCAGGGGATGTTTAGCTCTGTGCCCAACTATTTTTAGCAGGACAAACTTCCATTCTAAGTGTATCATCCCGAGAAACAAGGAACAAGAAATAGAAGGTCTGTTACCTGAGAGTGTTACAGAGTGAGGGCAGAGTGGACGCACAGCAAGCCTCATTAGCTAGGTCTTACCGGGAAGCCTGGCCCTGTGTGGGCAGCGGTTTCCTAGGACAAGAAAGTGTAGGGATTTCTGTGCCGTGGCTTGTTTCAGGAAAGAGGTGAAGCTCAACATGGCCAACAAAGTGAATTTAAGCCAGATGTCTTTCACGTGCGTCTAGGCAGATAGGTACATAAGATTAGATTCCCTTTTTACCATGAAAGTGTCTTACCATGCACAGCCATTTGTAACATTTAAAAATAATTTTTTTGTGGTCTAAAGGCCAAAATGAATTAATCCCAGAAGACTATGGGGCCTGCCTTTTACAAATGAGGTGACTCACACAGAGTGTAAGTCACTTGCAAAAGGTCACACAAAGAATAAATGGTGGCTCAGATTGAATGGTAGATGTCCGTGGCTTTATTACATCCCTGGTATGCAGCCCTACACTGTTATTTCAAGAAGCACATAACTAGCTTAATCTTCTAAACTACAGACCTCTGAGACAGCTGACAACCCTCACCCTTCCCAGTCACGTGGCACTGAAGGGATTCTACACAACCTGCAGGGCAGAGAATAGTGTAGAAGATCTTAGTAAAGGCCCATGTTACTCCACTGAAGGAGACAGACAGACTCCAGACAGGACAGTAGAGGATCTGAGGAGTATGTTTCAGTGGGAGACAGGCTGATGGGATATATTGCACAAAAGTGATAAGAAACACTGACAGTTTGCAATTGTTTAACCCCTTTTCTTGTTTCCTTCCTGCCTGTACTGACAATACCATTCTCAAAGTTGATGTGTAAACCAAACCAACAAAGGAAATAAACACAAAACCAAACCAACATGGGTAGGAGAGAGATTCCCATTTTACCTGGGGAGTATGTGGCCATAACACCATCATGCTATGGTATGTAATGTATAAAATACTATTCTGTGCTAAGTCAATGTTGTGTTTCCTAATTAGTATTATTCTCATGTAACAGGTGAGGTATGTTAGGCATAAAGAGGTTAGGTCAGCTTCTCAAATTCCCTCATCATATGTGGTTGAGTTTTGTAGCTACTAATGCTCAATATGTCCCATGCTGATGGTGTCCACCTTGACCCTTTGCCATTTGCCCTTCCTGCAGTGCTGCCCAACTCAGCAAAAGATAGCACCTTCTTCCTTGCTGCTTAGGCTAGAGGTGCTTGAAGCCATCCTCGATGACTGTCCCTCTGACTAGCCGAGTAATCCCAAAGCCCAGACCTCAGTGAGGCTTTCTAAGGAAGAGTTTTATAATCCCATCTATCCACTACCACAGTTAGTCCAGTCACCCTCATCTCTCTCCTGGACAATCACCATCAAGTCAGAGCTCATGCTCTTGCCACCAGTCCTGACCCTTCCTGCACACTGTATCCTAAGGCCAGAGGGGCTTTCCCACTTGCCAAGCAGGTCGTGTCACCCCTGTTGAAATACTGCAGGTTTTCCCACATGTTCTTAGGATATATGCAGCCTTTTAGACTGGGCACATCTGGCCTTACCTAGTCCCAAATAACATTTCAAGCATGTCGCCCCCTCTCACATCTGACACCCACATTCTAGCCCATCTAATGCTCTTTTGCTCAGCAGGTGACCCACCCTCAGCCTTTTCCTTGCTGTGATATGGATATCCTGCTGATGAACTTACCTTTCTTTTGTATACTCCTCCTCCTTCCTCATCTACCTGATTTTTACTTACCTTCTGTTTTCAGGTGAAGGAGAGCAATTTCCACTTTAATTGGGATTAGCTGGGTGAAGAGGCACACTTAATGTTTTGCTATCCCATGGTAGACGTTCATAAGAATTCCCCAGATGACTCAAGTAATTGTAATAGAATCTGAGGGCAGGGTTTTTGAAGCAAAGTCTTATTTGCAAATATGTATGATACTGAGATGTGACTAAAGAGGGTAAAAGCTTAATTTTGCTACACTGTAGTAATCATGTCCCTCTGTGTATGTGTACATGCCTATGGAATCATGTTTCATACCTCCTATGTATATATTAAAAAGTTTTAAAGAAATAAGGACACCTCCATAAATATAATGAAGGATATGCATGGAAGCTTTTAAGAAAAAGTGTACAGTACATATAGCAGAGATTTGCCTCTGATTTATAAGGCCCTAATTGCATTTGAAGTTGGAATTTGCAGTTGTTTTGTGCTTGTTTTGTTTTGAGACAGGGTCTTTCTATGTAGTTCAAGCTCGCCTTCAACTTGTAGCAGTCATGCCTCAGTGTACCAAGTGCTAGGATTACATGTGTGCACCACCATGCCTGGCTGGACACAGTTTATGTGCCATAAAGTGATCCAGTCCAGGGACCAACCTGTCACTGATGGAGGAAGAAAAACACTGAAAGTGTATTTCCCTTAATGGTGTCTTTTGCCAAGTAACTTAAATACACAGGACTTGAACAATCCTAGTTTTGGTGAAATGAATTTTCACTCATTTTACATTACAATATGAGTTCTTCCTTTGCTAAAATCTCACATTGCGTGCTGACTAGCCTGGGATATCTATGACTCCTGGTTTTCTGGTTCTTTATATCTGATGAACCCCTTCCTGACCGCACCTTGGCCCTCTGACCATCATACCTCCAATATCCTGTTTAGTTGTCTTCTGAATCGTGGCTTCCCACTATCTGGTGTGCTCTTTCTCACCCACTGTTGTCCAGGTCTTCATTTCTCTCTGGAAGGTTCTGAAGCCAAACATGTGACCGGCTGTCTCATTGCCATGTGTTTTCTGATACTGTTACTATACAGACATAGATACTTGGCAGGTCTGGTGAAAAAGGAATGTAGAGTTGTTTGCCATCAGAAAGAAGCTATACTGGAAAATGGTTCTTTGTAAAATAGCAATTCTTTCTGCCCTGTTGTCATTTTCTTGAAACATGAATCTATCTGCCATGTGATCCTAACATGTGCACTCACGGAATAGCAAGAACAATTACAGATTTGTCCTTTCACTGAGTTGTAATTTTCCAGGAAAGAAAGAAAGATGTTCTCTTTCCAGTCTTTGTTTCATGGTACATTGTGTGTCATGAAGGTTCCTAGAAAGTGATAACATTAAACTTTGGTGTCTTAGAAATCTAGATAACATTCTGCAGTAGTTTACTGTTTTTTTAGCCCAACCAACAGATGATCTGAGCATGTGCTCTTGTGTTGCAAGCATGGACTCTCTCAGGGCTAACACATCCTCCCTGGCATAGATGTCATTTACCTGCATCCCTTCCCATACGCTGGCACTGAATTCTGCTTTCTGATGTCAGTACTGAAGGGATAGGGTTGGATACAGTATCATTAGTCTTCCTTAAATAAAGATCAAGGTGCAGCTTGGAAAGATGTTCTAATGAGCTAGACTCTCCTGCTATCCAACCAAGGCCCCAGGAACAAGGATCAAGGATCTCAAGTTTCAGGGCAGAGAGCTGTAACATGAATGTGTCTAATTACTTTCTGTTAGGCCTCAGAATAGTCAGACTACAACCGTTTATGATGAGATGGGAACATTTTATACATTCCTGAGATATGGGTCTCAGTGTATTTTGCCAATCAGATTTCTACAATTGGAGTCAATGGAAACCTTGTGATTTTCTAAACAGTAGCAGTATTCTGACCCTGGGGCATAGTCCAAAGAAATCAGATCATATAATTTCAATCATGTAGAGAAAGACATTCTGTTCCTGAGAGCTCTATTATACAACTTCTGAGACAGCTCAGTCCAGCCTGTCACTGTGATTCTGGACATTTGTGAGGTTTAAACATCAACAGATCATAAACACCTCCTTTATGGACTTGGCTATGTGGCAGTCTCTCTTTATGGAGTTGAACACTTGGGTTTTAGCTGTTTGTAACCTGAGACCATAAACCCAAGACAGACCATGCCTGCTTCTCAGACATGGATATCGCATCAGCTCAGAAACATCACACGATGGACATGGACTGCCAAATAATACCTCAAACTCTTTATCACAAAGCCCAGAATATACCAGTGACATACAGAATCCAGACACCAACCCAGGAAAGCACAATTTAAAAGCCTTGGAAGCACTGGAACCACAACACTGATCTCAAACTCCTCAGAAAGTTCAATGATGAGAACTGAAAAACAGTCCAGGGAAATCTTTTTTGTAAAATACATACCCCGTGTATGACAGCAACTTTATTACTTGTAATATAGAAACCATATTGCTCCCAGACTTTATACTCTGAACACAGAAGCCTCCAAAATTACAGAGGCCAGTTCCACAGGTACAAACACATAAAGAGCTGAGAGGACATGGGAACTTCATGTACCAGGTCACATGCAACAAATACTTAAGACTTCAGAGTGTGGTGCAATTTCCTGCACAGCCCAAAGTTTATAACCTGACAGTCCTCAAACTGTGGGCAGTCTGTGAGATTCAGACTTATAACCAGTTCATAGGGTCATCCAAAAGGGAATGATACCTATCTTTTTGGATGACCTCTATAATCTTGAAATGTAGAACACAGAACCCAAGGGACTGTCATGGGTCACATCTTTATACAAACTCTCAGGAAAGTCTGAACGCTAACTCCAGAATGAAAACAGTAAAGGTAATATACATTCTAGACTCAGCACTGATAGAGTTATTTCCAAAAGATGAAAAATATTTCCAAAAGATGAGAAATATAAAATAAAAAGCGGCCTTTATTCTGAGAACACGGAGAGAGATGACCGGCACCCCACCGCTGGCGTCCAGCGATCTCTCCGGCGGACACGCGGCGTGGGGGCCTGTAAATAGCCTCGGTTTGGGGTGGAACCTAAGGCGGGCATTAGGGATACACAGGTAGCCCATTGGTCCTAGGTTTGGCACCATATGTAAATTTCCAGGGGCGGGAAGATGGCGTCACAGGTAACTTCCTAGGGGCAGGGCAAGATGGGGCTTCCTGCTTTTGGTTGTGGCTTTCCTGGCTACAGTGTCCTGTCTGGGCCAAAACCTTTCAAGCACCTATAACAGATTCGATACCTTACACACTGGAATGGATGCCCCTAAACAGCTTAGAGAGCTCTTCCTCTCACCTCAGAGACCTCATGTCCTGGACACTAACCACGGAACAGCCCCGACACTTAGCAACTTGTGACACAGACCATCAAATAGGTCAGAGACCTTACAGTCTGTAGATGAACCATAAACCGGTTCAGAGATGTGATGTATTAGAGATATTCTAAACATATGTATCCTCTGAGTTAGCCCCTATCACTGGATTCTGGTCCAGGAACCTAGGTAGCCTCCTCTTCTCTTTTAAGTGACAACAAGTTGAAAAATTCTACCATCAGAGACTGTTTTTCAGCAATGGATCTAGGCCATAACCAGGAGGGGAAGACCGAAGCTTGACACACTGTGGAGCCCTCTATCCATCAAAGTGAGTATATTCCAGGTTTGGAGTTTTCATGCTGTCCTAGAAAGGAACCCTCCACTATTCTCAGGCTTGAGATGCAATTGAACTATGGAGGTGCCACCTGGGTTGGGGAGGAGTCTTTACCTGAGGACCAGCATGATCCTATGTTGCTCAGAGCAACACTTGATGCTGCTGGGAGTAGCCCTTCAAACAGCCCAATGAATTACCAAGCATGCGTCCTGTTCACCCTGAAAGACACTGCTTCTGCTTCTGGATCCTTGCTCCAGGAGGTACTGAAACCCCCTTACTTCCTCTGCCTTCCTTAGCCCAGAGCAAAGGTCTTTTGCAGATCCTTTGAGAGCCAAGGAGTGAACCATAGGTATGAGAAGGAAATAGGGAAGTAGTTTGCAGTGCTGTCCTGGGAGCTCTGCAGAACAGCCCTTACTGCTCAAAGAAAAGACACACCCATCACCTTCAGCCTGTCTTACTCCCCATTCTTCTTTCCATTTATCTTCCCTATGGTGGTTAATTGGTTAATTGTCAACTTGAGTGGGGATGTCAGTTGAATTGAGTCCACATGATTCTGGGTAAGGAAGACCCACTTTAAGGAGGATTGTGGTGTAAAAACAATAATGGGAGGGAAGAATTTCTATGGATTTTCCTTGGAAGAGATTCACTGTGGCTGATTTTCTTTGGAGGAACTTTTGCTGCTCTCTTTGGAGGAGTGCCTGTCCTTGCCATCACCAAAGATGGCTGCTGTTCTCTTCACAGGAGCTCCAGGCTTCACCTTTGCCTTGGGCATTGTCTTTTGGCTTTCAGCACAAAATTTTTAGCTCCTAGCTTTTCAGACTGCCAGCCGGCTCTTTAGTTTCTATTGCCAATCCTCAGCCTCCTGGTGCAAAACTCTTGGTCTTTTATCTCAGATCCTTTGCCTCCTGATGCAGTCTCATACAGGACATTGCCAAAGGCTCCAGGCCTTCAGCTGGATCCTTTGGATCTTTAGTGCATGGACAGTTCTTTTGTACTCTTCTACATTTGACTGTGTGGGTGGACACTGTAGGCCAATCTTGTAAATTTCTGTGTCTTGTATTAAATCCGATTCAGAGCATGTGTGGTCTTTTGAAGAGCCTTGTCTTAGCCCTGAAAGCGCTTGTAAGCACTAATATATTCCCTATCACCCTCATAATAAGCTTGTTATCCTCTGCTGAATTCCTAATCCAACTTTATTTTTTTTAAAATTTTTTTATTTAAAGAAAAAGGATAGAGATAATACATATTTTAAAAAAAATAAACAGTAAGAAATCACTAGTTGATAATTACATATTGTCTTCTTAGAAATAGTTGTTCTAGTTACAAAAGTAAAGCGTACAAAGTAAAGACATTCAAATAGCAAGATTGCAAACAGCTCTGTTCAACTATCCAACAAAAACTTAGTAATATGGTTATCAATGTTGTACTCTAAGAAAGTAGCTTCATCATTTTGTGTATTATAGCAAACCTGTACCGCGGCTTACTAAATGTTTTCTTTTCTTAACTGATATGTTAAGTGACCCAATTGATATGTTGAGCAATACTCTCCCCTGTAAAGAATTGCAAGAATTTCACTTAATTGAGATGTTAATCACGGAGCGGCCCTCTACAAACAAGAAGAGTGGTGCTAAAACAAGCTAACAAGGGCTGTTAATCACGGGTAGGCGCCTCTAGTCTTCGCTAAAGAACTAAAAAAGACAAGAAGGCCCACTAATTTACACATTGTTTGAAGTAGTGTGTTTATATGCAGGGAGATTTGCCCATGAGTTTAACCTTTTTACCTAACCTTAGTTACTCTTCCCACAAGATAGATACTCGCCGTTTTCCTGTTCTGTAGCGCGCCTTATTGCCTCCCCCCCACCCACCTATCTGGGCCATAAAGAATTTGGGTTTCTGGTGACCTCTCCCCGACCTGGTGATGATCTGTCATAAAATGAGCCTGCCCCAATTTTAAGAACTGTTTAGCTTCAAAGAAATTACCGGGAAATACTGTGGCCCAAACCCCGATCGGTGCTTTCCTTTTGTTCTGTATGTATCAATGGGTTAGATATCAGATCTTTGTAAAACTTAAGTTCCAGCATCTCATAACTCGTGACCCCTTCGCACTCACTGGTGAAGACAAGCTGTCCTGGGATAATTAACTCTCCACTTTCTTCTCCAAATATTGCTGCAGACGTGCCACTCTGAGATAATGTCAGTCTGCAGGATGGGAGTAATTTGAGCAACACCAGGAACTCCCGGGACGGTCAGAGCTAAGTGGACAGCAATACAGTTTCCAGATGCGGGTCAACAGGTTTAATGGCCTTACAGGTTTCCTCCCCACTTTCCCTTACTTTTAAAAACCCCTTTCCCCAGTCTTGGGCGCGCAGTCTTTGGGTTGATCCAGGAGAGACTGTGCCGCCAGGACTGGCTCAATAAAGCCTTTGCCACTTAAGTTTTGGACTCTTGTTTCCGTGGACTTTATACCGGGGCCCACGTTATAACAATCAATCCTACACACTTAAACATACATGCAGTTATATCCTTTAGAAAACTTTCTTTTCCTCTTTTTTACAATAGCAATCATATATTTTGGGTTTTATTACTCCTACACTTCTTATTACTTTTTATACTAGAGACACAGTGTGATATTTATAAATATGATTCTTATTTATTTCACTAATAAGGATAGTCTCAAGTTGTCTCCATTTGCCTATGAAGGCCTCAAGATCATCCTTTTTATAGCTGAGTAATATTCCATTGTATAAAAACACCACATCTTTTTCATCCACTCTGAGGGTGATGCACATCTTGGTTGTTTCCAAGATTTAGCTATTATAAATTGTGCTGCTATAAACATGGGTGCACATATATCGCTGTGATATGATCTTTTCAATTTTTCTGGGAAAATATCCAGAAGGGGAATAGCTGAGTTGAATGGAACTTCTAATCCTAGTCTTCTGAGAATTCTTCATACTGATTTCCATAGTGCTAACCCAACTTTTAAAAGATGCCATGTGTGAGGTCTGTGCATTTGCTGTCCCCATTCATTGTTTTAAGCCCCACCTCTGTCATTATGAACTCCTACAATAGGATAATACCTACTCTCAAGCTACTGTTTCTCTACCTCAAAGATCCTGAGCAGAAAATTCCATCCAGACCAAACAGATATTGTCTTAGTTACGTTTTACTCATCACTGAGACAAAATACCTGATGCACCAAGTTGGTAAAAGAAAGGTTTATTTCTCACAGTTTTTGGAGGTTTCAGTCCATATTCAGTTGGCTCCAAGGCAGGGTGGTGTGGCAGGGCCGCAGTTCATGGCAGCTGCAAATTGCAAGGAGGAAACAGGCCAAAGAGAGCAAGACATGCCTTCTTCCTGCCATTGTATTACATCCTGGCTCCACCCCTATGCCAGTGTAGCACTCACACCCCCAATCCAAGTGCTAGACAATGAACCAATCACAAATGCACAATGCAAATGCGTGAGGCCTGGGGGCCACCAACATAAACCATGACAGGTATCATCCTTAATATCTGTCGTGACCCTTCATTCTGGAATTACTCACTTGTCCCTTTGCCCTCATCCCTCACTCCCACTTGATTTGAATCTGTAGAATCAACTGGCTATATTTGAAAATGGGAAGATGGCAACTTTACAGGAGGTGGAAGCCTCAACCTGAAGGGAGGTGTGAAGGATCCTGCATCGTAATGAACCCCTTGTGTAAGGCATACAATGATTTGTTTTGAAAGACAAGGCTCCTCTTCCAGTTGTACCTCCAAGAGCAGATTACTGTTTCTGGGGCCCTCTTGGTACATTCCAGTAGAGGAAGATTCCACTTGATATTCCTAATATCTTCCCTCTCCTCAGTGTTCCCAGTCTATGGTGATTCCCTTAGAAGGCTTAGTTTCAGGACTATTTCTAATGGATCATTTCATCTCTAGCTTCCTCTTTGAAAGAGTTTTTCCCTAGAATAAATTACAGGACATTATGGCGATAGTTCAACATGGTGGAAGGCCAAATCGGGGATGCTTACCCTGAGGGTCACTTTCTCTGTCTTTCCCGATTACAAACTTCCTCCTTCCTTTCCCAGTGCGTGCGAATAAAATTCCATTCAGCTCCTTGCGCATCATCAATGCCTGCCCCAAGCACCACATCTGATCAAAGATCACATATACCCCACACTTCCGTATGTGATCAGAGGAGAAAACCAAACCGTTGCTGGTTGTGGGTTCCTCTCTATGTCCTTTAAATAAAAAGGCCACTTTTACTTTTTCTTATATTCTGCTTCTCTATTGCACCAGAAAACTCTAAAACTCTTCCCATACATCTCAGAGGGCATTGTCTTCATGATTGTGACATTTCTCAGTGGACTACACCTTACCTATCTCACTTAGCCTAATATTCCCTAATGGATTGATCCAGTTGCAGATTCATCATCTTGAAAAGAACCCAGGATAGAGTCCTGCCTTCTGCCTTCTGCCTCTGCCTCAGGAATGGTGCTGTGGAGGCTAGGAAAGACACATCACCTTGTCCCACTGACAGAAGTGCTAACAGCTTTACAGGGTTCTGGGGCAGCATGTATGAAAATTAAAATTCTACCCCCTTTGATATGTGCCAGTCATATTCTGTGATTTCTCTCCAGCACTTAGAATGAGGTCAGGCACACAATAGACATCCCATAGATGGTTGTTTAAGGACACAATTCTTTGATCTAGCAATTTCACTGCTATAAATGTGTCCTTGAGAACATCCACAGATACATATCTATGTATACAGTGACAATAAGAAACTACTGAGGAGGACAGAAACGTTAAATGCCTAGTCAATGACTGTAAAACAAAAGGTTAAATGAGAGAGGAAGTATTCATATTGTGCTGTAGAGTACCCTCCAACCTTTAGGCAGAATAACAAGAACGAGTTTGTCCTGGCCACAGAGCTTTTCTCCTGGACGTGCTGTTAATATAGAGTAGTGAGCAGAAAATGCTAATATTCACCTTGGGTTAATATACAAAGTACACTCACAAATGCAGAAAACAAGAACAGTAAAATACCAAATCTGGTCAGAGTGATGACCTTCAATGAGCATACTGATAAGGGCAATCTAAGGAGTGCTTATGGTTATGTTCTGGGGTAGCAGACTGAATTTGCTAAAGATAGCCAAAATATATCCAAGAATATGTATTTTTTAAAATCTCTTTTAACACTGTAATGTTTACCTTTTGAATTGTACAGGTTAGTGGATTAAATCGACTGCACCAGTTTCATTTTAGTAACATTTGAGAGTGCTACAGTAGAATATGATTTGTTCTCACCTGTCTTAGTTATTTTCCTTGTGGCTGAGACACAATACTGACACCCACACCTTGAAGGAGGAGAGGTCTATTTTGGCTTGTAGTTTTAGAAGTATCAGTCCATGGTCAGCTGCCTTCAAGGCAGAAAGAGCATGCTAGAAGGCCCTGGACAAAGTAAAGCTGTTTACATGGAAGCCAGGAAGCAAAGAGCTAGAAGAGAGGAGACAGAGAGAGATGCACCCTTCCAAGTCACACCTGCATTAACCTACTTCTTCAGGCCACACTCTATCTCCTACCATCACACTCAGCCACCGAACTCACTGGTGGATGAATCCACTAGTGAGTACAGCATCCCCATAATCCAACCACCATGCAAATGCTGTAGCTATACCATTTTGCATTTCTACTAGCAATGTATGAGGATTCTAATTTCTCCAACATCATCTTCAGTATATGTATGTTGAAGTCCAGTAGTTGAGATCAGAAACTTACATACGGGAGGTTCTGGGAGAAGAGAGTGTTTACTCACACTCACAAAGGGAAGAGGAAATTCACTCCAAGTTTTCACAAATAGGATCCAGTAACATGTCCACTCTTTAAAACATCAAAACAGAATGAAACACAAGTTCCAAAACCAACATATCTTGTGGCAGATTATGAAAGTGTTGGGAATTGCTCCAATGCTACTTAACAGCCCAGGAGGAGAGCATGTAGGATGTGGGGAGATAACAGCTGAGATCTGAGAGGGCCACTGTGATTGATACTCAGATGCTGGGTCTAGTAACAAAGAGAAAGAGGGAGAGGATGATCAAGAAGTTCCCTGCAAAGGACTGTGCTCAATGCTCCCGAGGCCTGTTTCCCCATTTGTTAGCTGGTGATAAAAGTAGAATTTATACAACTGTAGTTCTGAAAAAAGCACAATTCACGTGATGTGGACAGCCAGTATATGGCACAGAGTATGATGTAAATGCTGACAGTACCATCATTATCATCATCATCATTGTTGCCATCATCATCATGTTAGTAGTAAAATCAATTGACTATGGCCTGTTATTGTCCCCCACAGAAGGAGTTCTCTGTTCAATTGGCAATTCCTGGCTTTGAAGATAGAAGGGGGGCATGAACCAAGGATTGAAGGTAACCTATAGAAACTAGAGGCGCAGTGGCCCTTCTCCCTATAGAAATTCCCAAAGCAATGCAACCTGCACACCTATAAGACTTCTGATTTCCAGAACTATAAGATTATAAATTTGTGCTGATTTAAGTTACTAAATTTCTTGTGAATTTGTCACATCAGCAACAGGAAACTAATTCAGGGAGAAGCACATATCCTCCTTTCCTTCCTCTCCCCCTTCCCAGGCCTTTTGTGTCAGAAATACCCAGCTCTGCAGCCTACAATATAGTGTCACTGGGATGCTGAGGTGGTAGCCTTGGTCCCTGGTCAGCCTCAGTGACAGGGGAGATGGAGGACGGTGCAGCTTCTCTGGCGAGAAAGTTAGGGACCCTCATAAGGGGTCGGGCAGGGAAGGCACCTGAAGCATGGGGAAGTCACCACCCTGCATGCCATAAACCACTAATAATAACCTACATACTGGTGGCTGGGGTGGGTGTATGGGGAACATCAACTGTGAGGTTTTGGCCAGGGGTGACAACAGCAGTTTTGTCCTGTTCCAAGTGCCACTCTCAGTGACTGACAGATCATCTTTTTTCACCATCATATAACCTTGTAAAGGAGGGAAAGTTATTATCCTAGTGATAAATCAGCCGAAGGAGGTACAGAGAGCTTAAGTAACTTGCCCATCACATGACACTTGTGGCAATTTATTCCTGACGGTCATTCCAGTCCCTACTATTACTTGCCCTCCTACAGTGTATTAACCACTAAATTTATTGTGGGTCCAGGTGAAGATTATTACATATATTTTTCACAAAGCCCACAACTCCCCTGTCTGGTAAGCATCAATGCCTTTTCATTTTTTAAAAAAATTTTAAAAATTTTACTTTAAAGAGAATAAAATCAAACAAACATAACAGAATAAAGCTAATTATAACAGAATAATGAAAATTTCAAAATAAAATAATAGGAAATTAACAATGGCTATCATAATGTCTCTTGTTTTCTTCAAAATAGCTGTCCATACCATCAGAGACAAAATCAAACAAAACAAAATAAAACCAATCAAAACAAAGGAATGAAAGCATATTTTAAAGCAAATAAACAAAAAAAAAACCAGAATAAAGTCAATCAAAACAAAACTGAAAGTGATACAAGATTTCAAAGCTGGATAATAGGAAACCAAAATTTGCTACCATAATGCCCCTTATCTTCAAAATTGCTGCTCATACCATCAGACATAATAAAATCAAACAAAACAGAATATTTAATAAAGCAAAACTATAACAGAATGAAACAAAACAATGCGAACAATATTGGATTTCAAAAACAAGACACAAGAAAATTCCCCATAGTTGCTATATTGCATATTTTTATCCTCTCAATAGATGCTCAGACTACTGACATTAGGCCATGTCAATCAAACAATAAAAGTGTTGTTTTTATACCTCAGTTGCTATCAAGACAGCCTGTCTTCCAAATCAGCTGGTTGTTTACTGGGTGTGTTCTTGTCTCTCAGCCCGCACATTGGTTGGCTCACTGGAAAAGAAAATTGGCTTGTTTCTCCTCCTGGGCCCCACATCAATTGTGGCAGCTCACAGAAAGGGCATATTGGCTTCTTGTTACTCCTCCCAGGCCCAGCATGGCTTCTGCTGACTCACAGGAAGGGAAAATTGGCTTGTTTCTCCTCCCCAGTCCTGCATTGCTTGTGCCAGCTCACAGAAAGGGGGACCCAGCTTCTTGTTACTCTTCCCAGGCCCAGTAAGGCTTCCACCAACTCACAGGAAGGACAAATTGGCTTGTTTATCCTCCCAGGGCCCACATGGCTTGCATCACCCAATGCCTTTTTATGAATGAGGATCAGAGAATCAACCAGAGCAAGTTAATAGCCTAAGGTCACATTACTGAAAAATAGCAGAGTCAGCATTTGAACCAAAGCTGCTTGATGCCAAACCATATTTTCTTTTGCTATTTCATCCCACAGATTATCTGAAGGTAATATTCTCAATGCTACTATTACTTGAGAAACAATATGCAACAGGAAATCAACAATGGCTACCATAATGTCTCTCATTTTCTTCAAAACAGCTGTCCATATCATCACACACTACAAAATCAAACAAAACAAAACAGAGCAAAACCAATCAAAACGAAAGAATGAAGGAATCACAGGACTTCAAAACTAAATAACAGGAAATCCACAATGGCTACCATAATGTCTCTTCTTCAAAATAGTTGTCTATACTTTCAAACATAATAAAATCCAATAAAACAAAAAGAATCAAGAAAATCAAGAAAAAAGAATGAAATCATTATAGGATTTAAAAACAAGATGATAGGAAATCAATAATGGCTAGCATAATACATCCTGTTATCTTCAAAATAACTGACTATACCATCAGAAACAGTAAAATCTAACAAAACAGGACAGAATAAAACCATACTGAACAAAATTATGAAAATGATACAAGAATTCAAAACAACATAATAGGAAACTAATAGTTGTTACCACTTTCTGATTTTAAGCATTTCTACCCAAATCACTTTCAAATATCTATTGTGTTTTTCAGATCCCATTAATTCCTTCAGTTTTTTATGCCAGGGAGATAACTGGGTATTCATCTGTATGAGTCCAAATCATTTCACCCATGAGCATGATCTCCAGTCACATCCACATACCCACAACTGCCTCGAGTCTATTCTAATTTATAGCTGGCAGTTTTCCATTGTATTAAAACAAAATATCTTTCTTATTCACTCTATGGTTTTTATTTAAGAGAAAAAAAGACACAAAAACAAAAAACAAAAAGCAAAAGAGACAAACAAGAACAACAACAAACCCAAAACAATAACAGTATAGGTTTACAAAACAAGATGATATAAATTTAGCGATAGTTGTAATATTGCATATTGTTACTTTCAAAAGGGTTGCTTAGATTACCAGCTATGTATGTAAAATTGATCTAATCAATGAGCATTAAATTTCTCTTTCCCAAGAACTAATACAATTAGTAGTAGTCATTTTAGCTACCTTATGTACATGTATACAAATGTATGTCTTTTTCCTTTTCCTTTCTTTCTTTCCTCCTTTCCCCTATCTCAGTTACTTTTCCTCTTTGAACAGTTTCTTACCCTTACACAATACTTATTATAGATTCTGAATCACATTTGCTCTTTCAGTTTCTTACATTAGGAAGACAATGTGGTACTTACACATGTGAGTTTGATTTATTTCACTTTGTGAGTATGGTCTCAAGTTGCATCCATTTACTTATAAAAGACTCGATGCAATCTTTCTTTAGAGCTGAGTAGTACTCCAGTGTATAAAAACACCACATCTTTTTTAGCCATTCCTCGATTGATGGGCAGTTGCATTGTTTCCAAGATTTGGTTATTATAAATTGTGCTGCTATAAACATGGGTACACATATATCACTGTGGTATGATGTTTTCAGTGCTTCTGGGAAAATGCCCAAAAGCAAGATAGCTGGGTCAAATGAAATCTCTAATCCTGCCTCTTTGAGGAATTTCCACCCTGATTCCACAGTAGTTGCACCAGCCTACAGTCTTACCAACAGTGGAAAAGATTTCCTTCTCCCCCACAGCCCCTCCAGCATTGGGTGATTTCTTGATCTCGGCTATTCTGGAGTGAGATGGAATCTCAGTGTTGCTTTAATTTGCATTTCTCAAATGCCCAATGATGCTGAACAATTTTTGGATATTTATTTGTCATTTGTATTTTTTCATCTGAGAAGTATGTATTCACCTCAGATACTCATTTTTGGGTTGGGTCCTTGTCTTGGTTACTTTTTTCTCAATGCTGGGACAAAATGCCCAACAGCCAAAATGAAAGAAGTAAAGGTTTATTTAGCTTACAGCTTTTTGGGTGTTGGGTATTTTGTCCCAGCTTACAATTGATTTATTTATATCAGTATAGACTCACGATTAATACTTCATTCAATGTGTTGTAATCCATTATTATCATCAGTTATTTTGATGTTAAAATTGTCCTGTTTGGACAGCAGGAACCCCACTAAGCAAGTTGCTACGTCTCTCTTATGTGTCCCCATCATTTGTTGAACACTGTCATATTTATGAATCATGCCAGGCTGATCTTATCTCTTCCCTCTCCCAGCCATGTTGTCAACCATTTCTCAAAGAAGTGTTGATTCCCTTTTTGGAGAATAGAATTTAGAAACCAAGATCTAGTAGCTAAATGTGCTAATTCCTATTAAGAAATTGCTTTTCTTAGGAGCTTTTGATTACATGTATGCACACACATATATGTACACACTAATATCTAGCAATTTATCCACATATGTACACATACATATTAAAAACCATAAATTCAAGTGGAGACATCCCATTCTAGTATACCATCTTAGAGTTTGTTCTATTTTTCTTCCTTTCCATGTTCGCAATTACCTTCTCCAAAAGTGAGAAACCTGGCTCCCATTATGCTTAGTACATTTAATGCACTGATAAATCCCACTAAAGGACCCCTCTCCCCCAAGAAGTCTTCCTTACTCATTGTGGTGAACAGTCCCCAACCGTTGACCTGTACATTCCTTAGCCAGCTGGCATACCTTAGCCAGTCAGTTCTCCTCACATCCAACCCCCAGCGGGGAGCTGAAAAAGAGGTTCACTGCTCTGAGCCTTGAGTCCTTCATCTGCTGAAGGGGATAAGCAGACACCTTTCACTGAAGTACTGCATGTCCAAACCTGGAACGAGGCCTTTCTGGCATTACACACTCCTTGATATCCAGGAACCCAAAAAGGAGCTCCTTACTTCCAGACTATTATACATGCTGTTCCTTCTACCCTAGATAATCTCATTGCTTCCTTCCTCCCTTCTTCCAGGTCAGTACTGAGACCTTCTCTGTATATCCTCAATAAAAAAACATCCTGCGCATTTATTCTTTCTCCTATCCCATCTTAACTCTATGCATAGCACTTTTTACCCTGTGGTATGCCATATATTTATTGATCAACTGTATTAAATCAAGAATGTTGTCAGTTTTGTTCTCTGTTGTAGGCCCAGAACCTAAGGCAGCAATCAGGCACATAATAGGTTGCTCAGAAAATTCTCGTTGAAAAATGCTGAAAGTGGGGTTCTTTACACATAATGTGGACATGTACAGATGAGGATCAGCCCTATTTACTGACTATCATACTGTATGTGCTGAGGCTCAAGGAAATAAATGACTTGTTCAACAACATACAACCAGAATTTAGGGGCTCCAGGCCTTGAAATCATGTCTTCCAGGCCCTAAAACTAACAGTTTCTGGATAGATCCTTCATAATCAAAAAATAGAGGCAGGCATAGTGGCACATGCCTGTAATCCTAGCTAGGGGAGGTGGAGGCAAGAGGGATCACGAGTTCAAGGCTAGCTTGGGCAAGTTAGCAAGACCCTATCTCAAAAAATATTTTTTAAGGGCTGGAAATATAGCTCAGTGATAGACCACATTCCTAACCTTGGGTTCAATCTCCAACACACACACACACACACACACACACACACACACTAGAAATTTCATTTCCAAGACTTTGACCTCCAAACAGTTCAAATACCCAAAGATACCAAAGAAAGCCCCCTGAACTCACAATCTAAGACACACTCTAAAATTCCCTGCACAGAAAGCTCACAATTTGAGACAAAAGCAGCACAGAAACCATACACACTACAACAAAGACAAACACATGCACACACATACCCCAAAGTTCTGAACCACATAAAACAAATTAAAATTATTCAAATAGTTCCTTATACAGACTCCCAAGCCACCTAGACACCTCCAATTTAACATGAAGATCTCCAAAACAGAAACACACAAGTTCAAATAGCTCAGAAATATTATCTGGGCATGGTGGCTAATGCCGGTTATCCTGGCATTCGGAAGGCTAAGGAAGGAGGATCACAGTGAGTTCAAGCCAGCCTGCACAACATAGTAAGAACCTGCCTCAAAAAATTTTTTTTAGTTAATTTTTAAGAAAGAAAAGAAAAAGAAATTTCACATAACCTTAAGATTAAATCTATAGACGAATCAGAGAATTTACATTCTGGACAAAGACTCCCAAACAGTTCGTATACTTTACATCTTAAGTCAAAGTGTCCCATTAGCAGCTCAGAGACATTATAACATGAGATTCAGAAATATTGCTCTGGAACTTCACACCATGGGGCACAGATGCCTACAGAGGCATTGCATAGTAAGGAACATAACTGTCCAAAAAGCTCAGAAAATGAACACCCAGATCTTCAGGCACACAAAATCCACTTACATAAACGACCCCTCACAGACACAACCTTCTATACATCTTAGAGTGATCATATACACCCAAATAGCATCTGAAATGTCATTCTAGTGATATGCACCCCTCAGACTGCTTTACACACTTTCCTAGGGAGAGACATCAAACAAGCTCAAAGACCTCTCCCTGAACACTAACTGAATGTAGGGGCGATTGAAGGGTACCAAAAGTGCCAGACAGTGCCTCTGACTGATTTATGGAGAAATAAGACTGAAGGAGCTTTAGTGAAGAAAATACCACCATATCACACATCCAGCACCAAACTCTGGCTACAAGCAAGTAATCAGGATGAACATAGACCCTTCAGTCCCTTTGAGATAGTTCAAGGAAATTCGCAGTATATACACACACACACACACACACACACACACACTCTCTCTCTCTCTCTCTCTCTCTCTCTCTCTCTCTCTCTCTCTCTCTCTCTCTCTGTCTCTCACCCTCTCCCTGATCTCCAGTGATGCAATTATCGTGCCAACAGCCAATAGGAACAAAGATACTTGAAAAGGGAGGTGGAGCCTAAGGCATTCACCGGAAGCCATTCTCTACTCCGGAAACGCTTACTTGTAGCTCTCTCAGTGACCAATCACCACCCAGTACTTGGCCCCTCACATCCCAGAACGAATCGCTTACCCCTTTGAGGTCCCTGGCTGAATTTGAATATAGAAAAGAAGAGATGGAGTTAAAGAAGTGAAAACGGATAACTGCTAAGTCATCGAAATGGACCAGAAAAACGGAATGGTGTGAATAGGAACAGTCCAGACAGGGGTATTAGTGCCTCTGTTAGAAACTATGGTTAATGCCCCACCTGGCTTTAAGGAGACTTCAGTGCCGTCACACACAAGATTATTCCCAAATGGATGCCCCTCTCTAGTAGTTTCTCTCAAAGCGGACTCCTACCTGTTCCAGTGGTATCTTCCAGGACAAAACTGCTCCATCTCGCGCGCCCCTTGGTGGTACAAATCTGGAATAGCTAGTCAGTACAGATGCCTGCGGATTCTGTCAGGCTGGCCCCAAAAGAAAGGAAAAGCAAAGTCAGGACGAAAACTAATTTCGTTCTCTGCAGTCTTGAATATGAAGAAAAAAATCTCCCTAAGCTGAAATTTATCTTCTTGTCATGTCCGCCATGATAAGAGGGAGCTATGTCATATGTTTTCTGTATGCTGAGCATTGTGCTCACTGGGTTATGCCGAATAGAGCTAATGGATGCTGCCCGCCTAAAGAACCCAGCCACACAACGTCGAGATGCACATGGGATGGACCATTTGACAGATGGCTTGGTGTGGGCTAGATATCTATTCTTTACTGTCAGGAATAGTGAAGAACAGCAGAACCTTCAAGTTCTCTCAGGATAAGGAGCATCTCCTAAGGGCAAAAAGGACAATAAGGAGCCCAAATAAATCCTGTCATACTTGCTCATGTTCCCTAGCAGAATCTGCGAGTAGTCTAACTATGTCTCCTACTATAACTTTGCACTTGTTTATTCATTCGTTTATTTATTTATTCTGTCCAAATTGTGTCATGAATCATTATGAATGTTAGGTACATATAGCATTATGGAGAGAGACAAAAGTCCCTGCCCTCATGGAATGTACATTCTGTTGAAGTCATTCAATACAAAAATGTGCGCATGTAATTTTTCAGGATGTGGTAATTCCTGTGATAAAAATTAAGGTAGGGTAATGAAATAAAGATGAGAGGAGCATTTCTAGAAAAAGTAGTCAAAGAAATTCTGAAAATGTCACATTTCAACAGAAACCTATGAGAAATCAGTATCTGGGGGATACTGATTCCAGCCAATTCAAAAGTGGTAGGGTGGAACTCTGTCTAGTGCATGTAAGAAACAGTGTGGCCAGTGTGGCTAACACTTCAACGGAGAGGTAGAAGATGAGGTCAGAGAGGTAATGAAAGTTAGATCATGTACAGTCTTCTAGCTATTGTTGAGAACTTTGTCTTACTCTGAATGAACCATGGGAGGATTTTTAGCAAAGACACCCCATGTCTCTCTGATGATTAAGCTTTATTGTCAACTTGGTTGTTTGGAAGCCACCTAGCAGATTAGTAAAGCACAGTTCTAGTTGTACCTGGGAGGGTCATGGAGGCATGACCTTGAGTAGTACAACATGGTATCTGGCCACTTTCCCTGGCATTGTTCCCTTGCTCTGCTCCCCAGTCACCACAAAATGAGCAACTTTATTCTTCCATGTCCTTCTGCCATGATGTTCCTGCCTTGGAGCCAGCCAGCCATGGACTGAATTCTTTGAAACTAAACCAAATTAATCCTGTCCCTTAAATTGAGGGTGTCAAATATTTTGTTTTGGAAAAAATGACTAATACTGCCTCTTACAGAGGCCAGAGGCCCAGGTCAATCAATACATAGGGACAATGATTTTCCCAAAGGAAGGATCTCTTTCCCAAGCCCAGTGCAAATGAACATACTTTCACTGGATAACAGACTTGAGGAGAGCCCCCCACAACTACTTTTGAAAATATCAAAGGTCAGTATCTTTAGGAGAGACTGAGCAAGGGTCCTTAAAGCAAGGAATCTTTAAGGCAAACCCAGCCCCAAGTTTGTGAGAGACACAAAGTAATGGACCCAGAGAAAATTAGAAGAAAGACTTTCTGGCAGACCACTGAATTAGCACTCAGATTTCTGACTGGTATATTCATGGTACTGGGAGCCATCAATGTCTCTACAGAGCATAGGAAGCCCCTCCCCAGAGACCATTTCTAGGAACAGACTCCAGCTGCCCTTGACTTGGGCTTTAGTCATGAAGGAAAACCCTTCATACTGCCTTGGAATACATCAAGATCATGTATCCGTCATGAAAAGAGTGTGTTTCCAGTTATGGAGAGGCCCGTGCTATGCACAAGGTCTCCTATACCCCCTAAAGCCTTTAACTACTCTCCTGCTGACTCTCAGTGCCAAAAATTCCTTCAGATGGGAAGGTAAGGCAGGGATCCCTACATTTGCTATAAAGCCTTGTGAAAACTAATGATTTGTAGGCATTTTCTCATCTGTGTGGGCACTCTACCCCTACCTTCCACTACTACTTCCACAAGCAATGTGAGAACTGCACCCTACACATCAGGTACCATGCAAAGTGTGTAGAAGAAAGACAGACAAACAGACATACTGACAGTGACATGGTGACAGTGTTCTTGTGACCCTAAGGAAAACCTTGCTCTCTTTCTTTGACATTTTCTATCTGACCTCAGTTGTGCCCAAGTCCTTCCCTTGACTCCTCAAGTGACTTCAAGTTTACATTCAGTCTCACTTCCTCATGACCTGAGGATGAGAGCATATTACTCCTCCTCACTTGACTTTAACTTCCTAATCTGCAAATGGTTACCTCCTCATAAGTTTGTTTGGCTGATTGAGCTAATATATGTAGATGGGTTTGTCACAAGGTATGGCTATAACAAAGACAATATTGATGCCAGCAGTTATTCTGATTAGTAATGTTACCATGGGCTCTTCTGTGATGCATATGATTAAAGATTTGCCTTTCCCAGCTTTCTTCATAGTACTAGGGAAGGATGGGGAAAAAGTCAAGTCAAATGTGACATCAGGGCCCTTGTTCTAGACCCTGTGATAAAAAGGTCCACCTGCTTTACTCAAGGAAACATCCTGGTAATCAGATATGTGACTAGTTCAGAGACTTAAATCGCTAGACAAACATTTACCCCAATAGTTATTATTCTAGACACCAACCAGCAAACAGTTCAAAGATGCCAAAACTGAAGACTTAGACACCCAACCTGCTCAGAGAATTCCTATGATTATGTAACTGCCCCTTAACTGCTCAGGAACCAAAAGAATCTCTGTGTGATCTTCAGAGACTACTCAGACTCTAAAGCCTTTGGAGGCTATACTCTGGGACCAGATCCACTAATATTCAGCTCAGGACTGCTATATGGACAGTGATACAGAATCTCTATATCACCCAATCATGTTGGAGAGGAGGCTCAGATCTAATAGTCTGAGTCAACATCATGCTATCACAAAGTAGGCAGGTCCACACCAGGGGTGGGGGGGACCCTTGGGATTTTGGGGTTCTTGGAGTGAGCACTCATATCTCTGTGCCTAGAATAGTCATTGACCTGTGTTGGTCATCTCTAGTCATGGTGACTTTTGTATACTGCCCTATGGAGCTTCAAAGTGAATCCAAGAACACAGAAGTAGTTGTGCCTGCCATGTCTTAGCACACCCACTGTGGGGTACTAGATCCTGGAGTACAGAGAGGTCATCCCTTTACACTGTCTATGGCAACTCCCATTACATCCACCTCTCTCCTCCAAACTTTGTTTAGTAACAGCTGTCATACTTCTTTCTCTCCAAATGGACCACCAGGCTTCTCTTCCATCGCAGGAATCACTTTGTCCTCTTCCCCCAGCCCTAGTCCCACTGGCCTCAGGTAAACTTTCTCATCTCCATTCCATCCCTGAGAGAACTCCCTCAGCACATTCACTGTTCCCTGAAAGCTCAGAACACTGTGCCGGACTCTCCTCCCTGACATAGGGCTCTGTCACACACAATAGATGAAACTGCATCAGGGTTGATACTAAGATATAGAGAGAAGTTTCCTGCAAAAAATGTAACTCAGAAATCTTCAGTTTTGTTCTGGGAAGACAGTTTCCTCACATATAGACTGACCATCTGTACTAATTTCACTTTTGCTAGAGATTTCCTTGTTTAGATTATTGTTGTCAAACTCTTGCTTCAAAGGAGTCATTGGCCCTCTTCTGAATATGGATAAAATTCTTCTAGAAGTTTTTTTTTAGAATAGCAGAGTTAGGGGCTGGAGATTTAGCTCAGTGGCATAAGCACCTGCCTTGCAAACAGGCAGTCGTGAGTTCAATCCCCAGTACCGATAAAAAGGAAAAAGACACACACACACACACAAAAAAAAAAAGAATAGCAGAGTTAGACATCCACAGTCACTGTATTAAATTAGGGGCAGCAAAGGGAAAATAAAGAGTTCAAAAATGCCATCTTTAATGATATACTCACACAAAATATGACTTTTTAGAAATACATAGATTTAAATATTCATTAGTAAGACTTCACTACTAAAAAATGTATGTGAAGGTACGCTCAACTATTTCAAAGAAAGAGATATTACGGTAGCTAATGTTAATATCGCGTTGTCTTGTGGTGAAGTACTGTGTTGCTTACATTGTTCTGTTCTGATATGCTTTGTTCTGTCCTCTTTTGTCTTAATCTCTTTAAAGCAAAAATATTCCAACAGCTAGAATTAAAATATCATTTGAAAATTCAGATGTGTGTGAAGAAATGTGCACCAGAAATGATAAACATATGTTAAATATAAAATACTCTTTTTTATTTTTAAAAATAACTTTAAAAGTTAGTTGATAGTTTAAAAAGTTAATTAATACTTTAAGGCAAAAACAATATATAGTGGAGTTTAAAACATAAGTACAAGTAAAATGTAGTTGAGCATAATGGTGCACACCTATAACCTCAGCTATTTGGGAAGTTGAAGCCGTTGAATTGCAAGTTGGAGTTCAGTCCAGATAACATAATGAGACCTTATCTCAGAAAATAAAAAGTAAAATATATTACAACAAAGGTTAAAAAAAAACCTGGAAGAAGTGAAAAAGAATAGCATAGTTGTAAAATTCTGATATTCTATCAAAAGTGGTATAAAATTAGAAAGTAGATTGTGAAAAATTATAGACGTGTACTATAACACTTGAATCAACTACTAATAATCAAAAAATGTATCAAACAAATCAGCAGATCAACAAAAGAGATTAAATGGGGTTGTAAAAATACTACATCAATACAAAACAAAACAGATAAAAAGAATAGTGGAAACAAAGACCAGATGTAACAAATAGAAAATAACAAATTGGAATTTTTAACTCAAACATACCAATAATCACATTAAATATAAAAAGCCTAAATGCCCCCATTTAAAACAAAGATTTTCAGATTAGTTTAAACAGCAAGATTCAACTACAAGCTGACTAAAACAAACCCAATTTGAAAATGAAGACACAAATAGTTTACAGTGAAAAGATGGACTACTCAAAGATTTCTACTGCCAGAATAGTGATACGAGGAGCCCTGTGGGCCTATTTACCAGTGAAACTAGTAAAAAATGTTTGTTTAAGAACAACACAGCTAAAGTTCCCATTAAATTTCTTGAAGACCTATGACAAAAATTTATTCAAGAATATCTACTAAATCTTACTAAGAAAAATGAATCTCTACCAGGTGAACGATGACCTACTCCATCTCTTAACTAAACTCCCGGCTGAAGTCTGAGACAATTTGGGGAAAAAAAGAGGCTCCCAATCAATTCAGCTTTCCGTTTAAAGATGTATTATCTCACTGGAAGAGGCAGGATGCCAGTATTAGGTGTCTGAAATTTCAAGAGCTCCTTTCCTTCACACAATAATGAATAATGTTATGCTTACAAATTTAACAACTTAGATAAAATGTACATAATTCCTGAAATACATAAACTATCAAAGTACAATAAAAAGAAATCAATAACAAAAAAGTATATATATATACAACTGAATTTGTAGTTTGTAGTTAAAACCCTTCCTTGGCCAGGGGTGGCGGTATATGCCCATAACCCCAGCACTCAGGAGGCTAAAACAGGAGGATCATTGTGAGTTTGAGGCTATCTTGGGTTACAAAATGAGTTCTGAACTGCAAAGAGAAACCCTGTCTCACAAAAGACTAAAACAAAAAAATTTTTTAAAAAAAGCCAAAAGTGCATGCAGTGATTTCCATCCCACAGAAAAAAAAAGTGCTGCTTCACTCAGAGACTAGTAGGGCCCCACCCAGTGTCCCCCTTCACCAGAGGTCCTCCGGGAAGATCCTTCTGGGCCTATTTGGGCCCCACCCAGTGACCCTGAGTGGCTGGGAGCCACCTGGTAAGGCCTGTCTAACAACTTCCACTCAACTGGGGAAACTCTCTGCAGTAGGGATGGATATTCTCAACCAAGAAACTGAGACCTTGCCTTCAGCTTCCCTGAGGGAATATAGGAAAATGACAAAACAAAAGAGCAAAATGAAATCTCAAACCTCCATCCCATTCCAAACAACCCTAGCAGACATGGACATAGAAGAAAATGTAAGCCATATACCTGAAACTCCTGAAATGATAGCAACTAAAGTAAAGAAACAATGCCAGGAAGTGATAAAAGAACTCAGATCAGAAATAATCTTCCATGTTAAAAAAATAGTAAATGTAATGAAAGAAATGCTGAACACATCTAAGTAAGACGTTTTTTAAACATTAGAGGAACAATACAAAAAGATGGAAACCTTGTATAAACAATATAAGAAACAAACAGAATGCATAAAACAGATTCAAAGTGATATACAGGAAATCAAAAATTCCATCAAAAGTTGGCAAAACCACCTCAATGAAAGTGAAAATACACTTTCAAACCTCAATGACAAGATTGTAGCTAGCGAGTGGGTAAGGAAAGATTTTTCAAAAATAACAAGGAATCAGGAAATAATTCAGCAGCTGCAAGATGATGCAAAGAAAAACAATGTAAGATTGATAAGTATAAATGAAAAAAAGGTGACAACATAAATGATATTAAGAAGCTACTCACAGAAGTAATAGCTAAAAATTTCCCAAACATGATAATGAAAACTCACATACAGATAAGTGAAGTATATAGAACTCAAAATAACCATAACCAAAATGAAACCACACAGAGACATAGAATAATCACCATCCCAGAAACCCAACGTAACCATAGAATATTAAAAGCTGTTAGAGAGAAGAGACAGATCACCTATAAAGGAAAGCCTGTCAGAATTACAGCAGACTTCTCCACACAAACAATGACGTCAAGAAGAACATGGAGTGAAGTATCTCAGATCCTAAAGGAAAATGACTTCCAACCCACATTGATGTATGCTTCAGAACTGTCCTTCAAAATGGATGGAGAAATAAGACACTTCCACAACAAAGAAGAGCTGAAGAACTTTATGACCACCAAAGCAACCCTGCAAAGAATACAGAAAGACATTCTAGATACACATAGGAAAAAAAATCACTAAACAAAGCAGACAATTAAACAGAGGGGAAAGATAAAGAACCAACAGCAGAAAGATAACATGACAAAAATCAACCAATATGTATCAGTTATAACCATTAATGTAAATGGCCTCAATTAACCAATTAAAAGAAACAGACTGGCAGAATGGATCAAGAAACAACATTCACCCATATGCTCTATACAAGAAACCCATCTAACCTAAAAGGAAACTCATAGACTGAAAGTCAAAAGATGGAAAACAGTACTCCACGTTACAGGAACCCAAAAAAAGCAGGGATAGCTATTGTGTTTGCAGACAATGTGAAGTTTAAATCAAGAATGGTCAAAAGAGATAAGGAAGGTCAATACACATTAGTTACAGGAAAACTTCAAGAGGAAGAGATAATAATCTTAAATATCTATGCACCAAATTTGGGAGCTTCCAGCTATACAAAACAAATATTAACAGAAATGAAAAATCAAATAAGCAAAATCACAATTATAACAAGAGACCTTAACACACCATTAAAACAAAGAGACAGATCAACTAGATAGAAAATCAGAAAAAAACCAGAACTGTGAACGACTTAACTTAGTGAATGTGTACAGAGTGTTCCACCCAACAACATCATAATACACTTGGAACATTCTCTAAAATAGACCATATTCTAGCCCACAGAACATGCTTAAGTAGATGCAAAAGAATTGAAATTATCCCATGCATGTTACTGGACTAGAAATTAATGAAAAAAGAAACTGCAAAAACTCTACAAACACATGAAAATTGAATAATACACTCCTGAGCAATCAGTAGGTGACAGAGGAAATTTAAGAAGAAATTAAACAATACATACAAGCAAATGAAAACACAAATACAACTTACTGGAACCTGTGGAATGCAATGGAAGCAGTCATCAGAGGAAAATGTATTGCACTGAGTTCCCACATCAGGAAAACAGAATTAACAGAAATAACCTGATGCTACACCTCAAATATCTAGAAAAAGAAGAAAAGTAAAACCCAATGCCAAAAGAAGGGAGGGAATTATAAAGATCAGAGCAGAAATCAATGCAACAGAGATTAAGAAAACAATACAAAGACTCAATGAATCAAAGAGTTGGTTCTTTGAAAGAATAAATAAAATTAATAAGCCCCTAGCCAACCTTATTTTAAAAAGGAAAGAAAAAACTCAAAGTTATTCAATGAGTTATGAAAAGGGCAAAATCACTACTGACATTGCAGAAATACAGAACATCATCAATAGCTAATTTGAAAACCTCTGGTCTCATAGGTTTGATAATAGAAGAAATGGACAGATTCCTAGAGAAATGTGAATTACCAAAGCTGGATCAAGAAGATGTAAAACTGCTGAGTAGCCCAGTTTCAATTAATGAAATTGAAAATATAATTAAATCCTTACCAACAAAGGCAGGACCAGACAGATTGACTGTGGAATTCTACAAGAAATTCAAAGAAAACTTAGTGCCGACACTACTCAAACTTTTCAATGAAACTGAAAGGGAAGCAATTCTCCCTAACTCATTTTGAAAGGAAATATTACTCTAGTACCAAAACCAGAGAAAGACTCAAAAGAGAACTACAGGCCAATAACCCTAGCGAACATAGATGCAAAAATTATCAATAAAATATTGGCAAACAGGATGCAGCAAATCATCAAGCAAATTATACACCATGACCAACTGGGATTCATCCTAGGAATGCAAAGATGGTTCAGTGTATGCAAATCAATAAATGTACTCCACCATATCAATAGAGCCAAAAATAAGAATCATATGATCATTTCTATAGATGCCAAAAGAGCTTTTGATAAGGTCCAACACTTATTCATGATAATCAGAAAATCAGAATAGATGATCTTTACCTCAATATGATGAAAGCCATGCATGACAAACCAACAACCAGCAACATATTATATGGCCAAAATCTGAGAGCTTTGACTCTAAAATCAGGAACAAGACAAGGATGTCCATTATTGCCACCTCTATTTAATATAGTGCTGGAAATACTAGCCAGAGCAATTAGACAAGAGAGAGAAATAAAAGGAGTAAGGATAGGAAAATAAGTGAAATTATCATTATTTGCAGATGACATGATACTCTACATAGAAGACCCTCAAAACTCCACTGAAAGACTTCTAGGAATAATAACTAAATTCAGTAATGTAGCTGGATACAAAGTCAACACTCAAAAATCAATAGCATTCCTATACACAAACAACAAACTCACTGAGAGAGAAGTAAGAAAAGCCACATCCTTCACAGTAGCACCCCAAAAAAGAAATACTTAGGAAACAGCCTAACAAAAGATGTTACATGTCTATTCAGTGAAAATAGTAATACCCTGAAAAAAAAGAAATTGAAGAGGATCTCAGAAAATGGAAAGACATTCCTTGTTCATGGATAGGAAGAAGAAATGTGAAAATGGCCATTCTCCCAAAATTGTTATACAGATTTAATGCAATCCCAATCAAAATACCACTAGCATACCTCACAGACCTATAGAAATTATTCCTAAAATTCATGTGGAACCAGAAAGACCTATGACAGCAAAGGCAATTCTGAGCAACCAAGGAGAGGCAGAAAGCATCACAATCCCTGATTTGATGTTATACTATAAAGCTACTATAATAAAATCAGCATGGTACTAGAATAAAAACAGACCTGAAGATCAATGGAATACATTAGAAGATACAACCACAACTACAAACACACTCAACCACCTTATCTTTTATAAAGGGGCCAAACACATTCACTGGAAGATAGTCTCTTTAATAAGTGGTGCTGGAAAAACTGGCTTTTCATATGCTGAAAACTAAAAGTAAACCCAGGCCTATCACCATGTACTAAACTAAAGTTTAAATGGATAAAAGATCTAAATATTAAAATAGAAGCATGAAATCTGCTGGAAGACAAAGTAGGGAAAAATCTTAAGGACATAGAGGTAGGCAGAGAATTCATGCCTGCATACTGCACAAGAAACATACTTCACAAGAAATACTTCCCAGAATCAATAACTGGGATCTCATCTTATTAAAAAGTTTTTGCATGCCAAAAGAAATCTCCAACAGAGTAAAAAGGAAACCCATGAATTTTGAAAAAATCTTAGTCAACTGTCCCTTAAAGGATTTCTCTCTAGAATATATAAAAAATTTTTAAAAATCAGACCCCTGAAATTCAAAAATGCAATTCAAAAATGGGTTTCCGAGATGAATACACAGTTCTCAGATAAAGAAATACAAATGGCAAATAAATACGTGAAAAAATGTTCATCATCATTCTTCATTAGAGAAATGAAAATTAAAACCACACTGAGATTTCATCTCACTGCAGAAAGAATGGCCAGGATCAAGAAAACTACCAACAACAAATGCTGGAGAGGCTGCGGGGTGGGGTGGGGGGGACTCTCTTGCACTGTTGGTGGGAGTGTAGACTGGTGCAACCACTGTGGAGGTCAGTCTGGAGATTACTCAAAAAGCTGGGATTGGAAATCCCATTTGACCCAGCTATTCCACTTCTGGGCATATTCCCAGAACTGAAAACATCATACCACAGTGATATATGTGCACCCATGTTTATAGCAGCACAATTTGTAATAGCCAGATCTTGGAAACAATCTAAATGCCCATCAACTGAGGAATGGATAAAAAAGATGTGGTAGTTTTATGCAATTGTGTGCTACTCAGCTATAAAGAATGATCACATTGAGATATTTATAAATAAATGGATGCAACTTGAGATCATACTTATCAGTGAAATAAATCAAAGTCACATGCATAAATACCATATTGTCTTGCTAGTGTAAAAATGAAATGGTAGGTGTACACACAGAGGCTTATACATGTCTAGAACTTGTAAACAGTTTACAAGAATCAATTATGTGTGATGAAAAGAACAGCTACTTTGAAGAAAAAGAGACATGGTAGCCATTGCTGACTTCCTATCATCATGTTGTGAAATCCAGTAAGGATTTTATTCTTTCCTTAGTGTGGTTTTAGTCTCTTTTGCATTATTTAATTGCAACATACATGAAGGTATGGACCGCTATTTTGAAGAAAATGAGGCATTAAGGTAGCCATTGTTGATTTTTCGATTGTCTGGTTTTGAAGGCCTGTAATGCCTGCATTACTCTGTTCTGATCAGTTTATATTATTTTGTTTTGTATGAATTCATTGTGTGTGAAGATATATACAACTATTTAGAAGAAGATAAGAGACATTATGGTAGCCACTGTTGAGCTCCTGTTGTCTTGCTTTGAAATCTGTGTCATTGCATTGTTTTCTTCTGATCTGCTTTGTTCTGTTTTCTTTTACCCTCTTTAAAATAAAAAATAAATAAATAATAAAAAACCCAAAAAGCCTTCCTTAATGAAAACCTCAATCCAGATGACTCCACTAAGAAACTATACCAAATATTTTGTTTGTTTGTTTGTGATGGAGTCTCTCTTTTGTTACCCAGGTGGTCTCAAACTCTGGGGTTCAAGCAATTCTCTTGCTTTAAGTGCCTAAACAGTTTGGACTATAGGTGTGTCTGGCTCTCTACAAACATTTAAAGAAATAAATAATACAGTTTCTACACAACATTTTTGAGAAAGTTGAAAGGAAAATAACATTATACAACCTATCCTATGAGGTCAAAATCAGAAAAAAAAAATTACATATAAAACTACAGACCAACATCCCTCATGAACCTATACCTGAAAGAATTAACCAGATAAAATACAAAAACATATAAAAAGATCCTTATAACCAAGTGAGATTTTATCCTAGCCATGTAAAATTGGTTTAATGTTCTAAAATCAGTGTGATTTATCATGCTCACAGAATAAAAAAGAAAATCTATATGCCCATGTTAAGAGATGCAGAAATGCACTTGAAAGAATCAAACATCCATTCATGCTTTCAAAAAATACTTTCACCACATTAGGAGTAGAAGAAAATTTCCTCAATCTGATAAAGAGCATCTATAAAAACCCAATAAATAGCTAACTTCATATTCAGTGGAGAAAGAGTGAATGCTTTCTTTTGCTGGTCAGGGTTAGGTCAAAACATATCTGATTTCCTCACTTCTATTCAACATTGTATTGGAGGTTTTTGTCTATGAAACATGATGATAAAAAGGAATATTATTTTTACATTATTACACACAATTGCACAATTATTATTGTTCATACAAATATTATTTGTGCTATTCTTCCTATATAATTTTAAAAGAAGAGATAAAGCAGTTTCTCAAATATTACATTTATCTCTACAGAAAATCCTAAAGTATTTACAAAACAAAGGAACTATCCAATTATTGGGGACCTCTGCAAAGGGTTCCAATCTCCTGCTAAGTGTTATAGCACACAGTGGGAAGAAAGAAAAAGAAAAAAATAGGGGTGTGTCAGGGACCTGGGGTGACCAGTTGTTCTCAGGGAACAAAAGGCCACAAGGCACCCAGAGCCTTGGTATTTATTCACTGAGGAAAATGGTGAGAGCTTTGCAGCTGGATGTGCGGTAGACAACTGGCAAGGCTGGCAAGACTTGTAACAGAGGGAACAAAGCATTCTTGCAGAAGGGACAGAACAGCAGATTTAGGTTAAGGTTAATGAATAACCTGCTTTGTAGCCAGTTCTGGGAAGGAATTTTCCTCTGGAGTCATGCAGGCCTCAGTAGAGATATTATCGCATATCTTACCCCATAAGCTCCTCTACCTGAGCACAACAGTGGCTGTTGATGATAAGCAATGCTAGACCATCTTCACTCGCCTATTTTCCTGAAGATGCATACATAGCCTCAGCCAAAATCACTAATTAAAGTGAAAGCCAATTCAGGGAAGTTACCTCCACACAACCTGCACTGCTTGCAAGTAAGCACAATCACACTTGGGTCTGGAGGAGGGCTACATGATGGTCCTCTATGCCTAGTGAGTTTAGAAAAGTTGTGGTATATAAGATGAACATATAGGAGCTCGGAATGTAGCTCAAGAGTAGAGGACTTTCTAGCATGAGCCAACCCTAGGTTCAAGCTCCAGCACCAGAAATGAAAAGATCAAAATGCCAAATCAGCTGTATTTATATCCTATTTATATCCATTGGCATTAATAATCAGATTTTTATATTTAAAATATCATTTACATTAGCATCATAAATTATAAAACACCAATGAATAAACTTAATAAAAGATGTGCAAGACTTATGCACTGAAAAATCATAAAATATTGCTGAGAACATTAAAGAACATATTGTATGTTCACAGACTGAAAGACTCAATATTACCAACATACACAAACTGAGAAACTTCTAAAATTCATTGGAAATGCAAAGACCCTAAAATAACCAAACAATGTTCTGGAAAAGAACAAAGAGGACTTACACCACTTCACTTCTAGCTATAGTAATCAACACAATGTGGAATTGGTGCAAAGTTTGTGACAACAGAATCAATAAAATATCAAACTTGTATGTAACAGAAAACATTTTGAATGTTCTTTAACTTTGATGATTAAGAAGAGCCCCATTCTGAAGAAGAGCCTTTGAAAAGGTGGTAATATCACAGTTTAGAAGAAAGGAACAGAGCTAGTAAGAGCTTGAAAATGGATTTACTAGTCTCCATGGATTGCTAGAATGTGTTGAATATCTAATAAGAGCTTATTAGCGCTGTATGCTTAATTATGAAGCACCTGTTGTTAGAGCATAAGAAAGATTTGTTGAACTTTAGAAAGTTAAAGGAAATATGTAATTGGGATTGGTCACAAAATAAAGCTGCTGAAGTAAGTGGAAAACAAGAGAAATTCTCAGAAAATGCTGAAAAAAGGCCAAAGAAAGTAAGATACAAAGAAGAGAACAAAAGAGATGTGGAAGGCCCTTTCAGGAGATATGATCTATTCATATTAAGAATTCTTTAAGAAGAATACAAAGCAAATTCTTTAAGAAGAGTACAAAGCAAATGAAACTGAAACAATAATTAAGGAACTAATTGAAGAATACTTTTCAGAGTTGAAAAGCAAAATAGGCCTGCAAATGAAGAAGGCTCACAGGGTACCTTTAAATTTTAATGAAAAGAAACAATACCTAGACATATCCTGGTGAGTTTTTTCAATTTCAAGGATAATGAAAAAATTCTGTAAGTATCCAGGCAGAGAAAGCAGGTATGTATAGGTATGTAAAGGGACAAAGTTTAGACCTACCTCAGATTTTTCTCTTGCATTTCTAAATGCCAGAAGACAGTGGAACAACATCTAAAGACGTTTTAGGAAAAATAAGTTTGAACCAAGAAATATATACCCTACCAAATTAGTATTTCTGTATAGGAAACTGGAAGACATTCTCAAATACCAAAGGGTTAAGAGTATATCAATCAATTACCTTCCCTAAAAATTTTGCTGAATGATTTACTGCAGCCAACAGAAAAATCAAAAAGAATAGGGAGACAATGGTATGAAAGATTTTTTAAGAATCATTAAAACTACTTAAGAAGCATGAAGTCTAAAATTGCTACATATAGAGTAATAAACTTAAATGCAAAATAGATTTCATGCTAGATCTAAAGTTTTTAGTTTGCATAGTTTTAAATTGTCAAAGTGCATGACAAATATACACTATTGGGCAAATAAATACTGTTTTAATTTTGCCATTAATATTATAGATAATGATGCATTGTTAGGCCAAATGTATGTTAGATAGAAATGCTTTGTCATTGTGGACAGGACAAGCACAATGAAGACATTCTAATGTTAATCTGATAAAACTGGAAAATGGTGTTGCAGAAAACAGTACTGAACCAAAAGGAAGACACTGTGTGCCAATGAATTGGAAAGTAACTATTTATTATGCCAGCATGCTGGTGAGAATCAGTTCCAAATCATTAACACTGAGTTAATTTCAGGTTTTGTTTATATAGCAGAAGTACAGAAACTTGAAAGTGTGATTGGTTTTTATTGGATTAGTCTAACTAGAATCTGTTGCTGGGTATAAAGTCCCTGAAATATGTTAGAAAAAGAGGACATATTTTTAGGTGAGAAAACACAGGCATTGTAGCTGAGCATGGTCAGGTTGACCTGGGTCAGGTTATGTATCAAAAGCAGCTGGAACAGTGAATTAAGGCTGACTTGGTCTAGCAGTCTAGCTATGTAGTGGGCAGGATGAGCATATCTTGTCCCAATATGATATCAGGCTGTTAGTTAGGTTTAAAATTTTATAAATTTTTGTCACATTGGTACAATTTGATTTCCTTGAAAGAAACTTAGCAAGTTAATAATGTTAATACTGATAATATAAGAGGAAATTTCCCAAAGCACTGGTTGAAGAGGAATGGATATGTTTGGGATACTGAGATAATTGAGAAAAGTACTAATTGCAGCATCAGATGTTTGCTCATATGTCAATTTGTGTTGAATTGTGAACAAAAATAGATTATATACATTTCAAGTTTCTGGCATTGAAAACTAGAGACAAAGCAAGAAAAATGCAAAAAAAAAAACTACCAAGGAAGTGTTAAATTTTACATAAAAGACACGGATAGAGATAGAGGTGAATTATACTTATAAATTGTTAAATTCCCAATTAATAAAAGCCAACCTGAGTTTAAAAATCAATCAACTTCTGATCTGAGATACTCACATTGGCATAAATCAAAGGTTAAAACATTTGAAGGTAATAGAAATTATTTAGGTCATAGAAATGGAGAGCAACACTTTTATTAGGCAGAGATAAGAATGTTGATATTTCACACTTAGACTTATGTCACATTCATACATAAAATTTTTGTTCAGTATCTTGATGTGGGTAGTAGTTTTAGTTTGTAAACAGATATAGATACATGGTCCAAAAACATTTAAAATTAGGGCAATTTATATGTCTAAAATTCATTGAGAAATACTTGCATTAGCAAAATTAGAATACCCATTTTTTTTAATTTTAAAGAGGGTAAAACAAAACAGACCAAAGCAGATCAGAAGAAAACAATACAAATGACACAGGATTTCAAAGCAAGACAACAGGAGCTCAACAGTGGCTACCATAATGTCTCTTGTTTTCTTCAAAATAGTTGTCTATATCTTCACATACAATGAATTCATACAAAACAAAATAGTATAAAACTGATCAAAACAGAGTAATGAAGGCATTACAGACCTTCAAACCCAGACAATAGGAAAATCAACAATGGCTACCATAATGTCTCTTGTTCTCTTTAAAATAGCTGTCTGAGAATGTCAATTTAACAGGGAAAGAATAATCTTTGCAATAAGTGGTGCTGGAACAATTGAGTCATATGCAAAAATTAATTTTGCAACTACCTGAAAAATATGTATGAAAATTAATGCAAAATAGATAATAGGCCTACATATAAACCTAAAACTATAAAATATTATTAAAGCAAACATAAAATAGAATTTTAATTACCTTTGATTTATTAGAGATTTCCTAAGGAGGGCACAAAAAGCATAGTTCTAAAGAAAGATTAATAACTTGGACTTTGGGGTTGAGGATTTAGCTCAGCATTTCAAGTGCTTGCCTGGTAAGGGCAAGGTCATGAGTTCAATCCCCAGTAGTAAAACAAACAAATAAACAAACAAAAAACTTGGACTTCATCAAATTAGAATTTTTTTCTTAAAAAAAAGACTACTATAAAAAGAAAAAGGTGCTGGCATGGTGATACCTGCCTGTAATTCCAGCACTAGGGAGGCTGAGGCAAGAGGATTGCCATAAGTTCAAGGCCAGACTGGGCTATATACTGAAGCCAAGGCCAGTCTGCACTACACAGTGAGACCTTGTCTCAAGAAAGAGAGAAAGAAAGAAAGAGAGAGAGAGAGAGAGAGAGAGAGAGAGAACGTAAGAAAAAGAAAAAGAAAGAGAAAAAGAAAACGCAGGGATAAAAGCATTTGAAAAGTTATTTCTTCGCTCTTGTTTCCTTTGCTGTACAGAACCTTTTTTTTTTTTTTTTCTCTTTTTTGAGATGGGGTCTCGCTATGCAGTTCAGGCTGGCCTTGAGCTCAGTTTGTAGTCCACGCTGCTCTTGAACTTGAAATGATCCTCCTGTTTCAGCCTCCTTAGGGCTGGGATTACAGGCATGAGCCACCACACCTGGCTCTGTACAGAACCTTTTCAATTCACTATAATACCATCTGTTGATTCTTAGTAGTATATCTTGTGGAGCTGGGATTCTATTCAGGAATTCCTAGCCTAAGCTTACATCTTCAAGAGTTTTGCCATTTTTTTTTGTCTTTTTCCTTTTTATCGGTACCAGGGATCGAACTCACGACTGCCTGCTTGCAAGGCAGGCACTTATGCCACTGAGCGAAATCCCCAGCCCCAAGTTTTGCCATTTTTTAATTCCATGAAGTTTATATTTATATTTATATTTATATTTATATTTATATTTTATCTAAGTCTTTGATTCATTTTTATTTGACCTTAGTACAAGGTAAGAGATATAGATCTAAATTTACGTTATTGGTCCATTTGTAAAGAAAAACAAGATTACTGACAGTGCTTGATATTGTTTCTGCATCTTCTCTTGTATTTCACCAGTCTACGTGTCTGTTTTGGGGCTAGTACCATGTTGTTTTTATTATCATATCTTTGTAATATAACTTGAAGCCTGGGATTCTGTTTCCTGCTTTTCTCTTGTTGCTTAGGATTGCTTTGGCTATTCTGAGTCCCTTTTTGGTTTTCTAGTTCTGTGAAAAATGCTAATGGTATTTTGATTAGAATTGAAAAGCATAGGACTTCCGGGAGAACATGGCGGACAGATAGCAGCAGCTACGGAGGCTCTCTGAAAGACCCAGCTTAGAATTCAGGAATGGTGCAGAGGAAGGAATCATAAGCAAGTGGAGATATGCCCTGCTGACCCAAGAATGAACTGGGCTGAGAGAAACCAACTGGGAATGCAATCCTGGTGCTATAACAGGAACAGAAAAGCCTCAGTGTGGAAGCTGGAGCCCGTGCCATTGGAAGCCGCAATTCGGGTTTCCCACTGCCGCTGCTGCATCTACATCCACTTGGCAGGGAGAGAGATGAGCGAAAGCTCTGAGAATGGGAATCGGTGAACAGAGTTCAAAGCAGGACAGGTGGGGAGCTGTGCATTGACTTGCGGTAAGTGAGAAAAACTGGTACTCTTCCACGGTCTAGGAGACTCCAACAGAGGACATTCTGGGACCAGGCAGACTTGCAGGAACAGGGCGCTGCAGTGACTTCAGTCACGTATCCCCCTCTCAAGCAGGATTGGTGAGCGGTGCCTAGCCTATGTGACGCTGCTGGCTGAGACCCAGTAGGCTAGCACAACCCAGATCCCAGCTCCTGAAGGTGACCTGGAGGGGCGGGCCCCGCATAGGCTGCCTGGTCTGCAACTTCCTGGTGCGCTGTGGTGGGTGGGAACACCTAGCCAGCACAATTCAATCAGACTGTGGCCGACAGGGAAGGAAGCTGGGCCTCCTATATATGCTTGCATATATAAGGAATAAAGAATATGGGAAGAGGCAGCAACAAGAAAGGGTCTTCGGCCCCCAATCCTGAGAAAAAGGCAATAGCAGACACAGCACCAATAGATATAAATCGCTATCTCCAGAGCCTCATAGACAAGTTCAGGAATGAAGTTATTAATGACCTGAAGCTAGATATAAGCAGAATACTTAGAGAAATGCTAAGCACCACCCAAGAAAAAACAGATGGTGCCATGGAAGAACAGAAAAAGAGGGGAGAATTGTTTGATGGAAAAAATAGAGAAAGCATAAAATACGTGAAGCAGGTTCAAAGAAATTACCAGGAAACTAAAAACTCTATCGAAAACTGGCATAACAGCTTGAAAGAAACTAAGGACAGATTATCTGAACTGGAGGGCAGATTTGTACTATGGGAGCATGAAATGAAAAACTTCTTAAAAATAAAAAGAAACAAACAGCAATAATACAAAGACTAGACGATGATAAGAGGATCTATAACTTAAGAATTAAGAACATAAAAGAAGAAGTAGGGACACAAACAAATGAACTACAAAAGCTACTCACAGAAATAATCCAGGAGAATTTTCCTCATTTAGCAAAAGGTAAAGATACTCAATTGTATGAAGCATACAGGACCCCAGCCACCTACAACCCAAACAGAGCAACACCCAGGCATATAATAATTAAAATTCCAGAAATCCAATACAAGAACAGAATATGAAAAGCCATCAGAGACAAGAAACAGATCACATACAAGGGAACACCCATCAGAATTACAGCAGATTTCTCAGCATAAACCATCAAATCACAAAGAGCGTGGGGTGAAATAATTCAAGCTTTGAAAGATAATAATCTCCAGCCAAGAGTGATATATCCTGCACATCTATCCCTGGAAATTGATGGAAAAACAAGGTGCTTCCAGGATAAAGAAGAACTAGGAGAATATGCAACCACCAATTCAACTCTACAGAAAATACTGCAGGATATTCTAAAAAAGAAAAATATGAAGAATCCAGAAATAGTGGCAGAGAGGCCACAATGAATGGAGCAGAAAACAAAATGAAGAAGACACACTGACAACTAATGACAGAAAAAGAGCTCAACAGAAATGAGGCAGAGAAGTTTGGATGATAGGAACAGCTGTTTTGGAGAAAACGATGTCTTAGTAGGTAATACTGATTTAGTATCATCTTGTTTTGAAGTCTCATCAAGCTTTTGTTCTTCTGTCTCCATTGGTCTAAACAGGTTGTATCTTATTGGATTTTATTATGTATGATAGTATAAGCAAAAACTTTTATAGACAAGGAGATTATACCAAAACCATTGTTGATTTTCTGTTAGTTGATTCTAAATACCCTATAATACTGTCATTCTCTTAAATGGTTTTACATTGTTTTGATATATTTGATGCTACAGTATACGAAGTTATATTCAAAGATTTCAAGGAAAGAGACAATATGGTAACTACTTTTATGTAGGGATTATCTAGTGGTGAAACACTATTTTGCTTAAATGGTTATGTTTTGATCTGCGCTGTTTTGCTGTTATGCCCTCTTTTATCTCAATCTCCATTTTATTATTTACTTTTTTATTTTTATCCTTTTAATTAAGGGAAAAATAAATAAACAATAGCAGGATATATTATAGTAACCCACTTTGACTTTCCATTATCTTGATTTAAAGCCCTGTATTGCTCTCACCATCTTGTTTTGACTGATGTCCCTCTATTCTGTTTTGCTTGATAGTACCAGGTTCGAAAGTTTAGGCAACAGCTGTGAAGATAGTGGGATTCATTATGATGCCCATTCTGGTTGACTATTATCTACTTTTGAAGACCTGTAATGTCTCCAATGTTTTGGTTTTGCCGGTTTTGTTCTTTACTGTTTTGTTCAATTTTATTATAACTGATGATATAGGCAATTCTATTAGAGATAGCGGGAGGCATTATGGTAACCATTGTTGATCACCTTGTATTATGCTTTTACATTATCTATTATGTCCACCCTTTTGATTTGACTGACTCTGTTCTGTTATGTCACATTTGGTTCTACTCTCTTCCAAAAAAAGTAATAAGAACTGTGGGAGCAACAAAACCCAAAATGTGTAATTATCATTGTACAAAAGAGAGGAAAAGAAAGTGCTCTAAACAATATAACTGCATGTATATTTAAGTGTATAAGATAGATAATGATATTACTGAGTTTTGTTGGATCATTGAACAGAACTGTTTGCAGTCTCACTGTTGGAATGTCCACTTTATAAGCTTTAATTTTGTAACTTGAACAACTATTTCTAAGATGACAATATGTAATCCATTAACTAGTGATTTCCTACTGTTTATTTTTTTTGTAAATCTGTATAGCTTGTACCCTTTCTCTGCTTTTTTTCTTTTTCTCCTTAAATAAAATTTAAAAAAAAAGAATTGAAAAGCGTATATCTCATAAAGGTTTTGCATAAGGAATCCATAACACTCAAAATCTAATAATAAGAAAACAATCCAATTTACTAAATGGGCAAAAGATCTGAAAAGACATTTCACTAGAGAAAGTATACAGATGACAATGTAAGCACACTGAATGATACTCGGTATTATTTGGTCATTACAGAAATGCAAACTGAAACCATAATTAAGATCTACCATAAACCTATTAAAATGCTTAAAAGTAGAAAGACTATACCAAATTTTGACCATGATGTGAATGAACTGGCATCCTCATACACTGCTTGTGAAGTGGTACAGCCACTTTGGAAAACCGTTTAGCAGCTTTTCACAAAGTTAAATATAAATCTACCATAGTGGAATACAACCTTTATTCTCCCATGTATTTTTCTAGTGAAACTGAAAATATACATGCATACAAGAACATTTGCACCAATCTTCATCACAGATGTTATCTATACTAGACAAACCTATAAACAACCCTAGCATCCATCAATCGGTAACTGGTTAAATGCATTATAATATATAAGTACAATGGTATTCCACTTAGGACTAAGAAGGGCTAAACTATTTTCACACTATCTTTAATTTTCTCAAAAAAAGATCCAGATTAAAAAAAGAGCATACTGTATTACTCTGTCTATATAAATTCTGATAAGACATGAGATGTGAAACAATCAATAATAAAAATGTGACCTGAGAAACTACAAAAATGCATTTACCAAGATAAGGCAAAGAGTTCTAGAGGTACTGGTTTTAGGAGTAAGGTCAGGAGAGAGCTTTGGATGTGTTAAGTTTCAGAAAACTTGGTGCACAATCAAGTGGATATATTGAGTCAGAAGTTGGAAATGAGAGTTGAGATTAGGAAAGAGAAATGGACTGGAAACACAAATTTGGGAGGTTGACTTTAGAACTTTCACTCTTTCACTCTTTTGTGTGTGTGTGTGTGTGTGTGTGTGTGTGTGTGTGTGTGTGTGTGCGTGCACGTGTCAGGGATCAAAATCACAACCTTGCACTTTCAAGGCAGGTGCTTATGTTGCTGAGATAAATTCTTGACCCCAGAACTTCACTCCTAATCATTAATATATATCATTTTTTGGATGTAACTATGGCTTCCTTACTGGTCTCCCTTCCTCTTGCTTTTATCCCTTCCCGTCCATATTTCTTTCTTTTCCTGATAAAGGGGTCTCTTTGCATTATAAAACAGGCTATTTGATACCCTTGCTTTAAAAAACAGGAGAGGTAGGGAAGAAAAAAATCTTTGATTCTGCCCTCAATTCAGCACCCCAGGACTTCTGTAGCATATCTTTTGTCTCATTGTTATATCTTGTATCAAGATATCTCCAAAAAGCCTCATGTTGTCATAGACAGGGCTTTTTCAAAGGTGGTTGGATCTAGGGTATGTGATGCTTGGATTAAGGACATGATGCAAGGGTTAAAGGTGTGATGCTCAGATTAAGGATACCCCATCCTGGATGTGAGTCTACCTGCCCAAGAGTCGGTAGCGTGGGTGGTATTTAAGAGACAGAAAGAAGACCTGCTACTAATTCACTGAGCTTCCTTCTGCCTGCCAGCTTTGTCATGGTCTGTTTCTCCTCTACAACACTCCTTTCCCATGCCACCCTGCCTTAGAGCCAGATGACTATGGACTGAAACCTCTTTGAACTGTTAGTTGAAATAAACCTTTCCTCCTTTAACTTTGAGTGTTTGGTATTTTGTTACTGTAACCCTAATAATGAATACTGTAATCTAAGTATTATAATCTTTTTTAAAAATCTTCCTCACAATTTGGAAAGTTATATTTGTAATCCCATTGAAATGTTATTGGAATTTCGGCAACTTAATTCCAATCTATAACCTCCAATGCAACCCATGGTGAGAGTCAAGAGACCAAGACATATTCCAAGTTAAGGGCAGCCAAGGGGTCCTACGCCTCATACAAGTGAGGATATATGGGCAAAGTCCTTAATCCAAGGCCTCGCCAATAATTTATTATCTCATAAAGAAGGGAGTGGTTCAAGGATGAGTGACAGTGAGGATGGCAGGAACTATGTGATTAACTTGAGCTGGCTAAACCAGGTAGGGAGAAAAACCATCTTTGTGAAATGCAGAAGGATCAGTCTGCATAATTCAATTAAGGTAGCATTTGGATTGTTTTAGGAGGCTACTTTTTCAGTTTCTGATATGTAAACTTTTGAGTAACCTCTTACTTTGAGGCTGACATTCCTGGAGTTGAGTGGCTCTGCCATCCTGCTGCACTCCGATCTTTTACAGAGAGCACTCTGAGGAAACAGAAGACTCTCAGAATGGCCTTAGAGATTACATATCAGTACTTCAGCTGGTCTTGTTTGCAATGCTTAGAGCCAGTTTAAGGGAGATGGAAATACCGTAGCCAGCTCTGCACATATCAGTATATGGAATTTAACTAATGTTGCAGCCTTCAAAATTCAACTCAAATATTTCTAGGTTTGTGTACCCATAACTTCAGGTGTATAACTCTCGGTGAGAGCTTACTTTGCAAATTTTTGCCTCAGCAGTCTGTCTCACCTATGACACTATTGTCTTCAGATTACATGTTTCCAGTTTTACAAGCTATTTATGTACAACTCAAGCTCCCAACAATGTCAGTGAACCACATTTTTTAAATGGTAGTACATTCATGTGATAGAATGCTATTTGTTAATAAAAATATCTGTTCAGTCAACAGAATGAGTAACTCTCATAAACATAAAGTCAAAGAAGTATATATTCTATTAGTTTTCTATTTATATAAAATTCAAAACCAGGCAACACTAAACCTTAGAAATCAGAATATTAAGATGAAGTAATAGTTCCCTGAATATAATTTTTTTTATCGGTACCGGAGATCGAACTCACGACTGCTTGCTTGCAAGGCAGGTGCTTATGCCGCTGCACTAAATCCCCAGCCCCCCTGAGTATAATTTTTGTAAGTTTTTTTGAGACAGGATCTTGCTATGTAGCCCAGGCTGGCCTAGAATTTATGTCAATCCTCCTGCTTTAGGCTCCTAAGTGCTGGGGTTACATGTGTGTGCCACCATACCTGGCTATAATTTTTGTATAGCTTTGAATTTTAAAATCATATTATACTTGTAATCCTAGCACTCAAGATGCTGAGGCAGGAGGATCACTGTGAGTTTGAGGTCAGTGTGGGCCACAAAGTGATTTCAAGGCCAGCCAACCATATAGTGATATCCTGCCTCAAAAACATCCAAAAAAATCATGTTAATGTTTCACACGATTTGGTGGGAAGATGGTGGATTGATAGGTAGCAGGGTAGAGAGCCTCTCTGAGAAAAAACAACTTAGATGCTAGAATTTAACAACATGGAGAAGACCAGACAAAAGGAGAGGGATTCTTACGACTCAGGAAGAAACTGAGGAAAATGGAAAAAAAAAAGAAAGGAAAAAAGGGAAAATGTAGACAAAAGGCTGGAACCAGACACACTCTCACTGGATCTGTTCCCACACTGTGCTGGGCACAAATTGGAGTCAGATGACTCATGGTCATGCTGAAGTCATGGTAGCACTGAAATTGGGGGTTGGTGAGCCCAAGGCCCTTGGCAGGAGGATGTGGTGCAACAGAGAGCAGAATCAACATGGAGAAATGCACTAACCTGTGGTGTGTGCTAGGAATTGGACCCCATGGAGGGGGTGAATGGCTGGATAACATATTGGAGTTGGGCAGGACAGGCCTGAACCTGGAACCACAGTGGTGTGAGTTGGCTGCTCCTGGCCCAAAGAGGACTGGTGGGATCTGCTTGGGCTGCATCAAGCCCCTGGTTGGGACCCTACAAACAGGGACACAAATGTCCCGAACCTGTGATATCTGCACGTCACAGACTAATGTGGTAAATGCACTCACTATGGGTAGCAAATATACAATATCGGACACAGCATTAGTGGACATAAAGAAACACCTTCATGACCTCATAGACAAACTTAAAACTGAAATTCTAATTCAAGTGAAGCAAGATATAAAAAGATTAATACAAGAAACGCTAAGCCCCTCTCAAGAAGACACAGATGGAAGCATGGAGGAACCCAGAAAAAGGAGAGAAACCTTTGATGAAGAATATAAACAAAATCTAGACTACATAAAACAGATCTAAAGAGATTACCAGGAAATTAAAAACTCCATTGAAAGCTGGCAAAATTCTTTGACAAAAACTAAGGTTACACTTTCAAAACTTGCAGATATATTTGCAATGTATGATTGTGAAAGAAAAGATCTCTTAAAAATAACAAGGAACCAGGAAGTAACAATACAAAGGTTAGAAGACAACAAGAGGATCTATAACTTAAGAATAAAAAACATGAGAGAACAAGTAGGAGTAAACACAAATGAAATACAAAGCTTATTTACAGAAATAATTAAAGAAAACTTCCCAAGCATAGGAAAAGGAAATGATATTCAGATATAAGAGGCATACAGAACTCCAGCTACCTGCAACCAAAACAGTTCTACACCCAGACATATAATAATCAAGATCCCAGAAATTAATCACAAGAACGGAATATTAAAAGCTGTCAAAGAAAAGAAACAGATCACCTATAAAGGAAAACCCATCAAAAATCATGACAGACTTCTCGAAACAAACTATCAAATCAAGAAGTGCTTGGAACAAAGTATTCCAAGCCCTGAAAGAAAATAACCTCCAACCCAGATTTTTTTTCAACCCAGATTGATGTACCCTGCAAAACTGTCTCTCAAAATTAATGGAGAAACAAGATATTTCCATGACAAAGAGGAACTGTGGGAGTTCGTGACCACCAATCCAACCCTACAAAAAATACTGAAGGACATTCTAGAGAGAGAAAAAATAACCAGGATTCCAGCAACAGTGGCAGAGAGGCCTCAATGAATGGGGCAGGCAGTGGAATGAGGAGAAAAGTAGACAAATAATAGCAGGAAAATAGCACAGCAGAGATGAGGCAGAAAAAGTGGGCTACAATTTCTAACATAGATGGCCTTGATACACTAACAAAAAGAAACACAGGCAGAGTAGATCAGGAGATAGGGTCCATCAAAATGCTCTGAATAGGAAATACAGTCTATCTGAAAGAGGGTTAATGAACCAAAAGTCAAAGATGAGAAAACAATGTTCTATGTGACGGGGAACCAGAGAGAAATAGGGACAACTCGTCCAGCAACTGCAGATAGGTTGGAAAGTTATGATGCTTTTGTGCAGTGGAGAACTACTCAGCTAGAAGGAAGGAAAACCTTGAGGTTTTAGTAGGTAAAGGAATACAGCTCAAGATCAAGGTCAGGGGTAAAAAGGTTCAGCACCACTTAGGTAGATAGCAGGTTGCCCCCCTAATCTAAAAACTAAAGGAGTTAGTGGAACCCAAAATGTACAAAGCACCCTGAGAAAGGGAAAGGGGAGGAATTGTTCAAAAAAGGAAGAGGAAATTGTTAATAGTGTATACGGGTTTAAAAGCCACATTAGTTTTATGGCTCTGTTTAGTTTGATTTTATTGTGTTCCAGTATGTCTACTCATACTAGATTTGAGGGCACAGACAGCTATCCCCAAAATAGTAAGATACACTATGGTAACTATCCTTAATTTCCTATTAACTTAACCTGAAGCCCTATATTACTGACACTGTCTACTGATCTTATCTGAATCTGGTTTGTTAGATTGCTGTTTTGTCTTGACTGATTTTATTTTAATTTGGTATACTTGATAGTATCAAGTCTAACTACTCTGAAGATGACAAGATGCAATAGGATATCCATTCTACTTTGATTATTAACTGCTTTTGAAGTCCTATAATGTCTCTAATGTTTTGTTTTTATTAATATTGCTATGTAGTGCTATGTTCAATTATATTATGCCTGATGATATAGACAATTCTATTGGGAATAACAAGAGACATCATAGTAACTACTGTAGCTCACCTAGTATTGTGGTTTTATATGTCATTTTGGCTTCATGTTTTTCTAGGAATTTGTTTTGTTTTTATTTGTTTTTTCCTCTAATACAGAACAGATAGGTGTACATGTAGAGATTCATGCCTGTGTAGAACTTATAAAGTTTATGAGAATAGACTATATGATGCACAAAGTAATGAATAGATACTCTGAAGAAAAAGAGATACTAAGATACCCAGTGCTAATTTTGTAACATCATGATATAAAATCTAGCAATATTATTATTCTCTGTCCAGAGTGACATTAGTGTGCTTTTTGTTTAATTTCAACATAAGTAAAGATATGGACAGCTATTTTGAAGAGAATGAGAGACACTGTGGCAGCCATTCTTGACTTCCCTATTGTCTGGTCTTGAAGACCTAAAATGCCTTCATCATTGTGTTATGATCAGTTTAGTACTATTTTGTTCGGTATGAATTCACTGTGTGTGAAGATATGGGCAACTATTTGGAAGAAAACAAGAGAATAAGATAGACAGTAAAGATCTCTGGTAGTCTTGCTTTGAAATCTATGTTTCTTAAATTGTTTTCTTATGATCTGTTTTGTTCTGCTTAATTTTACCCTCTTTAAAATTAAAAAAAATGTTTCACATGATTGACCAATAAGGGTGGGGGAAAACAAAATGAAAGACAATAAGAAACAAAAGAGCCTATTTTATAAAAGTAACATTACTGTAAAAGAAGAAATGAAGATAATATGAATAAAGGTCTAGTCCACCCATTTATTTTTCACAGTGGTGTGGGTTGCTAATTCTGAAACTATTGAGTGTGCATCATAGGGCTGTATTGTATATTGAATAAATATATTGTGGGTGATGGAAATAACTTTTTAACTACTAGAGAAGGAAGCTAAAATATTCAAAGCATTTAATATATTCAAAAGGCAGGAAGGCTAGAATTAACTTTGTGATTTAGAATATCCATTTGAGCTCATCATCTTTAAAATGCTTCATAGATTAGATATATAGATGATAGAATAATAGATGAGTGGAATGACACATAAATAGATGTAAATATGTAGGAATATCCTAGCTCTGTTCACTGATATGTCCTGGATACAGTGACTGTGTCGTAGAGAGAGCACACCTTATATTTTGGTATGTCTACCTAAAACAACCAAGCCTGCATTACAAAGAAAGCCTTGAGCATCTTCTTGTTCCAGGAAAAAAGGAAGTGCTCAAAGCATGCTAGAGCAAAATGAAAAGACATAGAATAGCTTCTATGCATTCTCCAGGCTGCAAGTATATCTCAGTAGTGCAGTGGTTGCCTAGTGTGCTTGGCACTCTGGGTTCCCTTCCTGGCACTGCTAGAAAAAAATCCAATAATTTCAAAGTAAATAATGAATTCAGTGGTGTATAACCCATTGAATAAAATATGAATCCATAAATTCATCTACTATAACTTGCTAAATGAATACATACATGAAGAAAACTTTTCCTGATTGTAGAATGTAAACTAATAAATGTAAAAGAAATAATGGAGCTAGAAAAGCACCATTTGGCACCGATCAAAGTAATCATTTCAGGTATGTGCAGTGGGGTTGTGAGAGAGTGAGGGGGAATTTGTATCTTTTTTTTCCATATACTTCTGGGTTGTTCATGCATCTCGTAAGATTCACAATGTGTGTGTTCTCATGCATTACTTGTGTAATTAAAAGATGTATATTCTTTTGACATGGCAAGGATCAAATGTTTGTCACTGTCAGTGCTTACTGTAAGATAGTAGAGAAAAATAAATTGCACTGACGTGCCACCTTGGGGCACTGTTTCTTGAGGGACAGAGATAAGAGAGGCAGCCCTAATTAACTGTGATACTGAAAATGTACTAGAACATGGTAATAAGTAGAATTGTTGCCTGACTACCTCAGTACAATGCTAGGAGCATAATAAGTACTCAATAGTTGCTTGCAGAAGGTGTAAGGCATTACATCCAGTCTGATGATACTTAGCATAAGAAATAGGTAATTCAAAGTATCTTATATAAATAACTATAGAATGTATGAGTATCAACACTTGGAGTATCAATCACCAAAAATGTCGATATAGCTTCCAGATAAGAGGGAGGGTGTGTATAACAAAGGGTAAGAACAGGATGGAAGGCTGGGGGTTTAGCTCAGTGGCATAAGCACCTGCCTTGCAAGCAGGCGGTCGTGAGTTCGATCCCCGGTACCGATAAAAAGGAAAAAGACAATAAATAAATAAATAAATATTAAAAAAAAGAACAGGATGGAAATAACATATATCTAACTAAGCCTTATATAGCTATATAGTTGAGATCTTGAAAGCACAGAAATATTTTACATATTCAAAAATTAAAATTCAATTAACTTTTAAAAATCAATGTTTAAATATTGAGAATAAACTGGAATGGAAAAACCAAACTATATCACATTGGGGCTTTAGCTTCCAGAGATGATAGATACACAATTTCCAGAAACTTTAGAACAAAAGAGTTGGTAAAAATATTGGTTTTATTACTTCAATGCAAAGAAAGCATTTTTATGAACTGAGATTTCAGTATAAAAGTACCATTTATGAACAATAAAAATTTTTAGATTACCTAAACATCTTGAAATATTAATCTTGAATTGGCAATATCAATATGATACAATGACACTTCTGCTTCTTTCAAAAAAGATTTCCTTGTCCTGTTCATTGGAAATGGCCAGAAGCAGTGTCAATGAGCACACTAGTATCAGTGAGCACAGTATATTCTTGTGTCTAGAAACATTCCAATTAAAAGAAACCAGAGTTCTTTGGAGAAATAGCTGATTAAAAGTTTAGAGCAAAACGTGAAGTATCTAACATGAACCTGAAGTGTCCTATCACAACAGAAACCAAGGAAAGTACGAAGATTACTTGTGTCATGTCAACAAGATACAGGAATAAACTTGAAAGGATCACACTGGCCATACATGCAATTTGAATAGCAGAGTAACAACTGCAGTGGATTGAAATACACCAAATATTTCTTTATAGACCAAGCGTAAGTTATAATGACACTAAAAATGAGAATCAAAACAAGCAAAATCTTCATTTGAATTACAAATGGCAAAAAACTAACACTTTCACTGCTGCTGCTCCTTCTTCTTTTTCCTTCTCCTTCTCCATCTCCTCTTCCTCCTCCTCCTCCTCCTCCTCCTCCTCCTCCTCCTCCTCCTCCTCCTCCTCCTCCTCCTCCTTCTCTTCCTCCTCCTCCTCCTCCTTCTCCTCCTCCTCCTCCTCTTCCTTCTTCTCCTCCGTTGTTTGTTTTTTGAGACAGGCTGTCACCACATAATTCAAGCTGAACCTGAATGCACTCTGTGATCCATACTGGCCTCCAACTCACAGCAATCCTCCTGCTTCAGCTTCCAGAGTGCTGGAATTGGAGGCATGCACTACCACATCTGGTTTCAACTGATTCTTCTGAAAATTAGCATTTAAAATGACAGAATTACATATTTATCTTGTCTTTCCTGTATAAACTATATTTGGATGTAGTAAAATAATCCAAGTTGATGAAGGAAAGCTTTTATAAAAGAATGCCAGTTAATAAAATCAGTAAAGTGATGGAAAGGTCACCACTTTGCAAATTGCAATGATTGACCCAGGCAATAATCATCAATAGATGAAACCATTAGATGAAAGTTTGATGGAGAAATTTACCATGTAGGAATCAGTCTATTACAGTTTGACTTGCTGATAAATTGTTATGTTATTAAGGTAGGATCACTATACATTATGTACCACCTAATAGAAATTTCACAGTACCATGTATGAAGCATTCTTGTCCTCACCAACATAAATAAATAAATAAATAAATAAATAAATAACCTGAATGCAACAGTCTAACTTCCATCTCCAGGAAAAATAAGGAGTAAAGAACATCCTCAACTCCCACACAAAGAGGCAAACAGATAGATCAAGAAACAGGATCCTTCTACAAAGCACACCAATAAATCCATGCATAAAGCAAAAAATGGAAGGAGAAAACCTACTCTAGGTTAGGAGACATATCAAACAATTCAATTCAATTTATGTTTTTCTAGTAATAGAGATTGAGGCTATTGAATCTAGGGCCTTTCACTCACTAGGCAAGCACTCTTATCATTGAGCCCCTCACTTTTTACTTTGAAACTGAATCTTGCTAAGTTTCCCAGGCTGGCCCTTACATTTGGGATCCCTTTGCTTCAGTCTCCTGAATAGTTAGGATTACAGATGTACATCCTCATTAGAAAAAGCCCTCTATAAAAAGGCATTTTATTATGATGACAAACAGGATTGTGGACTTACTCTTATTAGACATTAACAAAGAATTGTTGTGGTGCTTAAATGTAGTAATGGAATAGTGGTTTTTAAAAAATGTACTTATTTTTATAATTGCATATTAAAGTACACAAAGATGTAATATAATGTCTGTAATTTGCTTTATTTACCCCTTCTCAGTCCTTATTGCATGAATTTGGGTTTTTTTCTTTATAAAGTTACCTAAAGATTTGTCAATTCTGTTTATTGTCTCAAAACCAGCTTTTTTTCTTTTCTTTTCTCTCTCTCTCTCTCTCTCTCTCTCTCTCTCTCTCTCTCTCTCTCTCTCTCTCTTGAAACGGGGTCTCGCTATGCAGTTCAGGCTGGCCTTGAGCTCACTTTGTAGCCCAGGCTGGTCTCGAACTCGCAACGATCCTCCTGCCTCAGCCTCCCGAGTGCTGGGATTACAGGCGTGAGCCACCACGCCCAGCGCAAAAACAGCTTTTTGATTCACTGATTCTTGATATTTTTTTTTAGTTTCAATTGCATTGATTTCTGCTCTAATCTTTACAATTTCCTCTCTTCTATGAGTTTTGGGTTTAACTTGCTCTTTTTTTCTAGAAGATTGAGATGAAGTATTAGGTTATTTCTGTTCACAGGTTTCTTGCTGTGACAATTTATTGCTATATATTTCCCTCTGAAGACTGCTTTCATTGTATCCCAGAGATTACAGTATGTTGTTTCTGCATTTTCATTGAATTATAGGTATTGCTTTATTTCTCCTTTAATTTCATCTGTAGCCCACTGGTTGTTCAAAAGGTTGCTGTTTAATTTCCATGTATTTATGTAGGTTTTGCAATTTCTTTTGCCATTAATTCCTAGTTTCAGTGCACTATGGTCAGATATTATGTGTGGGAAAATTTCAATAACTTTGCAGTTACTTAAGAATGTTATAATAAAAGAAAGAATGTTATAATGTCAAGAAACATGAACCCACAATATACTGTATACAAGAAACACATCTGACTCAAAATGAAACTCATAGATTAAAAGTCAAAGGATGGAAAACAGTATTCCATGCAACAGGAACCCAGATAAAAGCAGGGGTAACTAGTCTATTTGCAGACAACATGTACTTTAAACCTAAAATGATTAAAAGAGATAAATAAGGTCACTACATACTCAGTGGAAAAATTCAAGAGGAAGAACTAACAATTATGAATATATATGCACCAAATACAAAAGAACCCAACTTGATTCATTCTGTCAACCTATTTCTTTTGATAGATGAATTGAGACCATTTACATTTATGGAAATCACTGATATGTCCTGGCTCGACTTTGCCATGCTATGTTCCAGTTGTTTGTTTTCTGCTTTTCTCCCTTATTTAATTGCTTGTCCTACCTGATGGTTTCTTTCTGTTGTTGCTCTGAGGATTGTGGTCATTTTTACCTCTGTCTAGTATGTCTTTCAATACTCTTTCTAGAGTTGGTTTGGTGGATGTGAATTTATTCAGTTGTTCTTTGTCATGGAAGTATCTTGTTTCTCCATTATATTTGAATGAAAGTTTTTCTGGGTACATCAGTCTGGGTTGAAAGTTGTTTTCTTTCAGGGCTTGAAATACCTCACTTCAAGCTGGTCTTGACTTCATGGTTTGTGCTGAAAAGTCTGCTGTGATTCCAAGGGGCTTCCTTTGACAAATGAATTGTGTCTTTTCTCTAGCAGCTTTTAGTATTCTGTTTTTACACTGCATGTCTCAGGTCTTGATTATTATATGTCTGGGTGTAGATTTATGTTGGTTGTGACTGTTTGGCATTCTATATGCCTCATTTATCTGCATATCAGGTTTTTTCCCCCATGTTTGGGAAATTTTCTGCTACTACTTCTGTGAATATTTTAGTTATGTCATTTGCATTGACTCCTGCATCTTCACTGATGCCTATTAATCTTATATTGTTGCTCTTGGCATCATATTGAAGCTGCTGGATTATCATTTCATGCTGCTTTGTTATTTTTAAAAGTTCTATCCTTTCATGGTCACTAATTGTGATCCTGTCCTTAAGGTCCCAAATCCTTTCCTCAGCTTCATTTAAACAGTTTTCCCAGCTTTTTAGTTTCTTGGATGTCACTGTGAGTTTGTTTTATGAATTCTGCTTATTTTCTATATTGTTCACTCAAAGTTTCAGTTTCCTATGCTCCTGTACTTTTTTCTCTATTTCTTCTGTAGCTGTGCTCAGCAACTCCTTACTAAGGTTGTTATTTCTATCTTTACATGGGAGAATACTTCTAATTTGATTTTCTCTATAGCCTTATGGAGTTGTTTTTTTTTTATTTCACTTGCTATCTTTTCAGAGATTCCTGGTGTGTTACTTTTGAAGCCCTCTATTTCAATGTTGTACCTGCTCCTGGTAGATTAGATGTTTGAGATTGCATTTTGCTTTTTTGTTTTGCCACTTTCCCCCTTTGAGTTACTATTTGGCCATTCACTCCCACTAGTGTCAACTGTTGGTAATGTGTGTCTTGGGGTCCTAATGTAAGGTTGATGTTTGTTGAGTTGCTGGTTCCCACAAGAATAGGTGGGCTAGTCACCTGACTTCCCCCTGCAGGGGCTGTTGAGTGAGTCCTATATTCTCCCTGGGCTGACAAGGCTGGTAGTATTGATGTAGGTCAACTTTTAGTTCCTTCTATTACTTTATCTTCAGATTATTCCAGGTCACCAAATCTCCCTGTCTACAGTGTTTGTGTCTGCTGAGGCCATACTGTGTCCCTATTGTGTGTCTCATGAGCCCGTTTGATTTTCTCCAAGTTGAGGGAGTCCTTATTGATACACTCCTCACCCTGTCTGATGTTTTCTGTGTACAGGAAGGAGACACCCACACTCTTGTCAGACTCACCAAGGTCTTACAGTTAGTTGGAGGGAGCTTTACTATTGGCCCTATTTACCCACTGTACACCTCTATTTTAGAGGCACACTCACCACACTGACTGGAGCCTGCTGAGATCTTCTATTTGGGTGAAGCAGTTACTGAATCTCCCTTCAAGGTAGCACAGTTAATCTCCTGTAGTCCAAGGTTCTGGGAGAAAAGGCGTGAGCTGAAGATTAACAGTGGTATTAGGACCAGGAGGTAGGGAGTGTCCCAAGGGGGCCAGCAAGTGTCCTGGGTCCTGGCATCCACTGGGCGCAGGCCAAGGTCCCACAGCAGTATGATGTTCCTCAGTGCTGATTAGAATCAGGCAGGAAGTGGGCGGCTGTGTGGGCCAAGGACAGAGGGCAACACACATTCCCCAGGGCTGGTGGGAGTGGTGCAGAAAGCAGCGCAGGCCAAGGTCCCAGGGTGGTGTGGTGTTCCTCAGTGCCAGCTGGAGTTGTGCCTGTTTCTGGGTTTGGAGCGATGTTTCAAAGCTTCCTCAGTGCACTGGGAATCACCTGGCCCACTTTTGGCTCCAGGGGCAGACTGCTGACAACTGCTTGCCACTTAGAGTTCCCTGGGTGTGGACCAGTTGGTCCCGTAGGGACTCTGTGTGTCCTCTGGTGTTTTGAGATGCAGGGCATTGTCTTACTGCCTGGGAGCAAAGTTCTAAGGCTTTCCCATTCTGGGTCCTGCTTGCTGCTTGGAGTTCATTGAGCATGGCTCAGTTAGGCCCACAGGTTCTCCCTTGAGTTTCAGGATGATTTCAGATGTAGTGCATGGTGTTATTGCCTGGGAGCGAAGTTCCAATGTTCCCAGTGCACTGGGATTCAACCCATCTGCAGTCAGGTCCCCGGATTCAGTTTAGAAGTTTAACTAACAGATTCAGCAGAGAGCCAAGATCCTTACTTTGTAAATATCCTCATCATGTGCAACAAGAGGGTACAGAGATTCTGTGAGTGCTACACCTGCCCTGGAGGCAGGGGTCGCCTGTGCACAACGTAAGTGGGGAAAAGATGCTTGTTCCCCACTTTTTCTCTGGCTCCTGCTTTGAAGCTTTGCATCAGTTCCATGCCACCCTGCCTTATCGACAGCTGATTATGGACTAAAACATCCACAAACAGTGAGCTAAATAAATCTTTCATTTTGGGTGTCAGGTGTTTTGTCCCAGCAACAAGAAAAAAGTAACCAAGACATACCCTTTATTATTAGGTTTATTATGCTTAGCATAATATGTGTGAGATTCATCCACATTGCTGTATGTAGTTATGGGTCATTTCTTCTTTTTTCTGTGTAGTGTCCCATTGCATGCATATACTACATAATATAATTCTCCTATTGATGGCACTTGAGCTGTTTATAGTTTACAGTATTACAAATAGTGACTTTATGTACATTATTACATGTGTTTTAGTAAACATATACAGTCCTGCATCATTTACCAATCATAGACTATGCTTACACAAACTAAGAAGGCTGTGCTGTCACTAAGCAATATTAACTTATGGGGCTCCTTTTGTGTATGCAACCCATTGTTGACTGAAACATCGTTTTGCAGCACATGATTATATAAAGCATTTCAGATGGGCACACACCTAAAAGTAGGATTGCTGAACTACAAGTTGTACATGTGGTCACCTTTAATAAATATTGCTGAACAGTTTCCAAAGTGGTTATATCAACTTATATTCTCAGCAGCATTGTTTGAGAATTCTAGTTATTCCACATTCTCATCAATATTCAGTATTATCTTTTTCTTTTTAGTCATCCTAGTAGGTGTAGCTTTTTGTTTGATTTTGTCTTCACTTTTGGGTTTTATTTTTCAGTGCTGGTATTGAACACATGACCTTATACATGCTAGGTAAGTGCTCTACCGTTGAATGGTCCCTTCATCCCATTTTGTATTTTCTTGACTGCCAGTGAGGAAGAGCACATTTTCCCATGTTGTCAGCCAGTTGGATGTACTCTTTTGTAAGGTTCCTGTTCAAGTGTCTTGCTAGTTGTTCTACTGCTTTATCTGTCTTTTCTCATTGGTTTGTAGCAATTCTTTTGATATTCTACATATGAAGCTTTTGTTGATTTCTTTTAATCTTGGGGACTGAAACTACTTCCTTGGCACTGAATTACATCCTCACCCCTTTTTACTTTTTTACTTTGAGCAGGGTCTCACTAACTTACTATATTGTTCAGATTGAGCAATTTGTAATCCTCCTCCCTCTGCCTCCTAAAGTGCTAGGATTACAGGCATGTACCACCACACCCAGTTGGATATATGTTTTGCAAATAGTTTCTCCCACTCTGTGACTTACTTTTTTAGTCTCTTAATTTCTGTGTTTTGATAGCTGGAAGTTTTAAATTTTAATGTCATTTCATGCAGCAATCCTTTTTTATGATAATTACTTCTTGCTTTGTCTTTTCTTACCCCAATGTGAAGAAGATTTTCTCCTGTATCATATTTTAGAAGTCTTATTGTCTTACCTTTTAGCTTAATATTACTATCTCTTTTTTCTCTCTCTCTCTATACACAGATATATAAATATATATATTTCAAGTTGATCTGAGGATATTTGTGTGAGGCAGGAGTCAAGACACATTTAATATGAATATACACCTCAAAACCATTCATTGAAAAGACTGCCCTTTTTTATTCTACAGAACCAACTTTGTCATAAGTCAAGTGATTATATATCCATAAGTCACTTATTGGACTCTTATTCTGTTGCATTTGTCTATTTACTTACCCTTGTAGCAATGTTTCTCATCTATAGCTTTACTAGTCTTGGTGTGTGGTAGAGGAAATCTATTATTTTGACTTTTCTTTTCCCTTTGAAATACTAAAAAAATTACAAGAAGTTTGTCAAATTACACATACATATAACAACATTATCTTTTTTTTCCTTGTTTTTTGTCTTTTTCCTTTTTATCGGTACCAGGGATCGAACTCACGATTGCCTGCTTGCAGGGCAGGCGCTTATGCCGCTGAACTAAATCCCCAGCCCAACATTATCTTTTGAAAGATTGTGTTTTGTTACAATTCATGATAATGAGTTGCTGTATTAATATATCAACATAGTATATTCCTCCATTTATTTAAGTCTTCTTTAATTTCTTTCCATGACATTTTATTATTTTTTGTATGGAAGTTTTGCACATTTTTCATTAGATGTATTAAAGCAAGAATTACAAAGGAAAACTACACATGCAAATATGTACAGGTGATAATATTTATATGATGATATAAATGTATGCTTTTTTCATTTTTCTACACTTTACTGATGGTATATATAAAAATTTTTATATAATAGATTTATACCATTTTTAAAAAATACCTCTTCGTGTGTGTGTGTGTGTGTGTGTGTGTGTGTGTGTGTGTGGTTAAGGACTGAACCCAGGACTCTGCCCCTGAACTCCCTTCTGCCCTAAAAATACACAAAAAACAAAATCATATTTAAATGATGACTTTGTGTCTCACAGTCCTAATTTGCTTATTTAATAATATTTAATGATTTTTTTATTTAAGAGGAAAAAGAAAAACAGGATTTCTTGTACACAAATCTTTATCATCTGTAAATATTTGTATGATTATTTTTCCTTTCTAATTCTATGTGTTTTTTTCTTGCTTTAATGCTCTAGCAAGGACCTTCAGCACAATTTAAATAAAAGTGACTGTAGTGGGCATCCTTTTTCCATTCCTAATCTTAGCATCTAACATTTTCCCATTTGGTGTGATATTTGGCATAGCTTTTTAAAGAATTGAGCTTATATTCTTAGCAAACTTTCATGCTTTCTTTTTTGTCATGGCACTTTTTTGCATCTGTTGTAATGGACACCCAAACTTTCTCCAATTTCCTAGAAAAACACGTGTAAAATTAGAAAATAAGTGAGTCTTTTTTTCTTTAAATATTTTGTAGAATTTATTATTGACAGTTTCTGGGTCTGGAGATTCTTTGTAGAAAGTTTTTAAAGCATAAATTCAATTAACTTGATAGTCATAAGATTTGTCAGTTTTCCATTCTTTCTTCCTTGAGATTAGTGGATTATATATTTAGAGGAATTTTTCTATTCAGTTAAATATTTCAAATTTGTCGGTATAAAATTCGTTCTAACACCCTCTTATCTCTCATTATATTTTAGCGTCTCTACAACCTGTATTATAGTGCTCCTTTTGTCTCTGATACTTTTTTTTGTACCTTCCATATTTTTTTTTCTAAATTAGTCTCAGGGGTTTATCATTTCTAAGATTTTCAAAAGAACCAACTTTTAGTTTTGTTGATTCTCTCTGTTGCAGTTCTCTTCTATTTCATTGAGCTCTGCTTTTATTCCTAATATTTCCCTTCTGTGTACCATTTTTTTCCTGTTTTTTTAGACAGGGTCTCACTATGTGATTCAGGCTGGCATTGAATTCATAACGATCTTTCTGTCTCAGTCTCCCAACTGAATTACAGGCATGTGCCACCACCCCTGGTGTCCTTCCTTCTATTTATCTAACTTGCTCTTAGTTTCTGAATTTTTGATAGATTTCCAGCCTTTCTTTTTTATAATATATGAATTTAAAGCTGTAAATTTCTCTATAACACAGCATCGCACAGGATTTTAGATGTAATATTTTTTATTATCAATCTAAAGTATTTTCTAAATTCCATTGTGAATTTATCTTTGGTCCTGGGTTTTTCTCCCTTTCTGAAGCCTCGCACCCAAACTTTAATCAACATAAAAATAACCACTGAAGGTCTTGCCAAAATACAAACTTTACAGTCCCATCACAGATTTACCAGATGAGTATTTCTGAAAACCGACCCTGCAGAAATACTACACAGGCCCTCGCCAGGATCCAGACACAGGTACATGTGTACCAATCCTGCAGTTTGATGGCAGAGCAGGGTTTTCTGAGAGCAGGGAGCAAGTCCAATTCATCTGTATTATCAGTGCCAAACATTGGATCTACATAAAACTGTGTTTAATAAATGAATGAACCAATATATGAGAAAATAAAGAAAATAAATTTTCTAGAATTGGAATTCTTCATTGCTATAAATTAGAAGTACCGCTGTGGGTCATTTGATCCTAATTTAATTCCATTTAGGTTTTATTGTTGTTTTGTTTTGCCTTGTTTCAGACAGGCTCTCTCTATGTAGTTTGGACTGTCCTTGAATTTACTATGTAGCCCAAGCTGGCCTCAAACTCACTATTAATCCTAGGCTGCCCTCAAACTGATAGCAGCCCACATGCTTCAGCCTCCTGAGTGCTGGGATTACAGGTGTGTGCCCCCATACCCAGCAAGGGTTTTGTTTGTTTAGTTTTGGTTTGGGGGGTTTTGGGCCAGGGGGTGCATGTCTTGAGACAGGGTTCCTCTGTGTGCTTTAGGCTGGCCTTGAACTCACTGTTTATCCCAGGCAGGTCTCAAAAACTCACAGCAGTCTTTCTGTCTCAACAGGCATATGCCACTATGTCTGGCATAATATGACTTGGAAACAGTATTTTTTTCCTTGTCTTCATATCTCTACCAATCCTATGTTAATTATCCCATTGTACTGTCTGGAAAACATGGCTCTGAATATAGGTTTATGCCTTTCCACTGGCCCAGAGAAGGTAAGGGTAGCACAGGAGAGATCCTGATATGGGTTGTTCAGAGCAAGGCACATTTGCTCCTCCCCACTGCTTCCTACTGCCCAGCTCCAGGCCCTGCCCATAGAACCCCATTCCAAAAAAATTTAACCTATCCTACCTCTCAGATTCCTCCTGTTCCAAAGCCTCTGAGAAACATTCACTGCATCTCTGTCCTGACTCAGACTCCAGAACACCTGCTGTGCCACACATCTTCTGCACCTGCAGCCTATGTGAGTTGCTCTCTCAGTAGCCCCGGTCACCTCTCCCCACTTCCCCATGTGCCATTCTCCAGCGTGTCAAAAAGGTCTGAGAATGATTTACCCAGCCAGCTATTGTCCTGGCAGCACAGCCAACATGCCAGCATCTCCACCCCAGTCAGCCAGTCAGTCAGAGGCTCCGGGTCCTCTCTAGCTTCTCTCTCTGCCCCGCCCCAGGAAGGATCAGGCTGCAGCTGGTTAGGAGTCCCCCTGCATGGTCAGCCTCTCTCTCTCTCTCTCTCTCTCTCTCTCTCTCTCTCTGCCTCTCTCTCCACTCCCTCCTCCTCTTTTCCTCCCTCCCTCCTCAGCCCGCCCCTGAGGCAGGGACCTTGCAAAAGGAGAGGGGGGACAGACAGGCCAGATGGGATCCTGCTTAGGACCCAGGACTCCCCACTGATGCCCTGTCTAGGCTGGGTGTCTCCAGAATCTTAGCACCTGGATTCGTGTGAGCCAGAGTGATATCCACGCTGGGGAGATCCTTCCGGCAGGCTCCTGGTGCCCTCCTCTTGCATCAGGACCCCCCTCGAATGCTCTGAGCCACCCTCCTCAACCCGGATCTAAAACCCAGGACCATCTATCAAGCCAACCTCTCTCTCTCCACCCCACCTCCTCTTTCTGGCATCCATCCCCTCCCCAATACCTCTGCTGCTGCTTCTGGCTGTGGATCCATACCTCTTCCCATCCCCACCAGGCCTGGGGAGCCGGGGGGCAGGGGGCGGGGCGCACTGGGGCTAGATGAGAAACCTCCTTAACCTGGAGCTTTCCCAAGCAGTGCTCGAGTGCTCCCAAGGAGGAGCCCTGGACCCTGAGCATTTGCTAGAGGCTTGGCAGAGGCCCCAAGGGGACCTTGTCTTCTGAGGACAAAAGAAGGCGGCTAGCAGGCAGATAAGAAGGGGAGGGTGGTGAGTAGGCTGGCAGAAGGGTGCAGGGGCCAGCCCTGGCCCCCTCCCACCTTGGCTGTGTTATAAAGATGTGGGTAGGAGTGTGTAGTGGGGAAAGCACCTGCTGGGACCCCCACCTTCCAGCTAGTTGGGCACCCCAAAACTGTGTGCTGCCAGGCTGGTATTCCCCAATACCCCCAGCCCTGCCCAGTGTACCCCTCCACTGCCTGCTTCCCCTGATGCCTGCAATTTAGACCATACCAGCTGTATCCACAGCAACAGAAACAGAAGTGTTACTGGTGGTCAGATTATTAAGGGTCCCATTATGTGGCCTAGGCTATGGTATATCCTGGGTGAGACAGTTTGAGCCTCTTTTCTGGATTCCAAGACAGCCCAGCTGAGCAATCCCAGGTAAGCAGTCAGCATCCCTCCACCAAGGATGGGTAGCTGGGGTTTCTCTTCTGTCTCTCTACACGTATTTCAGAGTCTCCATCACTACCATGCTCTCTTCTCTCTCTCTCTGTCTGTCTACCATGCTCTCTTCTCTCTCTCTCTCTCTCTCTCTCTCTCTCTCTCTCTCTCTCTCTCTCTCTCTCCTCCATCATAGGAGCAGGAGTTACTTGAACACTTAAGCCTGGAGACTCCTTCACTTCGCTCATCTTCTCCAATCCCAAATGTCCCATGAGAAAGGAAACCACCACCTGTTTTACTGTACAGGATCTATTTTTACCATTATGGTCATGTTTGGGCACAAGGCTGTGTTAATATTTCCTGTGTGCTAGCTGTGGAGGGATTCCTGGGAGCCCAGCTGTGGTGTTCCCCTTACAATGCCTGCAGCTTCTCTCTCTCTCTCTCTCTCTCTCTCTCTCTCTCTCTCTCTCTCGCTCGCTCGCTGGCTGGCTGGCTGGCTCTATCTCTCTCTGCCTCTCTCTGTGTCTGTCTCTGTCTCTCTCTTTCCCTCCCTCCCTCCCTCTTCCAAGGTTCCTTGACCTGTTTGCTCTGAGTGTGTGTGTGTGTGTGTGTGTGTGTGTGTGTACACCTGAATAGCGAGCAAATGGGTAGATATGACAGGGAAGCTGCTCCTAGTTCAGACCACCCCCTACTCCTTTCTTCTTTTCCTTCCTTCCTTCTCCTCTTTCTCCCCACAGGTAGCACAGACTTTTTCTCCCTCACAATGGAACATATGCTGTGCTTCCCAGCTCGGGGAGGAAGTCACTGTAGGGTTAAAGGAAGATGAACTTCGGGTGGAGAACATTTCAGGCCCTAAGCTGCCTAATGGCTGAGTGGGCAAGGATCATCAAATCACATGACAACCTGGGTCTGAGAGGGGCAAGGCACAACTTGCTTGTCCCACAGTATGGGACTGAGCTTCCATCATATGACTGCCTCTGTCTCAGATACCCCTGTTGTGTCTGGGACCTCCAGATCTTATGGCCTTGTGCCTGGTAGCTAAATGTTCCCTATATCTAGAATGGCAGAAAAACCTGAAACATGGAGAACAAGGATTCTACAGGGACAAATCCCTCCAACTTCTAGCTCTGCAGCTTTAGTGGAGGCATACCATTTATTGAAACTCAGTTTTTTCATCTGTCAAAGAGACTGGTAACTCTTCCTGCATGTGTATGTGTAAGGATTAAATGAGTTAGTACATGTCAATGAGGGATGTGCATAGAGGTGCACTGAAAGAATGTCAGTAAAGCTCATGGTCAATGTTGTTGTTAATTGTTTGTGATTAATATTGCTGTTGATCATTTGGGGGAAGTTCTCTCCAGGGTTTCAACAGAGATTTGAGGAAGGCAGCAGGTGGGCAAATGGAGGAAGTGAGGGAAGGCAGAAGCAGCTCTGTATTGTTATTTCTTATTTGCAGACTATGATAAGAGGTAGTTTTAGGCAGTCTCCCATTTCTACCTCATTCCAGGCTTCTTTCCCTGTACTTGTCTCTGTACACACACACACACACACACACACACACACACACAGATGATTGAGCCCCTGGGAGCCAGCAGAGGCCTGAATTGTAGCCTGCTGCATTCCTGGCCCTGATAATGTATGTGTCTCTCTGTTAAGGGGAGACTTGGCAAGAATTTGCCTGCAGTCAGTGGTTAGTAGGGCTTGAAGACAAGGCTGAATGGAGCTTTTGAGATCACAGGGCTTCAGGTAGAACTGGGGTGTGGCCCACGCAGCAGCCAGATCTATGGGGAATGAAGCCCATGGAGTTGCTTACATAGAACCTGAAGTGGAGTAAGGGTGGGGCCTGCCAGCTGGTTTCTGGGTATGGAGATGTGATGGAACACTGAGTGAGGAGTCAGGAACCAGAGGAAAAGCAGCAGGAGGGGAAAGACTGAGCCCCAGAAAACTCTCTGTGAGAGTAGGAAAGGTTAGGGCCTTGAAGCACAGATTTTTTTGAAGAGGCATTTGGTGTGGAAGGCAAAGGACACAGCCTATGGTCTGGGACATCTGGGGCACCTGTGCCCAAGTGTGGGTGTATATGTGTGATTGAAAATGTGTGGCTGTGTGTACATGTCTCTGTGTGCATGTCTGTTTTGGGGATTGTGGGTGTGAATCTATGTGTGTGAGCAGGCCATGTGATGGCACGGGAGAGTGGTGTCTGGCTAGGCCGGTGTGTGTACAGAGGGGTAGGTATGACTTTGCATGTCTGTCTGGGTGAGCAAATGGTCATGTTTGATTCTGATCCAAGTGTAAGTGTGTTTTTTTGAGACTATAGGCCTGTTGAATGTCTGGTTGCATAAAATGTGTGGTATCAATTTGCCTTTGAGTGTATATGCCTGTTTATATATGTGCAGGTTACAGAGCGCCTGGGTATTCTTGTCCAGCTAAGGGATTGCCTGTTTCTATCTGATTGTGTTCATTCATGTATGCTTGCATGTGCTTTTGGATGTGTATACATTTAAATGGTTTGTGAATTTAAAGATATATAAGTGCATGTTCTTTTATGTAGGAGACGGTGTGTGTATATGAATATGCTTATATGGTATGTGATGTGGGTGTGAGTTATCCTGTGTGTGAATGTCTGTGTGGATTCTCTAGGATTTCAAATTATGTATATGTCTGTGTGTGCATGTTTTAAGTGCACACTGTGGACAATGTTATGTATCTATATCCAGGTTGGGACATGAGCGTATAGATGACACACTAGTATAAAGAGGACGAATTGTGTGGGTAGAGGAGGTTGTATGAGTAAAAAATATATTTTGTGAGTATTCTTATGTATCCACATATAACTATGTATGAATATGGCTGTAAGAGTATGTACTACCATATATTATACATGCATATACACACTCATAAGCCTGTGTGCATAGATAAGTGGGTACATGTGTTTATATGTTTAACTGTGTATATACAATTATGGGTGAGTGTATAACTAATTACGGTATTCATGAGTAACTACATTTCATAATACTTAGGTACATGTGTCTCATGTGTTTTTCTTGGAATTCTGAATGTGTGTGTGAATACATGTTTAAGTGTGCCTGAGAATGAATGTGCATGCATATGTGGTTATATATACTGATACATGTGAGTATCTGTCTATGACCATATAAACACATATGCATATGCCTATTTAATTGTTTGTGTGAGTGTGCCTGTGTGTATACCTGAGTGTACAGGTATGTGAATATACGTGTTTGTATAGTTCTAATTATTTGCACTTGTATGTTTGTATTTATTTTTATTCTATGTCATATATCACTCTCAGCTGATGAGTGTTTCATTGTATGGATATATCTATATAAGATGGTTTTTTGCATGTCTGTGATGCGTGTGCATGCTTATGCAGATAAGCATGTGTGTACAAGAGTATATGAGTGTATACCCATGTGTGTAAACACATCTTTGTGTCCAAATATATCTGTGGAATATGTATAAGTGATTTTTATTTCATTTGGGTGGTTTCTCATTATGGGTGTGTGAATGTACATGGTGTACATATCTGGTTATGATAGTGTGTGTTTTGTAAGTATATTTTTATTTTCATATCTAATTATGCACATATGAGAATGAATTAATGTATTCATTTATGTCATGTGAAAACATTCATAGATGTACTTGTTCAGCTTTGCATACAAGTCTATGTGTTAGAATGTCTGTATATGTATACATCATCTCACTTACAAACATGTGCATATGTGGCTGCTCATGAATACACTTACACAGATATGTGTGTAAATACACTTGTATGACTATGTCTTAGGATGTGTATGCAGAAGGAAGCTTGCCTCTTTGTGTCTATGTTACTCCATCAGCTCCATAGGTATGATTCTGCCTGTCTGTGGACATGTGAAAGTATGTGTGTACACCTGCATTTGTGAGTGACTGTGTGTCATCCATGAGCATTATGCCATGTGAATGTATGTCTGTGTTTAAGAGTAAATGGATGTTACATGTGTGGTGTGATCGAGTATAGTGGATGTACACGTTCATTGCTATGAGCATTCTTATGTGTGAAGTGAAGGTATTTATGCATGTGCCTGTATGATGGTGTGTAATAAAAAATCAGCTTTGGTCCTGTGCATATGAGTCTTATTACTGAGGGGGTTCTTATGAGTTTTTGTGACTCTGTATGCACCTAGCATGTATTTATATGCATGTCTGAGCGTCAGTGATATTCTGATAGACTGCATCATTTTGCAACAATATGTAGACATCTTACATGTATTGGCAATATTGGCAAGCTATGACACCTAAACAGTCATGACTGCACTTCTGGGGCCTTTATGGCCTTGGCCATGTGCTAGGCTTTTGTGGTTGCTCCCAGGGTAATTTCTGTTGTCATTCACACCCAAAAAGTAGGGGTCAATCATAGCTGATATCCTACTAGGGGAAGGGGGCCCATCACTTCTTTAAAAAAGGATTCCTTGAAATCCAAGGATCTCTCTTCCCTTATCCCCACCATTAAAGGCCTGTGGAAGAATGACATTGTATAGTGCCTAGGGTTGGTAAATAGTTTTCATGGAAAGCATCCAAACTATGCCACCCAATATAGATGTGAATGTGTACAAATAAATGAAGACATATAGATCTTAGGAAAGAGGTAGAGAGAGAGAGATCTAGGGAAGAGATTAAGTGAGGCTATGAATTGTGTGTCTGTAAGAGACCATGGGTGTTTCTGGGTAGGATATGCATTGAGATATTTGGTTTTATTGAAAAGGGAGGGGCAAATACGGGTATATGTAAATCTGTTTGGGTAAAGTGTGGTATAAATCAGTTTGCATTGACTGAGCAAAAATATATATGAAGATATATAGATATATAGATTATTATATATATATTTGAAGGGATGTGATATGAATGTGCTTAAATGGTGCAAAAGAGTGGGAGGCTAGATAGCATATTATGTGTTTGATAGTGTGTCTGTATACATATTGTATGTGTAAGAGAGACTGTAGGAGCCAAGTGTGGTGGTGCATGCCTGTAATCCAACACTTGCGAGGCTAAGGCAGGAGTATCATTTTGGGTTTGAGGCCAACCTGGGCTACAAAGTGAGTTCAAGTCCAGCTTGAACTATATAGCGAAACCCTGTCTCAAACAGACCAAATAAATAAATAAGCTATAAATTTAAAAAAGAGATTGTGGGTGTTTTGTGTAGAATATATATATAAGGGAGTATGAGTGTATATGTGCATTCAAGTGTGGGAATATCCTGATAGTGTGTATCCACCTGTGTTAGAGTACAGTGCTCTAAGCAATAGCAGTGTGTGACTGGGTGATTCTAGATGTGTGTAGGAAAGAGAATTTGGGCATACCTATGTTAAAATGGAGTGCACGTGTAATTGGGTTGTCTATGGATGGTGTGTAGAGATGCATTTGGGTGAGATGTGAAGGATGTATATGAGAGTATGAATATAGGTGAGATGTGGAGGATGTATATGAAAGAGTGTTTGTGCATTTTGTGTTTGAAGTGTAGACAGATCTGGATGATGGTGATTAAGAAGAATGATCCTAGTGTGTGTGTGTGTATATGTGTGTTCAAGAGAAAAGATAGGTGTTTCTGAGTATGGTAACAGTGTGAATGTGGATGTGTCTGATGGGAGATGTGTGTATGTGTATCTAGATGCAGTAGGAGAGTTTGAGTATAACTGGGTTGGGAGAAAGTATGTGTATTTGTATTGACATGATATATATGTATACAATATGGATGTGTCTAGATAGTATGTGAAATTGTATGGATATACTTGGGCTGTGAGTATATAGAAATATGTGACGTGGTATGGGTTGGAACTTGGGTGTGTTTGGATGGTGGGCAGATGACAGCATGAATATATTTGGGTAGCAAAGTATGTAATAAGTATCATGTGAGTAGTATCATGGTTGTGTCTTAAGAGCTTTGGTTATATATCTGTATGAAGAGTGTTAATATGTATGTACAGGGTGTGAATGTGGGTGCATATGAATATGTGTATAACTAGATGGAGTGTGTGAGAGTTTGAGGCACATCTGGATGAGAAGTGATGTAGACAGGATGACAGCATGTGTATATATGGGGAGTAGGGTGTGTATGGTGTTGCACACAGATTGGATACATGACCGTTAGATGTATCTGGGTGGGAAGTGCATGTGAATATAGATTTATGTAAATGTTGTGTGTGGATTTGAGTGGATCTCTATGGTCTATATGGGATGAATCTGAAGAGTCAGATATATAGGAGAGAGTAGATGCATCTGAGTGGGTCTATGTTTGATGTGTGTGTATCAGCGTGAGAGACAGTGACAGAAACAGAGAACATAAGAAAATGTGAAGTGTGTATGAATAAAATTTGCATGAGTGTGGGTTCCCTGAATGATGTGTAGGTGGATATCCAAGTGATATGTATGTGTGTGTGCCCACACACGTGTATTTGGGTTGGGAATTTGAGAGTGTGAATATCTGGATAGGGTGTGTGTATGTATATGTAGTGCCTTGGTAGGTGTGTGTTTGTGCTGTTTTGGATGTGTCTTGATACTCAGTAGGCACATCTAGAACAGATATGAGGGCTTTGAGTTAGGGGCATAAATTTGAATGCACTTGAGTATTGTATGTGGCAGTAAGGGTATATTGAGTTGAAAATTTGTATAAGTGAGGCTATATGTAGTTAGAATGCCCGTGAGTGTAAGTCTATTTCAGGCACACGTACATGAGGGTAGGAGTAGTTAGCTGGGATGTGTGTGAGAGTGTGCGTGTATTGACATCAAGTATATGTATGAAAGTGGCTGTACCTGAATGGTGTATGTAAGGAGAGTGTGTGTATACTGGTGTTCCTCAATTCACAAATGCTTTTGTTTGAGAACAATTTGATTCACAAACAAAAGCATTTGGCAAAATTTTGTTTTGGGGGGCTGGGGATTTAGCTCAGTGGCATAAGCGCCTGCCTTGCAAGCAGGCAGTCGTGAGTTCGATCCCCAGTACCGATAAAAAGGAAAAAGACCAAAAAAATTTTTTTGTTTTTGTTTGCAAACTTCATGCTAGGTGAAAAACTCCACCATGGCCATCTTTCCAACACAGACACAAATATAGCCATCTTTTCCAAAATTGTGGAATAAATTAAGTTTGTGAACTGAATCAACACTGTATCTGGTTGGGGTATGTGAGAGTGTAGGTATATCTAGGTAAGATGTGTGTTTTTCTTTTTGGACATTGTATGTCAGAGAAAAAGGGTGTGTCCAAGTGGTGTAGGTGTAAGAAAATATATAGGTAAGTGTAGGATCTGAGAGAATCTGGGTGGATAGTGTGTATGTTTGGCTGTATTCTTAACGGTGAATGTATCTGAAAATGTGGGGGTATCTATATGTGTGTGTGTATTTATCTGGATGCGTTGTGTGGTCAGTAGTATCTATATGTCTGGGTAGCATTTGTGATTGTGGGCATGTATATGAATGTATGTATATTTCCTTGGGCATATATATCTCAACTAAAATGTCTGTAATGTGACTATCTCCATGTTTGTGCATACATGTGACTAGATGTGGGGATGAGCACTGTACCTAAATACCTGAGTAAACAGGAGCTGGCTCATGTGTGTACGTGTTTGTGCTATGTATTTCTACATGTGGTGAGTTGGATCTGTAAGGTCTCTGTAGACAGCCCTTGGATTTGAATCCTAGTTCTGACATTTATGCTAGGTGGCATTGGGCATGTCACCTAAATTCAGCAAAACCACAATGTTTTACCTTAATGTGAAGGTAAAAATTCCTATGGATCTCCTAGGGTGAGGATCAGATGAGTTAATATAGAATAAGTGATTAGAACACTACCTAGCAATAATGATTCTTCATAATTATTATAATTACCTTCCCCAGGGTGTAACACCATGTGTCTATCTGCAGGTATAAATGGGATTTCCTGGTACATATCTGCCCCATTACCTCAGTCCTTATGTATGTGTGAGAAAATGTGCTTTTCCTACATGTACCTAAGGTTTTGTTTATATGTTAAAGCAGGTTTATATTTCTATGTGTCCCAGTGTGCATATAAAACCTCAGGTGGGCGAGAAAGGCAGTGTGTATTGGGTGGGTGGAAGGAGTTGGGCTTTGTGTACATATTTCCCAGTACTCACTACTCTGCATGTGAATGCACACACCTGTATCTACAGTAGTGTAGTGTCTGTGAGTGTAAGTGTTCCCTGAATTGCTAGTGTGTCTGCATATGTAAGCATGCTTCTATCTGTGTGTGTGTATGTGTATGTACATGCCACTGTGTTTTTATCTGGCCATGGAAACATGTTTGTAATTGTTAGTATGTGAATGTGTGCATGTGAATCTCTGTTGTGTCTGTAAATGTCAGAAGGTTGGTATTCAGGTTTCTATATGATAGTAAGGGTATGTAAGTGTGTGTTTCTATGTGTAAAGGGTTTGTATATTTGTATATATATATAGGTGTGTTTTAAGGTATTGTGTGAGTATATATGTAGCTGTAAACTTTTGTGTGTATCTGAAGATTTATGTCTTTATAAGAATTGGTGGCTATTGATTTATGCATGAGTCTGCATTGTTATCCATGCCTGCTTGCTTCTCTGCATGTAGCTGTGAGCCCTAGCAATGTGCCTATATTAATGACTGTATCTGTGCTGTTCCTCTGTATTAGAGCAGATTTGTATGAAATAATGAGATTTAATTTCTTAGTATAAGAGCAGTATGCAGCAGAGTAGTGAATGAATCTGTAGAATGTGAGCTGGACTTGACCTATGTCTGAATGTAAAGTCTTATGTCTGTACTTGCAGGATTGTGTCTGAAAAGTGTGCAGGTCCATGAAGTTTGTTTTATCTGTAAATGTGTCTACAAGTATCCTTTGAATTGTGAATGTATCTCTGCCTAGGACTTTATTTCTATAAAAAGGCAGTTACACACGTGTGTGTATGTATGTGTGTGTGTATGTGTGTGCGTGTGTTGCTTGACTGAGAATGATTTGTTGGTAGCTAGATCCATGCTTAAATGTCTGTGTAGATGAGGTATGTGTGTGTGTGTGCACATGCATGCACACCTGGTACTGCTTATTAACTGGTGCAAGTCTGGATGCAAATAAAAATTAGAATATTCACATATGTACTTGCCCATTTGCACCTGTGTGTGTGTGTGTGTGTGCTGTCTCTATGTGATGTGACTAGCTGTGAATGCATTAGGGCATTCATAATCCAGCATCCAGAGGAAGTGAAATCTTTTTATGACACACTAGAGTAAAATGAAAATGATTTAAACGTAGTAGGGCTTGGTTACATATTTCCATATTATGTAACTGTGGAGAAAAAAAACAAAAAAGCATAGTTTTCCAAGTTATTAAAATATTGAATGTGTGTACAATTTTCAAGTGGAATTTTTTATGGCACACTTAAACTCACTTCTAGGAACACAATTTTTATTCACTAATGCAAATTTGTAATGGTCAACATCCATAACCACTTCTTCTGAGCTTTTGGTCATGAGTGCCTTGGTTTATTTTATGGTCATTTGACTCACTTGTGACCATTTTAATCTTGATTTGGTAAGCCGATTAGTACTGAACACAGATCTTCTACATCAAGGTATTATTTTGCTTCTTAGTGAAAAGCCAAACAAAATAAATGAAGTAAATAACAACTGGTGGTTCTGACACAATATAAACTTCCATCATGGCCCGCCACTTCCTGAACTTGAAAGCCATGTTGTTGAAGGTAAGACCCATCCACACAGGTTATTCAGACACATTTTGCCCTGAGTCCTCTGCAATTAACTTGAATGTGTGAAACACAGCTGTACGGTTCTACAAATCGGCAAAGTTTACCTCAAAAATACAAGCTTGGAGGTCATTGGATAGGATTGTGACACATACAATTTTTGCTGATAAACCTTCCTCCCCAGTAATCAGAATTGGAATAATTTAATCTTCCAGTTTTGTGCTTCAAAGGGAGGATTCTTCTTTAAATCTATCACGTTTCTTTTTTTTTCAATCAAATGCTATGTTGAAATTTCTTATAACACTCATGCATTTTGAATACAACAGAAAATTTTCATTTTGAGTAACTCAAAATAATCATGGAGATTTCCCCTAAGCAGACACAGTTTAATAAATCTTCTTTTGCACTCACATTGTAATGCCAAGTAAATATCACACAGAGAACCACACTTGACTTCACTTCTCCTAAATTGAAATTTTCCTTCAAATCAATAAACCTTGTCAGTACTGCATAATCCAAATGCAATATTTCAAATGTCTTCAAATTTATCAATATAACTTTATTCATATGTTCAAAAAACCATTTGCTGAAGCCAGTAAGAATTAAATCTGCAAAGTTAGAATCATTCCAAAAGAAACGCTTACATTTTTTTAGCCCATAAATTGTTACATGGTACATGCCTGTAATCCCAGCACTCAGGAGGCTGAGGCAGGGGGATTGCTGTGAATTGGAGACCAGCTTGGGCTACAAAGTGAATTCAAAGCCAGCCTGAACTTCATAGCAAGGCCCTGTCTCAAAAAGACAAAAAAAAGTTTACAAAATTCCCACACACTTTAAACAACTGAAAAAGGTTTACTGATACCAATTCGTCACAGAAAGTTTCAAGACAGGTGGGGAGTATCTTAGATTTAGTTAAATTCACTCAGTATTATTTTCTGTGAAAATTATACTTACAGGTAAATTTTTACAGGTGGGTGAATCGCTGTGTTATGAAAGCACACTTTTCACCATCACAACAGCAGTATCAGCCTATAGACTTATGCAGAGATTCCATAATATTTCAAAATATTCGTGTGTCAATTTACATGTTTTAACCTTAGTTTATGTTGGTATTTCTTGCATTTCTCTTCAGGGTTTCTAAATACAACTGTAAACTAAGCAGTCAGAAAGCATCCACAGATGTATCAGTGTTAAACAAAAACCCTTTGCACTCAACTGTCTTCCAGGTTAGTGTCTTCTCATGGCCTTTGATCTGTCATCAGAAGTAATTGAGCAGGGGCTGGGGATTTAGCTCAGCGGCGTAAGCACCTGCCTTGCAAGCAGGTGGTTGTGAGTTCGATCCCCGGTACGGATAAAAATGAAAAACAAAGATAAAAAAAAAAGTAATTGAGTGTCCCCTTTCCTATTTTCTTTATCTCACTGCTCCTAAACATAGTATGGACAATTTTTCTGCAAACTAATTTGTGAGATTTTATTGGGAGAAGGACATCATAGATTTCCTCATTAATTGTGTAACTATCTGGTTGAGCATTATCTAAAAATGTGCTAATTAGCTCATAAAACACCTCTCTGTCTCTTTGACTCTGTCTCTGTCTCTCACGCTCTCTCTCTAACTGGAATCTTTTCTAAACAAGCAGTCCACCACCGATCTACACCCCAACTCTGGAATCTTTCTATTGAATAGAACAGGAGAACTTGGTGATTTATCAAAAGTGATTTTTCTCTGCATTCTTAAGATGGCAACACTCAGAAACAAAAGCATGAAAGCCTAAATTTGCCTTTTATGAATCAGTTCAATTAAACTTTTGTCAGTCTTCATTTACTGACAAACATTTTTACCTAAAAACAAAAGGTTAATTATGAAATACCACTAAGAGTCAGATTTGGCTAATTTGAAGAGCAGATGCTAATAGAAAGTAAATCAGCAAATCAAGAAATAATAGAAACGATATGTTTTTAAAGGAGTCTTATTTTTAAGAAACAGATGCTTTTAAGAACTGAAAGAACTTATAAATGAAATGATATAATTAGATATGCTTTAGGATACTGGGGAATGAAAGAGATAGGCAGGGTTATAGGCAAAACCATACTGGTTCTGAGTTGATAATCAGTGAATCTGGGCTTTGGGACACTGAAGTTCACTACAATACTCTTATTTTCTTATTTCTGAAATACTCTATTTCAAGCATGTTCAACTCACAGTCCATAAGCTGGCTGTATGCTTCCTGAGACAGCTAATAATATAGCTCCACAAAACTGTAAATTTTAATATTATCATGTGATTTTTTGTGTTATATTTTATGATTCCATTGCACACCACTTGCCCTTGGGTGGCTTAGAGTGTAAAACACAGGAGTTACCAAAGATAGTATTTCAACCTACCTACACATGCATGTACCTATGATGACAGGTGTTAATTATTATTAAGCTGGCATATGAGTTTTCTAGTTCATTGTTAAACTTAGATTCTTTGTTATTTAATAACATAATTTAGTGAGTTAAAATATAAAAAGAAAATTTTGTTACTCATATACATTAACTATATTATATTTTTATGTGGCCTAAGACAATCCCTTTTCACTCAGTATATACCAGGCAAGCCAAAAGGTTGGCTACATGTGCTGTATAATAAAAGGTTATTTTTATAAAGATGCAATAATCAAGAAAATTAACAAAATATTTTTGTTTAAAACACCGAATACTATACAATACAAATTGGGCATTCCTAATCCAAAAATCTGAAATCTCAGATTCTCCAAAACCTGAAAATTTTTGAGCATATGTATGACAACCAAGTGCAAAATTCTCCGTTTGACCCCTTGTGACAGGTTGTAGTTGAAACACAGATGCACTAAATATATAAGATTACCTTTGAGTTATGTGTCTAAGATGTATACAAAACAAAGGAATTTCATGTTTAGACATGGGTCCCATCGCCAGGATATCTTGTGTTATATATACAAATATTCCAAAAATTTAAGAAAATCCCAAATCTGAAGCACTTGGGGTCCCAAACATTTTGGATAAAGGATACTCAAGCTATACAACCTGTAGTCTGTAATAGCAATAATCATAACCTTTCCCCTTCTCCTCTTCTTGGTTTTTTGGGGGACTTTTTGGTAGTAGTTAAGAGAACCAAAGTGAGGACCTTTACATGTCAGGCAAGTGCTCTACCATCTGAACTACATTCTAGCCCCTAAACTTTCTATCTCTGTAGAAAAAGTTGTGATAAAACAATAACAAGATCAAATTAAAAGAAAAACACTGTACATGTAGGTATAGGCCCAAAACTCATTGATGATAAACAAGTAGCAAAGTAATAATCAAACCATCTGGAATGTTTCAGTAGGAAGTAAAGTAGGAAGTGATAAAAATTCATAACCTCTATTTTTCCACAGCCATCTGGAATTCTTCTTTACTCCATCACTTGCTATGGCAATTGCCCACAAGTTGGACATAGCCTGCAGAAATTAGCTGATCTGTGCAAGTGAGCAGATCTACCCCAGAAAGTACACCTGTTGCAGAATGTGTATATCAGTAAGTGTATGTATGTGCATGTGTGTGAGAAAATTGCTATATGTGCACAAGTTGAGGGTTGGTATACCGGGCAACGTGTATCTTTGTGTGTGATTGTACTTGCATATTGATAAAGTAAGTGATTGTGTGTGGCATGTGTATGTGTTGAAGAGAAACAAGAATAGAAACAGTGAACAGAGATTATTTGAATCAGACATATTGGATTATGGGTACATATGTGTCTATGTATAAGTGACAGTGTATATAAATTTGCTCATGTGTATCATATGAGTGTTTAAGAGCTCATCTGTGTGTGTATGTATGTGTGTTAGGGGAATTATAAATGTGGGGTTTTGTGGGCCATTACATGTGTGTGAGAGTCTGAGGGTTTGTGTATTATGAATAATTTTCAGCCTTCTCAAACCCAATGTGCTTTTAAAACGTGTTTATAATGCCATATTTATTACCTGAAAATGGAGTTATTAATTTCTCTGCACATATAATTTTAAAAGAAAATACAAGCTGGATTGGTTGTGCACACCTGTAATCCCAGAACTTGGGAGGCTGAGGCAGGAGGATCACTGAGACTTCAAGGCCAGCCTGAACTACGTAGTGAGACCCTGTCTCAAGAAGAAAGAAAGAAAGAAGAAGAAAAAAGAGAAAGAAAGATCAACTTCATATAGTATTACACATAGTGCCCATGTTGTATTAACTATGATATAAATCAGAAATAAAAAAGAAGTGACATATAAGAAAATAATATTTAAATATGTCAATGAGTGTGACACTCTCCAGAAGATTTAAGAAAGTAATTAGAGGTTTGTAAGGCCTTATAATAAATACAGATTCAGCAGAAGGGGGAAATCAGACATAGGAAGTGCAGGGAAATGACAAGCAGAGGCTTCAGGATAAGAGTTTACAAAACAGTGAATAACTCCATGGAAAGTGCACTGAAAAGCACAGTAAGTCTCCTTTTGACATATATGATAGCCACATTCCTGAATAATTGAGAAAAACTGATTTTTAACTGTGAAATAGAGTTAGATTCTGGATTCAGTTAATTATAACTTAAAAGTCTTAGGGAGTGTGGGACATGTATTAGTGGTGTGAGACTACTCCACATGTCACTGGGTGATCAGCATCTCACCCTGGAAACTTACATGTTAGGACACCCTACACCCTAACCTTGTGACAATAAAAAGTGCTCCTATTGGGCCGGGGGTTTAGCTCAGCCGCGTAAGTGCCTGCTTGGCAAATGCAAAGCCATGAGCGATTCCCAGTACCAAAAAAAGAAAAAAAGAAAAGAAAAGAAATGTTCCTATAAAATTCCAAAATATCTTTCTAGGGGGCAACAATGCTTTTATTGAAGACAAGCACTGGTACATCAACCGAATACTTTGTGTACCTGTGTGAAGAGGCAGAGTACTAGACCTAACTCTGCCTCCCTGTGTGTGTGTGTGTGTGTGTGTGTGTGTGTGTGTGTGTGTGTGTGCACAGATCCATGCTCCCAGTGTGTGAGCTAATTGGTCATTGGTCTCCACAGCAGTAGGCTATCGGTGGGACTCTGGGAGTGTGCAGGTCTGTGCACAAGGGTATGGGCACTATCAGGTGTGTTCTGTCCGAGTATACCCATTCTTAGCCTGATCTGGGCCCTGCCTGTGGCTGCTAGTCTGTGCTGAGGAACACAGATGCATACAGTCTCTCTAGTTTTCCCAGCAACATCAGGGCTCTGTTCATTTGATGCTATCATTGGGTGGGGGAGTGTTTTGTTGTTTGTGGGTTTTTGTTAGCTTTGGTTTTTACTGAGAGTCTGGGCTGCACATTATTCACCTTCTCCATCTTAGTGTGTGTCTCTCTGTCTCCCTATCTCTATTTTTGTTTCTGTCTCTGTCTCGCTCCAGTTCCCTCTCTCTGCCTCTCACTCTCATCCCCGCCCCAGTCTCCTAGATCTTTCTAATCTGTGTTTGTGTATACGAGCAGTTCTCAGCCTTCTCAAACCCAATGTGCTTTTAAAGCATTTATAACACCTCTTTACTATCTGGAAATGGAGAACCTCGTCTCTTTTTCTGTCTCTGTCTCTAATCCTTTCCCTTCTTTGCTGTGCTGTTTCTGTGTGTAAGAATTTTTTTCTCTTCTTCCACTTTGTGTCTCTGTTTCTCTTTCTTCTCTTTCTGCTTCTGTCTTTTCCTCTCTCTCTCTCTCTCTCTCTCTCTCTCTCTCTCTCTCTCTCTCTCACATACACACACAATCATGTACTTCTTTCCTTTTGTCACTCTCTGTGTGTCTCTCTGACTTTGTCTTACATTCGTTCTGTTTCTATTCCTTTCCTCCAGCCTCTACTCAAAGCTAAAGAGTGTGTATATGGATGTGAGCATGTATATTCACATTTATACATATATCACCAAGATCTGAAGATTCCACCATGCTTTGAGGAACTTCTCTCCTGCCTAGGATCTTAAGAACAAGCTACTAGCTGTTAGACTTCACAGTATCATCAGCTCCAGGTGACTGTTCAGGCCAAGTTAGATTGGGCTGCTACCTCTGATTGATGTATTTTGAAATTTTGTTTTATTTTTTTCTCTTTGAAATAAAATGAATTTAAACAAAAAAAAAAAAAAGATTGGGCTGCAAATCAGCACTGAGGGAGACCGCTTTAACTGGAACAAAAAGGTCATAAAGACATGTACTCAGGCTCAAGTCCAGACCAGCCCTAGCTTCCACAATAATCCTAAACATCTCCAGCTTCTGCCCAGGTAGGGGCTGTCTTACTCCTGGGACCTGCCTTATCACCTTATCACAGTCCCACACTCCCAGCCTGTACACACCAAGCATTCTGTTCCCCCTAAGCTGTACTGCAATGCTCTCACTGCACTCTGACACACTCCCCAGGCCTCTCTTTCGACAAGGTCTGCCTGGATGTCTCCAAGGAGCCCTTGTCACCTACCAGTGCATTTAGTCCCTCAATCTATTAATTTGGGATACTTTCACTGAGAGCCTACCATCTGCTCTGTCCTGCTCTTTTAGAAGAAAGTGAGTGTGTCCACAATCCTAGCCCTTATGGAGCTTTCTTTCTAATAACACAGGCAGGCAAGAATCCAAATTTTTAAAGTAAATTATACAGTGTGTTAGAAGAGAGACAATCTAGGGGGAAAATGAGGGTAAGAGGCAGAGAGGTGCTATGACTTCTTACCTGGACTATTGCAAGAACCTCCTGATAGTCCCTCCACTTCTACCTTTGCTCCATATGACTTGTTTTCACAGTAGCAAGTGGGATCTCGTTCAGTTATAAATTATGTAATGTCTTGCCTCTCCTCAGAACTCTCACAAGACTCCTATCTCATCCCAAGTCAAAATCTTGCCATGGCCTTTGATGTCTGTCCTTGCCGTTTTTCTGGCCTCACCTCTCAGCACTTGCTCCTTGCTCATTCTGTTTGCTCATTGTGGTCTTCTTGCTCTTCCCAAAATGTGCCATGCTTAGTCCCACCTAAGGGGTTATGCTCCAGCTGTTCCCTGTGCCTGGGCTTCTATTCCCCCAAATAGCTACATAACTTACTCCTTTACCTCCTCATGTTTGTGGTCAGATAATAATCCTCCATGAAGCCCTCCCTGTACACTGCAGTGAAAACTGCAACACCTTCCTCACATCTACAACTTCCTATCCTCCTTCCCTCCTTTATGTTTATTCTCAGAACTTACATCTGACATACCCACATCTCTTTGTATTATCTATAATATCAGGCTCACAAAGGCAAGGATCTTTATCTATCTGGCTCACAGCTGGATTCTCATTGCCTAGAACAATACCTTATATACATTGGATACTCAGTAAATATCTTTTTCAATGAATGAATGAACAACACAAGCATGCACATCTTTATATTCACCCATACTGCCTGCTTCACCAAAATTAAAACCAATGTTTTCATCATGGCCCACAGCCCTACACAATCTGGCCCTGGACACCTCTGATCTCACCTCTCCCTTTTGCTTATGCCATTCCAGTAACATTGTTTTTCACTGTTCCTTGAGAAATTGGTAGTACATTCCTGATCATGAATAAAAACTAGATTCACAGAGTGATGCCAGAATTTTGTTACATTACACATAGGATCAGGGCCGTTTTGTGAAACTTTTGGTTGAGGGGTGTGTGTGTGTGTGTGTGTGTGTGTGTGTGTGTGTGTGTATGACAGAGAGAGACAGAGAGACAGGCAGAGAGACACAGAGAAAGAGACAGACAGTGAGAGAGAGAGAGAAAGAGAGAGAGAGAATGTATTCATATGTATACTGAGTTGTGATCTAAAATGTCTTGGGATTTGCAAAGGAGGAGAAAAGCTGTACTAACATCCCCATCCCACATAACTCACCAGTGGAGATAAGTAACCAAAGATATCCAGAGAGATAAAGCATTCCCACCCAGCAGGGAGGGAGTAGGACAAAGAGTGGACCAGGCTCAGGATCTGACCCCAGCTGTGGAGTCATGAGGGGGAGGGGCTCATAGACACACTAACCCTACCCTTTCTATTTCTTCCTCACCTTTCCATCTGTTTCTCATTATCTCTCAATTCATTCTCTCTCTCTCTCCACTCTCTTATTGCTCTTTCTCGTCTTGTCCATTTGTGTCATTTTCTGTCCATTTACATCTTTCTTACCATTTTTCTGTCTTTCCCACTCTGTCTCTGCGTGTCTGTGTTTATTTTTCTCTCTGTCTCTCTCTCCTGCCCTCATCTCTCTGTCTTTCTGTGTCTGTGTTTTCCCCCTTGTCCACATTTGCAGGTACAGCCCAGCAGGACAACTGATGGAGTCCCTCAGGACCCATCGAGTACCAGACTTGCTCACCCTGTAGGGTTTTGAGTAGCCCTTGCCCCTCAGTATGGCCAACACCACCGGAGAGCCAGAGGAGGTGAGCGGCGCATTGTCCCCACCGTCAGCATCAGCTTATGTGAAGCTGGTGCTGTTGGGACTGATCATGTGTGTGAGCCTGGGGGGCAATGCCATCTTGTCCCTGCTAGTGCTCAAAGAGCGTGCCCTCCACAAAGCTCCTTACTACTTTTTGCTGGACCTGTGCCTAGCTGATGGCATACGCTCTGCCGTCTGCTTCCCCTTTGTGCTGGCTTCTGTGCGCCACGGCTCCTCATGGACATTCAGTGCACTCAGCTGTAAGATTGTGGCCTTTATGGCCGTGCTCTTTTGCTTCCATGCAGCCTTCATGCTGTTCTGCATCAGCGTCACCCGCTACATGGCCATCGCACACCACCGCTTCTACACCAAGCGCATGACACTCTGGACATGCGCAGCTGTTATCTGCATGGCCTGGACCTTGTCTGTGGCCATGGCCTTCCCACCTGTCTTTGATGTGGGGACCTACAAGTTTATCCGAGAGGAGGACCAGTGCATCTTTGAGCATCGATACTTCAAGGCCAATGACACTCTGGGCTTCATGCTTATGTTGGCTGTGCTCATGGCAGCCACACATGCTGTCTATGGCAAGCTGCTCCTCTTTGAGTACCGTCACCGCAAGATGAAGCCAGTGCAGATGGTGCCAGCCATCAGCCAGAACTGGACATTCCATGGTCCTGGGGCCACTGGCCAGGCTGCTGCCAACTGGATCGCTGGCTTTGGCCGCGGGCCCATGCCACCAACCCTGCTGGGTATCCGGCAGAATGGGCACATGGCCAGCCGGAGGCTGCTGGGCATGGATGAGGTCAAAGGTGAAAAGCAGCTGGGCCGCATGTTCTACGCAATCACACTGCTCTTTCTGCTCCTCTGGTCACCCTACATCGTGGCCTGTTACTGGCGAGTGTTTGTGAAAGCCTGTGCCGTGCCTCACCGCTACCTGGCCACTGCTGTTTGGATGAGCTTCGCCCAGGCTGCTGTCAACCCAATCGTCTGCTTCCTAATCAACAAGGACCTCAAGAAGTGCCTGAGGACTCATACCCCTTGCTGGGGCACAGGAGATGCCCCAGCTTCCAGAGAACCCTATTGTGTCATGTGAAGCAGATGGGTAGGCAGACATGCAGGGAAATGGTCCTGGGCACCGTGATGGGGCCAACAGCAAGCAAAGGGTGGGGCCCCATACAGGGGCCTTCTTTTCTGAGTTCCAGCCTCAGTCTTCAAACCAACAATAATCTAGGAACCTTTGCCAACACCTCCTTAGGGTGGGGGGCTGGATGGAAAACTGGGAAAGAGGCATTTCTAGTTTGTGGGGCCTGTCTCTGCAGCCTCCTTCTCCATTTCTACATTCTCATATTCTCACTTGCTCTCCCTCTTTCCTTCCCCTTCTCTCAAATGACAATGCAGAAAAAGAAAACAAAATTCAAAATTCAGGTTTTTCTACCAACAGCTGAGGAGACAGGATGTCTTGCTTTATATATCTCCCCTTCTCTGATTGTCTAGAAGAGAGAAGATTGTCATGTAAAATAGATTGCCAGAGCTCTTATTGCTCCTTTTGCTCCCAGGCACCTTTCCTTCCCAAGTCCTTTAGCAAGACCTGAGTGTGTAGGGATAAATTAATTCAAGGCTTCTGACAACAGGGACAAGAGAGGGGACTAGGTCCACAGGGAGCAAGATTAATTGCTGTGTTGTGTGCAATGTTGTTTTGGGCAAAGCCTGATCCAAGGCCCAATCATTTCTCCCTCCCCACCATGCCTAGACCTTCCAAGTGTTTCTTGAGGATCTGTTTGAGAAGCATGAAGGACAGGGAGAAGGTCCCCCAGTATGGGCCCAGGATAGGTGAAGAGCAAGATGTGAGCTGAACTGCTCAAGCTAAAGAGACCAAGCTTGGCTGCATTTTCTTACACTGCCTCCTTAACCCCCAGCCCCTATCCCTCCTTCTTGAGGATGGAAATCTACTCCACCCAACTAGAGCTGATGTGGGGGTCCTTCAGGCAGGAGATACCTTGAAAGGAAGTATAAAGAGGAACCTGAACTTTCTGGAGCAGCTGAATCTCATAGCCTGGGGTCAGAGCTGAATTTAACCCCAAAATTGTCTCCTGGGTTTACACTAATCTTCTGAAGATGAAAATTCTTTTTGGGCCTTGATAACTGATCATGGTACAAACTCCAAGGCACAATGGACTTGAGTCTATTTTTATCTGACCCCTTTTTGTCCCCCTCAAAACTCAGGGCCTGAAGCCCTTTCTCAGTAGCCCATGGACTTCTGGGTCCTCAATCCCAAACATCCTTGCTCCCTCCCAATTTACCAACTGGGACAGATTGAAGCCAGATTCTCCAGGTGAAAGGTCTCCAGCCTCCATTGCCGGGGCAGAATCCACTGCGGTCTTACTTCAAGGCCAGTTCTGTGGATTGGTGAGCCAGCTAGCACTCCTTTGCCTGGATTTGCCCAGGCTCTCTGTCCCCTTCTCATTTCTTCTGGGGATAGGGACCTATCTATGTTTTTCTACATCTCTTTTTCCCGTCCTTCTAGAAGCCCCTGCCTAAGATCTTTCCAAACTCCAAGACAGTCCCCGAACTGGGGAAGCCTTGAACAAAGGGACTGAGGAGGGCACTCTGTGCAGGAGAGAATTATGGAGCCTGGCTGTGGAGTGGTGCTGGAAAGGTGGGCCAGAGTGGCTGAGAGACTGGGGTGGGGGTACCTGTTCTCTCAGTGATAGTGATGGGGGTGCCTTTCCAAGGGGATGGGGTGGGAACAAGAGGGGTGGGGGTAAATAGGGTACACTCTGGAGGATTTTCCTCCATTTCTTTTTTCTAGCTGCCTGGATTCATCACTGGATTTTGTAAATGGGAAAACTAAAATGAACAATGCTCTATTGGATGTATTCTTTTTCTGACTGCATGTATATGTGTGTGTAGGTGTGCATGCTTGTCTGTGTGTCCTGTCTGTGTGACCTCATGTGGGAAAGTATGACTGATTGAGATAGCGTGTGTCTGTGTGACGAGGAGCCCTTAAGGAAAACTCAGCTGGTGCTTATAAGCCAATGCCTATGTGTGGAGACGTATAGCATGCAAACATACACATACACATACATCTTGTTGAAAGGAGACAAGCTACAGTACATGTTGACACAGACAGTAAGGTAATCAGGAGATAGTCTGGAAATTGTATGTATGTATGTATTTATGTAGAAAGAGGATTGACACCCAACTCATAAGATTGTCTTCCCTTTGTTCAGGCTCTGAGGAAAGGAGTCCAGGATACTTAAGAACCATGTTCATCTCCTCCCTCCTTTCCTGAGCGACTCAATCCTCTCCCCAAAACTCAAACAATATGTTCTTGAACTGAGACAATCATGGAGAATAGGGCTGATAAATTGAAGTTCAAACACCGAGAGAGCTGATTGGGATAGGAAATACCCTTACAAAGTTAATAGTTTCTAGAAGAACTGTCTAAGCAGGAGCCTTTCTGCAGGGCCCACTATATACACGTGGGATTTGGTCAGCTTTGCCTAAATTCAGAAAAGTAATGTCATGGTAAAAAAAAAAAAGTCTGGAAACCTACCCAGTTGTCCTGGACACTCAGTTCTCTATTTGTTTGCTGAATTCTCTTGGGTACACAGAATTGAGTTGACCATACTCCTCAGTTCTTAGCCACATTGTATCATCATAGGATCATGCAAGGCCCTTTTATTCTTTGTTTTCTTTTTGTAGGAAAATCCATCCCTGATTCCATCCTCCCACACCTCACATAGGCACCCACTCTTTCATATTTAACATGTGTCCTTTCATCCACTGGTCATGTGTTTATTTACATGTGTATTATGGAAAAATGTTGTTTTAATTTATGTAAACAGTATTGTACTGCAAATCTTGTTCTGTTTTTTCACTCAGTATTCTGTTTTTAAGAGATGCAGCCACGTTGCTGTACACACACCTAATTCATTCTAGTTATCCATCTTAAAGTATTTGTTACATTTTCCTGTCTATTCGCCTGGTGATGAATCCCTAGTTTCCCCCCCCCCCCCACTCAGCCTCATTCTCTGCGAAGACAAGGCTGCAACGGGCAGTTACCTACACTTCTTTTTAGGGACATGTGATGTAGGAAAAGAAACAAGCTCAGATAAGAGCAGTGATTTGGCACTCCCATTGATGTGAATTCCAAAGCCCAAAGCCAGATGCCACCATCATGCCTCACTCAGGGCCATCTGTCTGTAGTCATAAAAAAAAAAAAAAAAAAAAAAAAAAAAAAACTTGAGATGATTCAAAGCAGATAAACTGAAGAAATATTTAGTAGATGAAGAGATAGCCCTAGAAAAAACTAGGTGAGCTGAATCAATTATTTTATGACGCAAACGAAGTTTTCTCTCTGTGTGTGATTATTTTTAGTGTCATTTTTGTAGAGATGGAAAACATCACCTTAGTCTGGCCCGCATACAAAAGAACCTTGGTCCCTAAATTGCAGGCGCTAGGTCAACCAGTGTTCTCAGAAGATACTGCAGAGTTCACCCTAGGAGCAGAAGCAAGGAATGAGGGAAGGGGCAGATTTCAGAATTGCGTAGTTGCTAGGGGGAGGGGAGTGAGGATGACAGCGAGGCTCTACAATTTTGAGCACAACCAGCTCAGTGCCTGCGTTTGTTTTTCGTTTTTTCTGGTCTTCCGAACATTTAGTACTTTTTCTATTGGATAAAACGTTACAAGAGAGAGAAAGCTTCTACCCCTCGCAGCCAATCGCCTGGCAGGTTTCTTATCGTTGGGGGGAGTGGCCAACTCTATGATTGGCGGATGCGAGGGGAGCCAATCGGAGAGTGATGACGTGTAGTGTTGGCAAGCAGATTGCTTGAGAGCAGGTAGGGATCCAAGGAGCGCGAGTCAGGCCGCCGCGGCCAGCAGCCAATGATGAAGCAGAGCAAGGCTCTTGCCTTGAAGAGTGGGCGGGGCTTTGGCAATTGGCGCGGAGGGAGTAGGGTAGGCGCTGTGGTAGGGGACGAGTGAGGCAGTGAGCTGAGCTAGTCCTGTGAGGTTAGACAGCTGCACTTCAGGTGTGACTGGTAGCAGCTGCTGGACTGAAAGAGAAAGAGCAAGTGCAATCGCCTGAGCTTTGTGAGCGCAGTCAGCATGTATCGCCCAGATGAGGGTCCTCCTGCCAAGACCCGCCGCCTGAGCAGTTCGGAGCTCCCTCAGCGCGGCCAGCCGCCGCTGCTGCCGCTGCCGCTGCCGCCGCCACTACCGACACCACCACCACCACCACCACCGCTCCTTCGATTGCCCCTGCCTCCACCCCAGCAGCGACCAAGGCTCCGAGAGGAAACCGAGGCAGCACAGGTGCTGGCTGACATGAGGGGGGTGGGACTGGGCCCGGCGCTGCCCCCACCTCCGCCCTATGTCATTCTTGAGGAAGGGGGGATCCGCGCATACTTTACCCTGGGTGCTGGGGGGCCTGGCTGGGATCCTGCGATGGAGTCAGGGTACGGGGAGGTACCCCATTCCACAGGGAGCCTGGAAACATTCCCCTTGTCTGAGGCCTCTGGGGGAAGCCTGGAAATTGACGTTGAGGTTGCAGAGGCCAGCAGCTCTGCTGAAGAAAAGGCCCTAGAAACCTGTAGCTCAGGGATGTGGGAGCCCCAGATGTTAGTCGGTCCAAAGAGGAATGAACAGGCTATCATAATAGTGGAAGATGAGGATGAGGATGAAAAGGAAAGTGTGAGGAGGAGGAGGAGACGGAGAAAGAGGAAGCAGAGGAAAGTGAAGAAGGAAAGCAAAGACAGGAGTACTGAAAGGATGGAAAGCATCCTGCAGGCACTGGAGAGCATTCAGATGAACCTGGAAGCTGTAAACATAAAGGCAGGCAAGGCCTTCCTGCGTCTGAAACGCAAGTTCATCCAGATGCGAAGACCTTTCCTGGAGCGCAGAGACCTCATCATCCAGCATATCCCAGGCTTCTGGGTCAAAGCAGTATCCTTCTCATTGATTCTCATGGGCCACAAGCCTGTGGTAGAAAGGGAGAGGTAGGGAGAAGGACAGTGAGGGTGAAAGGGTGCTGGGGAGGGCCAAAGATGAGATGAGCCCCTTATGAGAAGATGGGCCAGAATGGGTGAAAGAGGGAGGGAAAGAGGAGGGAAAAACAGAGAAGCTGGACTGCAGATGATGAAGGAGGAAGGGAGCATAGCATAAAAACCTGACCTCGGATGGGAAAGGTGAAAAGAGCATAACCAAAAAAATGGATCACAATTAAAAGGGGGAGGGTAATAGGCATGCACCTGAAAAATTGGACCACAGGTGGTGAAAGGAGGAGGGGAAGGGCATACAGAAGATGAACTGACTCAGAGACAGTGAAGAAGGAGAAAGGCGTACAGCAGAGAACCTGCCCAACTGTGTGCTTGAGCTTCACAGGGCTCTGCAAGCCTAGATCTCTGCATAGATACCAAGAGATTCCAGTCCTGGATGAAGTGCTCTCCATTAGAGGGGAGGGAGCTGGAGAGGTGCTGGAGCCCCTGAAGGGTCAGGAGAAAGAATACCTGGGTATGGACATCAAGGAGTTAAATGAAAGAAGGGGGAAATAGGAACAATCCCATTCACTATTGGTGATTGTTAAGCATATCCCAGAGGAATACATCTGGGGATGAGGAATACATGTCAGTGTAACATGTTAGGGACACATAGATTTAACATCTCAACAGGATTATATGAATACTCTGGTACACTGGCACCCTGGTATAAAGTAGCATATGATCACAAGCACTCAGCACTCAGGCACACAGTATCACGTAGACACAAGACAACACAGACACAGTATTATGCGACCATAGGTCCTCAGCACAAACACACCTAGCATCACTTGAACACAGGCCCTCAGAGCTATTTACTCAACATCCACATATAACATCATGTGACTACAGGCCCTCAGCAACTGGATACAGCAGCACTTAGACACAGGACCTTCAGCTTCAAGGTATACTAAAGTGAATACAGACCCGCAGCATCTAGAAACAAAAATCTCATGAACATAGATCCTCAACATCAAAACACAGCAAATATGAACCACTTTTCACAGAGGCTTAATGTTACATGAACAATCTAACCACATAGATGGTATCATGGTAATACAAGTACAGGTCACATCCTATAACCCACCTGTTCCATATATATTGCAAGAACACAGCCTCTCCTGCTCCAGCCTCTCTTGCTGTGCCCTGCCTGGCCTTCCCTCCCTCATCATTGAACAGTTAATCCTTGACCTAAACTGCTCCACTCATCAGTTTCTCAACCACCCCAGAATTTCAATCTTGATCAATCAACGCGATGAAGACATTTTTCGCTACTTGACCAATCTTCAGGTCAGGCCAAAGAGGAAGGCCAAGGAATCTGGTTCTTTGAGGTGAGGGGAATAGAAGGGGCAATAAGGGAGGGCAGATTCTACCATTACCCCCACCTTGAGCAGGTACAGGATCTCAGACATATCTCCATGGGCTACAAAATGAAGCTATACTTCCAGACAAACCCCTACTTTACAAACATGGTGATTGTCAAGGAGTTCCAACGCAACCGCTCAGGTAAGTGGAAGTCCAGGATAAATCCATGCCCCCCCCCATCATTAGTCAGTCTCCTCTTCATGGCTTCCTCTTTCCCTAGGCCGGCTAGTGTCTCACTCCACTCCAATCCGCTGGCACCGGGGCCAGGAACCCCAGGCCCACAATCACAGAAACCAGGACACCAACCACAGCTTCTTTAGCTGGTTCTCAAACCACAGCCTCCCAGAGGCTGACAGGATTGCTGAGGTGAGGCCACTTCCTGGTATGACCAGAAAAAACCTTGTTAGGCTTGCCCTGAGTGCCTGGGGAACTGGAAGTAAGACCTGAGGCTTATATTTATGGCTCTGCTCTTCCTTTTCTCTTCTTTTTCAACAGATTATCAAGAATGACTTGTGGGTTAACCCTCTACGCTACTACATGAGAGAAGGGGGCATCAGGGAAACAAGGAAGAAGCAAGAAGAAAAAGAAAGGTGAAGGGGGAATGGTGGCTGAGCAGTGGTTTGTGGGAGATGGGGCAAAAACTAGGCTAGTATCACAGAATTCATAGAGCCACAAGGGATCTTTGAGATAATTTAGTGCAGTGCTCTGCAAGTGAGGAATGCCCAGAAATGGCCTGAAGTTGTATGCATAGGTCAGGCTTAGAAATGGGACTCTCCCTAGCCTAGCCTAATCCCTAAGGACCCTCATAGACTGCAGCCTCTCCAGTTACTTGCCACCTTTCAGTGTCTGCCCTGGGCCTCCTATTAACCCCATACTCAGCCCCAAACTTCCCCACAGTAAAGCCAAGGATGCATATGAGATGGTGATCATGGAAGATATTTATGACCATTATGCCATGGAAGACATTCTCAGTGAGATCTCAGATGCTGATGAGACTACTGACAATGAGATCATTCATGACATCAAGATCTTTGACTTCATGGAGACTACTGACTACTTCGAGACCACTGACAATGACGTCAATGAGAGCCTGGGTGAGAGCCTGGGTGACAGTGAGAGCCCTGACCACAATCAGAGCCCCAGCATTGAGATCACTGACAACAATGAGAGTGCTGATGACAACGAGAACCCTGATGACAACAGTGAGAACCTAGAAGACAGTAATAAGAATACCTATGACAATGAGTATCCCAACAATGAGAATCCTAATGGTGACAACAATAGCCTGGAAAATGGCAACCTGGGCAGCAGTGGTAATAACGAAAACAGCAGTGACAGTGACAGTGGGGATGAGGGCAGTGATGATGAAGATAATGATGGCAGTGATGGTGACAATGAGAGCAGTGATGATGATGGCAATGAGGGGGACAATGAGGGAAGTGATGATGATGATAGAGACATTGAATACTACAAGAATGACATTGTAGTGTTTGACAAGGATCAAGATAACAGCACCATCCAGGAAAACTATGAGGATGAGGTAGAGATCATCTCTGAAGAATCCACAGAGGAAGCGGAAGAGGGCAGTGAGGAAGGTGAGCTAGACCCCTCTTATCTTCCCCCATTCTCTTTTCTCAGAGAAATCCTGGTGCATGGTATTTAGACATGAACACAGTAGAATCTTGTGGAGGAAAGGGAAAGAATTCTTTTTTAAACAATGAAGGCCAGAAAACATTTAACTTAAAAATGTAACAAAGCCAAAGAAATAGTTCAGTTCCAAGTGATGGTGGACAGGAAATAGGACACAGTGTGTGGAAAACTAAAAAGGGCACATATACACAGGGGAAAGAATGACACATTCAACATACTGTGTCCCCAGCCCTGGCCTCCTAGGAACTAGCAGGCTTGTTTGGGCTGCTGGGAGTAAAGTGAACAGTGAACTGTGAACTGTGAGCCCAGAGGATGGGCGTGGCAACTAATTCTACATCAAGAGTTGGGAATGTAAAGAGAGAGCTAGAGAAAAGGGGTGAACTTTAAATTAGAAGCCACATTCTCACTGAGAAGCACTGTGGGTCATTCTTTGTGGAAGGGAGAATTTGGCAAGGACCTGGAAGGGTGAAAATGCATAGTACGTTGGGCAAGATTTCCAAAATTGTCTTCTGGGGGTGCTTCACCAGTTCTGAAAGCTGCTTCTCACAGAAGACCTTGGTGATAAAAAAAAATCAGAGATATACTGCATATAATACTTCTTGTAGGCAGGCATGGTGGCACATCCCTGTAATTCCAGCACTTGGGAGGCTGAGGCAGGAGGATTTCCATGAGTTTGAAGCTAGCCTGGGCTACATAGTGAGTTCAAGACCAGCCTGAGCTACATGGCAAGGCCCTGTCTCAAAGAAAAACAAAATAATAATAGCAACAACAACACTAGCTCTTGTAGAATCAAGAGTTGTCAGTCTTTTTTCCTTCCCACCTGATGGTATTTCTTCTAAGAATGGGAAGCAGAGCTGTCTGCTCAACCCTAAAGTGGGTTGGGGTAAGGGAATTGGGCTTAAAAAGACAGACTGGGGCCTGTTTGGATCTGATTGTGAGGAAGTAGTGAGGGAGCTGGCTGGGAGTGATAGGTTTATTCAGCTGAGGTTTGAGCTCAGGAAGAAACACACATTGAGTATAGTGAGGAGAAAAAGCTACTTTCAGAGAGGTATCAATTTTGATAGAACAAAGATAGGGAGCCTGCCCTTTTTTCCTGCCTCCCTTCCACTCCCCCCTTACCCTGTGGGCCTTGTTCCAAGCAAAGGCCCATGGCAAGTGATACCAGGCCCTCAAAAGCCCTAGCTATGTGTTCTGTTTCCTTTTAAAGGGCTGTTTACCTGCCTGTCTAATGCCCTGCACCATTTGCCCTTCCTTGCTTCTCTCCCCTCCACAGGTGAGGACAGCTACCAGGAGGAAGGAAGCAAAGTAGACTCAGAAGACACTGACATGGAGCAGGTGCTTCAGGTTCCAAATGCTTGGTCTAACCTGGGGAAGAGGGCGAAAACCAGATAAACAGCTTACTCTCTCGGGGCATCTCTCTGTTTCGCTCTTTCCCAGTGCCCCGTTTGCTCTCCCCCTCAGTTAGGGCTCCCATGTTGCATTTCTGACCTCATACATGGGTTTAAAGTTTATTTTTATGTAATCTCAGTAATTTCAGAGTTCTTATTTGTGGGGGTAGCGATCCCCGCTTTTTTGGTCCTCCTCCCTCACGGGCTTCTGTGTGCTGCTACTTATTGTGATGCCTTGGTCAGGGCTCCTCTAGCCCTCTTCTCTTTGGTGTCGGCCCCAGCCCTTTTTCCCATGCTATGGAGTAGACACCCTGATTCCAAAGTAGGGAGGGCTGCTATGGCCTTCATCGAAGCGTCACAGTGGCCTTGAAGGCTCTGCCTCCATCTTGTTCGCCCAATTTTTTCTCTTCTTCCATCCATCTCTTTTACCCACTGTGCCTGCTAACTTGCCAGGCCTTGGTATCTATGCAAGGCCACTTAGCCTTTGCTGGATTCCTGCCCTTCCTCCCACCGCTGCAGCAGAAGTTACGCTTCTCCCTGTGAATATTGATGATCCTAATAAAAACCTGAGCAAATTCAAAGTGCTGTTTGAGTCTTTGGTCCGTCCCAGTGCGTCGTCCCTAGTGGCCAGCCTCCCCACAGACCAGCACAAAGCTTCCTACTCCATGCAGGGCCCTGGGAGATGGTAGTAGCTCCAGGGTTTGGTCAGTGATTGAGGGGAGCCTAGCTGAGGCCATTGCATCAGACCTTTGCAGACTGCTCCAGCTAATGGCTGAATGATGCTGTGAAAGCACCTCTTGGTCCTTGCAGCTGCCTAGGACCCAGCCAGGTAGCAAAGAGCTTCCCTCTCATTTCCCTCTGGTGCAAGAATAGAGAGACATTGTGTGTCATAGAACATCAATTTAATAGTGATTCATCTGTTTCATTTACTAGTGCACTTTCCTTTGGGCCTAGTGTGAGTTGGGCGTGGGGCAGCCAGAGGAGTCCATTTTTCTCTTTGGCATGTAGTAAAAAAAAAAAAAAAAGCACCAACCATACCAATACCACAAGATCATACCTGAGTACTCTCTTTGGGAGGTAGTGCAAGGTTCTCCTGGAGTTGGGCCTGGGAGAAAAGGCAGGAAAAAACATGGCTAAGCTGAGGAGTTTTCATAGAGATAAAGGAAAACCTCTTAGATGTACAGTGGGGTGGGGAGGTTGGGAGTTGTATCTCTGTAAAACAGCCTTTACTTGGGTGACCTTGGAAAAGCTGAGCTGTATTAAATTTTGGATACAATAATCATTTCACCAGAAATGTTTCTCAGATTATTTCTCATTTTTTATCATAATGGTAAATTTCACACAGGCTTTGGTCGGTCTTTTAGGATACAATGTATCCCTGGAACATTACATCCAAGGCTTTTATCAGGGTTTCAGATGCGGTCGGATTTGTATTTTCAAGAATGCCTTCTACTGGCTTCTAGGAGAATGGATGGGAGGGAGGGAGAACAATGGGGAAGTTGACCTAAATCTCAAATGAGAGTGGCATAGGGACATGGGAGAGGTTGTTTTCTTTAATTTTAATTTCAGAAAAGTTTTAGATTTGTGGAATTATTGCAAACATAATACAGAGAAATTCTGTATATTCCACAACTAGTTTCCCTTGTTAAAAGTTAATGAACCTATATCAGCACGTAATGATTAATCAAGGTCCATACTTTATTCAGGTTTCCTTAATTTTAACCTGTTGTCCTTTTTTGTTTCAGGTTCTCATCCAGGATACCACCCTATATTTTAGTCATCATGTCTCTAGGCTCCTCTTGGGCTGTGATATTTCTCACTCTTTCCTTGTTTTTGACAACCTGTTCTCACCATTTGTCTTGGTTACTTTTCTCTCGTTGTTGAGACAAAATATTTGACACCCAAAATGAAGGAAAGAAAGATATATTTAGCTTACAATTTTTGGAGGTTTCAGTCCATTCTCGGCTGCCTCTAAGGTAAGGTGGTATGGCTGAGGGGCAACCATTCATGGTGGCCACAAGTTACAAGAACTAATGGTAAAAAGGAGAAAGCATGCCTCCTTCCCTCCCTTGTATGGTATGCCAGCTACCCACCCCTGGGCAGAGGCAGCACTCACACCACCAATCCCAGTGCTAGACAACAAACCAATCACATATGCTAAAGTTAGACACCTCCATGACTGCATGAGGCTTAGGGGGCCATCCAAACATAAACCATAACATCATTTGAGGAGTACTGGTCAGGTATTTTGTAGAATTTCCCTCGACTGGAATTTATCTGATGTTTTTTCTCATGACTAAAGAGGGTTATGAGTGTGGAAAGGAAGACCACTGAAGTAAAATGCTGTTCTCATTATATCAAGTATATATACCATCAGTATGATTTATCACTGTTGACATTAACTTTGTGACCTGGCTGAGGTACAGTTTGTCTAGTTTCTTCACTCTAAAGTTATTTGTTTCTCTGTTTTCTGTGGCATGCTCTTTGGAAAGAAGCCACTAAGTATATAACCCATGCTTAAGGAATAAGGAGTTAAGTTTCATTTCTTTGAGAGAAAGTATCTACATAAATTAATTGAACTTGTTCCACATGAGAAATCTATCTATTCCATGAGAGCTTTTAACATGCTAAAATTGACAAGTTTTAGATACAGAAAGAAAGGGACTTGGAGGAGTCAGGATGACTGCCAGGTTGCTGTTGCTCTAGGCTTCTTCTTTCAAACAGCTGGCATACCAGATCAAGGAAATAACTCTTCATGCTTCTGATAAATGTTTTGGAAGAGGACAGAGTATTGATGTTTCTGGTTCTGACTTTGACTCACTTTGTCAGAGATGGATAGAAAAGACTGAATCTTAGAAAGGGAGAACATCATATTGAGTGGGTGGTGCATGTCTGTAATCCTATCACTTGGGAGGCTGAGGCAGGAGGATCACTGTGAGTTCAAGGCCAGCCTGGACTACATAGAGAGACCCTATCTCAAAAAAGAACCAAAGAAAAGTAGAACATCTTGACTGAGTGTGGTGATACATACCTGTAGTCCTGGCTACTCAAGAGGCTGAAGCAAGGTAATTAATTGAGTCTAGAAGTTCTAGACAAGCCTGAAAATATAGTGAGACTCTAACTCAAAAGGAAAAAACTACTAAAAAGGAGGGGCACATCTCACCCAAGGTAATACAATACCTCGAGATAAAGCTGAAAGTGCAGAACTCTTAAGGCATGCAGAGTAGATAATCTCCCTGAACTATCTGGAACTAGTCCGGGTGGGCACATGTGATACAGTAAGGGAGAAAAGGAGGTATTAGGGGTGAAAGGTTTGGCCCAGACAGGACACTGTAGCCAGGAAAGCCACAACCGGAAGCAGGAAGCCCCATCTTGCCCTGCCCCTAGGAAGTTACCTGTGACGCCATCTTCCCGCCCCTGGGAATTTACATATGGCGCCAAACATAGGACCAATGGGCTACCTGTGTATCCCTAATGCCCGCCTTAGGTTCCACCCCAAACCGAGGCTATTTACAGGCCCCCACGCCACGTGTCTGCCGGAGAGATTGCCGGACGCCAGCGGTGGGGGTGCCGGTCATCTCTCTCCGTGTTCTCAGAATAAAGGCCGCTTTTTATTTTATATTTCTCATCTTTTGTTAATATTTTTCATCTTTTGGAAATAACTCTATCAAGGGGCAAAGGCCTTGGAGTGGGCCAGAAAGAGATCAGCCTGGAAAGAGGATCTCAGCTCAGTTCCTCTTTTTCTTTCCCTAGGATTGAACTCAGGTTTTTGTGCACCCTAGACAAGCACTCTATCACTGAGCTATATCCCCAGCCCCAGTCTGGTTCTCTGGCCTCAATCTGCTCTAATTTACAACAGTTTTCCTATCTATAACCTTAGGCTAATCATCTGGGGAATCAGCCCAGGAAAAGCAACCTGCCCAGGATTCCAAGATGCGGTCCAGCCCTGAATCTGGCCTTCATACTCATCCCTGATTACATCCTGACTCCTCCCTAATCAAATCTGTAACTCTTCATGTTGGCCTTTGAGTCTCTTCTTTATCTACTTAGTCAGAGAGAGCCTCTGGTCTTCAGAGACATTGTTAGGAGCTTGTTTTGGAATTCTAATCTAGTCGGTAAGTATGCTCATGTCCTGGCCTGAGGCATGGAAGCAGAAGATGTTCTTTGCCCAGAGAAAAATCTTGTTCCCTGTGCCCTCACTTCTCAGTCTGTGCCTCCAAAAACAGGGGATATTCTAGAAGATCTAGCTCCAAAATATAATCTTCACTTAAGACCAGAGAAGACAGGCTCTATTTCCTGGGATCTTAGACAGAAACCAGGAGAATGAATAGCCATAGTTCCAATGTACCCCAGCTCCTGTTCACATGCCAAAACTACTTGGCTCCATATTCTTTAAAGCTTACTCCCTCTGCAGGAAAGGGTACTGCTCCTAGGTGGAAGGGTCCCATATCTCCTGCAGCCAGACCTTTGAAGTATTACCCATCTCTGAAGACAGAATCAAATTGCCAATGGCAAAAATACATTTAAGAACATCTCTCCTTGGGTGCACAAAAGGCCAGCAGTGGTTCTTTCAGTTGAGAGTGCAGAGGATGGCTGAAGAGGAATTCTATTATCCATTCAATAAACACTTATTGAACACCAACTGTGTGTGCCATACTACAATGGATGATAGGGACACTGCAAGGAAACAAAAGAAAGCAAGTCATTGTCCTCCTGGAGCCCAGAGTTCAAGTTTAATTTTTTGTGCATAGCTGTTTGGTGATCTAGTGAAGTCTACAAGCCTTTTCTCAGAAAAAAATTTAAGTGCCTAAAATACTTAGAATTTCAGAGGAAACATTACATTTTAAAATTGTATATAGTAGTTATTAAGATATGAAGAAAGCATATATGTGTCTATGGTAATATATGTGCTCCCCATTAATTCATTAAATCGTAAGCTTTTATAGAGTAAAGACTACCATTATTTTAAAACAGCGATGAGATTGTATATTTTATTTCACATCTCTAAGGGGGTCTGATAAATCTCTGTGATTTCTATTGGTGACAGAAATACTATTATAGTTAGTTGCATTCTTTATTGAAAAGTACTGTAGTAAACTTTATTAGTAGAGGGGAAAATAAAAGATGTAAATTTTTTCCCATTCAGGTTGATGGGCCCCTCCAAACCCTGTCCCCCAGAGTCTACTGAAGTCTACAAAACCCAAATTGAAACCCCTGTTAATAACAGGTCCTTCCTGTCTCCCCTTCCTCCTTAAAACAGATTTCCTTTGGAAGACAGAACCCTGGATTTTATTGTGGATAACGGCTGTGCGACTTCAAGCCAGTCAGTCTGACCCTTGGGGCTGTAGTTTCCTCCATCTGAACATGGGGAAAAGAGACTTTAATTATTTACTACTCATGGAATTATTTTATGTTCTCTCATTTAGTCAGCACAATACGGGGGGTTAAATATGTTTCCATTTCGCAGATGATTTAACTGAGGCACCTATGGGGGTTACCACTTGACCAATGGTAGCAGAGGCTGGTGAGTGATGTACCATATCCACCTATCCTCCTTGGGCGGAATTAGGAACTCTGTTTACCTCGACAAAGCAAAACTTGGCTCAGAAATCTCTGCAGGTGGGTGTGGAGCTGTGGAAAACTGGGACAGAGTCGTATTTCTTAGCAGAGCGGGCGACGTGCAAAGTACCTTGTGCAGAGGAAAAGCGTGACTGGCGCTGGCCTGGCTTGGGCTTCGCGCTTGCGTGTTCCCAAATAATGCTTTTAAGCCCTAATAGGCGGGCACTCCTTTCTCGGCCAATCCTATTAAAGAGATGGCTTGAATTATAAACCAATCAGAAGCCCCAAAAGGGAACGAGTTTTCTTCTGCTTGGATCCTGGCCTAGAGGGTGAAAATAAAGTGTTTCCTTCTCCGCCAATTCCAGGGAAGGCTGAAGGTGCTCCTCCAATGGGAGCCTTGACACCTCCGTTATAGGTGGAGACTCGCGACCCCGCCCCTGCTCGAGTTGGAGGTGGGGAAGCCTCCAGAGTATTCTCCAGATCCTGCTGCGGGCCCTTGGTGTCATTTTGCCCGCGGCGTTGGCAGTGCGGACAGCCGGAGCTTAGGGTGAGAAGCCAGGAAATAGGGCGGCGCAGAAAGGGGGAGTGGCGGGGTAGGAGAGGCCGGCTCAGAGCGCTAGAAGGTTGGAGCCTGAGCGAGCTTTCACCTGGGTGGTCTCTCGACCCTAGGCCGACGGGTGGCAAAGGGTCCTGCAGGTAGCAAAGTGAGGGCGAGTGCCCCTTCGGCCCCTAGACGGCAAACCGGTGAGTATACTGCGAAGCCTACTATCTGTGCTTCTCCTCTGCTTCCTCCTCACAGTTTCCAGGGAAATGATTCTGTGCAGATCTGCCACTCACGTCACCACCTGTGTACCTGTCTGGCCATCTCTCCCCGACCTCACAGACACTGCACTAGGCAGCCCAGACCTTAGAGGCTTAATCCTGCCTTGACCTATGAAGACTACCTATAAGACCTGGAACTACCTACTTCACCCATCTGGGCCTCAGTTTCAGCATCCGTGAAATGGGGCTACATAACTTTGCCCAGTAACTGGCCCCTAGAAACTTTTCTATAGTTAATGACTGTCGTAACTGAAAAGATGAACATCTCACTTGTGTCACCCACTCTCCTACAAATATCCTGCCTTTCAACCACATCTCAGCTACCCAGTCCAACAGTATCACCCTTCTTCTTAGCAATATCTATGACTCTATTGCCTCTGTAAGCTCATTTATTGACATCCTCCTTCCTTCTAGCTCACTGCGTTTAGTACCTCTGCTTCCACTGGGACGGAACAACTTTTTACCCTTAACTTTTTTTTTTTTTTTTTTTTTTTTTTTTTTTGCCTTTTTCCTTTTTATCGGTACTGGGGATCGAACTCACGACTGCCTGCTTGCAAGGCAGGCGCTTATGCCGCTGAGCTAAATCCCCAGCCCTTTTTACCCTTAACTTTTTTCCCATGCTTCCAATCCCCTTGTTTAAACAGATTCATGATAGGACCATAATTCATAAGTCTTGCCACAGAGTGGCTTGAACCACCATTGGTACATTTATGACTGTCCCATCAGGTGGCTTTTTATTAATTTTTATTAGTAAAAAGACTGATAGAAGTGTTTAGATCAGCCGAGTGTGGTAGCGCACACCTGTAGTCCCAGCACTTTGGAGGCTGAAGCAGGAGGATCACAGAGAGTTCGAAGCCAGTCTGGGCTACAAAGTGAGTTCAAGGCCAGCCTGAACTGAACAGTGAGACCCTGTCTCAAAACAAAAAGTTTATATCCATTTGTAACCACCAGTAGTACAAACCACCTGATGGAAGAGTCATATACATACCTTCAGTGGTTAAAGCCAGTGAAAACGGGTTAATTAGCTTAGATTCCATGACTCTTCATTAATTATAATCATTTCCTTGTATATACCCTCACTTCCCTTTGTCCCTTTATCACTAAAATTTAGCATCCAGGCTGGTCCTGGTCAAGTCCAACCCTGAGTATTCCCTATCGTTTCCGTAGGCCTTTACTCTTCTACCCTCTGAGATGACTACTTCAAGGGCTTATCTCGCCTCATATCTCCACCACAGCCTCTCATCATCATGCTAAGACATGCTCTTTAAGTAAAAAAATCCATCAGAAGAATGTGTCTATATATTCCCACCACCACATCCAGCCACCATATAGCATCTATACTCATGTACCTTGCCTTTCTCTCTATTATTATAGGTAACCATTGCTGTTATCATCAAAATCAGTCCTTCTACTTTGGCAATAGACCCTATTGTCTGTTACTACTTGAGGACAACGCTCCACTAGTTTTTCCCTCTCTACAAGATCATTTTTTAGTGGCACACAGACATTGTATTATTGCTGTCATCTTTTATTTTTATTTTTTTGGTGTTGGGAATCAAACCTAGAGCATACACTTCACCACTGAGCTATATCCCTTAACCTGTTTTTATCTTTTTATTACAGCTTTATTGAGATACATTTTATATACCATGAAATTTACCCTTTCAGCTGTGCAGGTCGATTTTGTAGTATATTCGTGGAACTGTATAAACATCACCATGATCAGGTTTTGAGTATTTTCCCCTTCCCTGCCAAAGAAGCTTCACTCATTAGCTTCATAGTCATTAGCAGTTGCACCCTATTAATTTATCTCCAGCTCTAAGTGACCACTGATGTTCTTTCTGTCTCTGTTAACTCGCCTGTTCTAAGATTCTGTATAATTGAGCTCAAGTTATATATTGGTCTTTAGGACTGACTTTTTCCACTTAGCATAGTGTTTTGGGCATTCATCCATATTGTTTCATATAGCATTTCTTTTTATTGCCAAATAATGTTCTGTTGTACAGATATGTCACGTTTTGTTTATTGATTGGTCATTCAGTAGACATTTGAGTTGTTTCCATGTTTGAATGAATGATGTTTCTCTGAACATTTATTTGCAAATGTTTGTGGGTATGTGTTTTCTTTTCTCTTGGGTAGAATTTCTGTGTCTTTTGGCAACTCTCTGTTTAACCAAACTGTTTGCAAAAGTGCCTAAACCATTTTACTTGCCCATCAGCATATTGTCTACTGTACTTTTTAAATTTCCTTTTTAACTGATGTTTTAACCTAGATTCTTAGTGATTATCCTGGTGATTACAATTATCACTGTAACTTGACAACCCACTTTGTATTAAATTTAATAACTAACTTCAAATACCATATAAAAATTTTGCTCCCTCCTATCTGTTATAGTATTGCCACAGAATTACCTCTTTGTACATTATAAGCCCATCAAGTTTTATTATTATTCCTTTTTGTAGTTGTGTTTCTTTTAAAATGGAAAGGAAAATAAAAGTTACCAAAAAAGCTACTTTCTTTCATGATACCTATATAGTTACCTTTTTGCCTGAAATTAGGGGTGTTATTGTGGTTTTGTGTTTTTTTGAGATAAGATCTCACTGTGTTCAGGCTGGCCATTGAACTCATTTATGTAGCCCAGGCTGGTCTCCGTGATCCTCCTGCCTCATCTTCCCTAGGGATGGGATTACAGGTGTGTGCCATCATGCATGATTGAAGTTAGTATATCTTACAGGATAGGTCTGTTAGAAATTCTCTGTTTTTATCATAAATGCTTTCACTTTCAAACAGCAGCATTGCTAGATAAAGAATTCTCAGTTGACAAATTTTTTCACCAGTTTGAAAACATCACTGCATCATCTTCTGGTTTCTGATTAGAGGCAACAGTGAATCTTACTGAAGATCCTTTATTTTCATAAGTCATTTTCTTTTACTGCTTTCCATATTTCTTTTATCTTTGACTTTCATTAGTTTCACCATGATATTCCTAGGATGGATCTCTTCGAGTTCTCAATTTTTGAATCCTTTCTTTGCCTTTTCTCCTTTTCAGATTCCGTTGTGAATATGTTGTTGTGTTTGATGATGTCCCTCAAGTCTGGGAAGATCTTTTTCTCTTTTCTTCCCTCTTTTACCTTCCTGATTCTCAGGATGGATAATCTCTTTCTTATCCTTTTTTCTCCTGCCATGTGAAATCTATCACTAAACTGCTGTAGTGAAGGTTTCATTTCGTTACTGTACTTTTCAACTCTAGATTTTTCTATTTGATATTTTAGCAAATATAACTTTATTGATATTCAACATTTGGTGAGACATTTTTATCATATTCTTTAATTCTTCATATATAGCTTTCTTTAGTTATTCAAAACTATTTTCAAATGTAATTTAGCTAATGTAAAGTTTTGTCTATTAAGTTTAAAATATCAGCCCTCTTAGGGACGTGTTTTGTTTGCTGCTCTTTCTTTCTTTCTTTCTTTCTTTCTTTCTTTCTTTCTTTCTTTCTGTCTTTCTTTCTTTCTTTTTTCTTGGGTATGTGGCATACTTTTTTGTTCCTTTGTAAGTCTCATAATTTTCTGTTAAAAAAATGGACATTTTACCCTGAACATTATAGCACAAACCTATTATCCTAGCTCCCTGAGAGGCTAAGGAAAGATGACCACAAGTTTAATGCCAGTCTGAGCAACTTGGTAAAACATTGTCACAAAAAATACTGAACAGTTTAGACACTGCATTCTAATAATTTTGATATCAGAATATTTTACTTTCAAGTTATATTATTTTTATTATTTATTTATTTGTTTATTTTGTCTTTTTGAGACAGGGTCTCATTATGCAGTTCAGGCTGGCCTCAGCTCACTTTGTAGGCCAGGCTACATCAGAGTTCGATTTTTTCTTTTCCAGGGGATAACAATGATACATACATTATGCATTGTCATTCACCCAGAGCACAAGACCTCTGCATTCAATTATCTGAACAATACCGACATGAATCTTCCTCTTCAATGAACTCAGAGAAATCAGCAGTATAACTATCTTAACAATTTTCATATACATATATATACACATGTTTTTTCTTTCGGATTCTCACACTAATGAGACAATATGATGTGTACATATGTGTGACTTATTTATTTCCACTGAGGATGTTCTCAAATTGCATCCATTTACCTATAAAAGTCTCCAGTTTATCCGTTATGACTGAGTATAAAATTGCATTAAAATGCCACATTTTTTTTATCCATTCCTCAGTTGATGCCATTTAGGTTGTTTCCAAGATCTGGCTATTACAAATTGCGCTGCAATAAACATGGGTGCACATATATCACTGTGGTATGATGTTTTTTAATTTCACATCCGAGTACTTTTTAAAAATTTTTTGAGACAGGATCTTGGTAAGTCATTAAATTTCCCAGGTGGGGCTTGAATTTGTGATCCTCTATCCTTTGTTTGTCACAGTAGAAACCCAGAGCTGGGCGTTTCTTTCGTGGGAGCCTTTTAAAAAACTGATTCAATCTTTTTATTTATCTTTGGTGTGTTTAGATTTTCTGTTCCTTCATGATCTCACCTTTCATTTCTGAATTCACTTATTTGAATCCTGTCTTTTCTCTTGGTATTTCTTTTTTGGGGGTTGGTACCAGAAATCAAACTCAGGACCTTGTGCCTGCCCGGCAGGTGCTTGTGCTGCTGAGCTTCACATCCCTGACTTCTTTTAATCTGTTTTTATACCATTTTTGAATTTTTGTCTTTTATACTTTTTAGGATATTCTTTTCTTTTCTTTCTTTGTTTTGTTTGAGATAGGTCTCACTATATGTTGCCCAGACTGACTTGGAACTTGTGATCCTTCTGTGTCAGCCTTGCGTAGCTAGGGTGATAGGCATGTGCTACCAACTTGGCTTCTCTTCTTCTTTTCTTTTCTTTTCTTAGTGTAGCTAGAGATTAGTTTTTTTTGTTTTTGTTTTGTTTTTAAAAAACAACTTAATTTCATTGATCTCTATTTTAAAATCTCTATTTAATTCATTATTACTGTTATCTTTATGATTTTCTTCCTCCTGCTGATTTCTTTTTCTAGGTCTTTGAAGTGCAATATTAGTTTATTTTATTATATAAGTATTTACTGCTATAAACTTTCTTTGGAATTGCTTTTGCTGCATTTCATAAATTTTGGTATGGTGTATGTTTTTTATTTTCATTGTCCCAAGACATTTAAAATTTTCCCTTTTAATTTCTTTTTTGACCCAGGAATATGTTGCTTAATTTTCATATATTTCTGAATTTTCTGGAATTCCTGTCATTACTGATTTCTGTCTCATACCACTGTAGTTTCAACAGAAATGATATAGTTTTAGTCTTCTTTAATTTGTTCAGACTTGTTTTGTGTCCTTGCATATGATCTGTCTTGGAGAAAGTTCCATATGTGCTTGAGAAGAATAAATATTGTGATGCTGTTTGATAGAATGTTCTGCACATATCGATTAGATCCATTCCATGTAAAGTAGAACTTAAGGCCAATGCCTCCTTATTGATTTTGTCTAGGTGATCTGTCCATTAGAAAGTATGTCTCTTCAGAACAATTGATAGATTTGCTTTATGTATTTAAGCATTCCAATGCTGGATATACATCTTTTAATTTGGTACATTCTGATCAATTTTGTTTTTGTTTTATTTTTTGGTACCAGGAAATTAAACTCACAACCTTGAGCTTGTCAGACATTCTGATGAATTAACTCCTTTAATATAACATTACATAATGACTTACTTTATCTCTCTATTATTAAAAATTATTTTGTATCTTTATTGAAGTTTGATTGATTTATTGGTTGGTTGATATGTGGTACTGGGTATTGAACCCAGAACCTCATGAATGCTAGGCAGGCACACTACCACTGAGCTAGATGCCCAGCCCTTCTCTTTCTATACTGTTTGTCTTTCTATGTTTGGTATGTGGTATTGAACCCAGGACCTCTGCATGGAACTATTTCCCTAGCCCTTTCTATTTATTTATTTTAAATTTTGACAGATGGTCTCACTAAATCTATAAGTTGCCCAAACTGAGGTCTAACTTATGATTCTCCTTCCTCAGCCTCTCAGAGAACCAGGTTTAAAGGTACACATACCGCACCTGTTTTTTCTTTTTGTACAGGGAGTCAAACACGAGGCCTCTCACTTGCCAGGCAGACTCTGTGCCACGAGCTAAATCTGGGCCCCACACCTGGCTTTGAAAAATATTTTATTGCTATTAGTACATCCTTGCAATATTTAATGATTATATATTCATAAGGAGTTGGTACATGTGTGTAAACACATTTTAATACTTTTCCCCCATTCCCTTCCCCACTTTCCCAGCAATCCTAATCAAAATACCACAGCATTCCTCACAGAACTAAAGAAAACAATTCTAACATTAATTAGAAGAGAAGCACAATAGCAAAAGCAATCCTGGACAACAGTAGCAAAACAAAAGGCATCACAATCCCAGACTCCAAGTTATATTACAAGTCTCCACTGACAGAAGGAGCTTGCTGTTGGCACAAAAATAGATGTGTATCAATGGAACCAAATACAAGATGCAGGAAAACAATCTGAGGCACATTTTTTAGATATCTGATCTTTGACAAACCACACACTGGAGGATAGATAGATAGCCTCTTTAGCAAATGGTACTGAGAAAACTGGCTATACACATGCCAAAGATTGAATCTAGACCCATCCCTTCTACCATGTACTAAACTAAAATCAAAATGATCAAAGATCTAAATATTGAAATATAAACACTTAATTTTCTGGAAGATAAAATAGGTACAACTTTTGAAGATATAGGCATAGACGACCTTCTGAACAGAATGCCAATTGCACAAGAAAAAACATCAAGATTCAACAAATAGGATTACACAAAAGTAAAAGCTTCTATACAACAAAGGAAACAACAGAGTGAAGAGAAAGCCTGCAGAATGGGAAAAAATTTTGCCAGCAGTTCCTTAGACAGAGGCCTAATAACTAGAACATATAAAGAACTAAAAAATTAGACCTATCCCAAATAAAGACCCAATCAAAATAATGGGCAGCTGGGGCTGGGGATTTAGCTCAGCGGCATAAGCACCTGCCTTGCAAGCAGGCAGTCGTGAGTTCGATCCCTGGTACCAATAAAAACGAAAAACACACACAAAAAAATAATGGGCAACTGAAATGAACAGACATTTCTCAGAAAAAGTACAAATGGCCAATAAATACATGAAAAAAGTTTAGCCATTAGCGAAATGCAAATGAAAACAATACTGAGATTTTATCTTACTTCAGAAAGTATGGCTATCATCAAGAAATGAAACAATAACAAATAATAACATAGCAAAGCTATGGGGAATTTGGAACACTTCTACCTTGCTGGAGGGAATACAAACTGGTAAAACCACTGTGGAAACCAGTAAGGCAATTACTCAGAAAACTAAAAATAGGAATTCCATTTAACTCACCTTTTCAAATCCCTTTTATGTATCTTCTGGAAAGAGTTAAAGACATTATATTATAATGATATATTCACACAAAAATGTATTAACACTGAAGTACTACTCTGCTATAAAGAAGGATAAATTTGAGTCATTTGTAGCAAAATGAATGCACTTCAAATGAAAAATGAGACATACAGGCTCAAATATCACATGCTTTCTCTTATGTGAGAAATCTAAATTATAAATAAACACTAAAACAAAAACAGTTCATCAGAAACAGGGAGATAAATATTTTGCACATGGGGAGAGGACCAAGACATAGAGTGGTGGCCGGAGGAAAAAGAGGACTTACTAATAAGATGTGTTATGTGTATGCACTAACTCTCCACAACGTATGTAGTTATTATGTACCACAAACACATTCTAATAAAAGTGAAAAGTTTAAAGGGCTAGGGATTTAGCTCAGTGGCTCAAGCACTTGCCTAGTGTGAGTTTGATCCCCGGCACCAAAATAAATAAATAAAATAAAAGTTTAAAAAGTTGATTATTTTGAATTCTTTTTCAGGTAGTCCCTAAATATAGGGCTGTAAAGGCTGTTGTGGTATTGATGTGGACCTAAAGCCTAGGGCCCAGAGCCACATTTTGAGTCTACTACTAGTGCTTGATTTTGTTTCTTTCGTGGTGTCTTCCCGATTGTTCTTGATCTTTGTGGCTGTGTTTCGGCATCTGCACATTGCTGAAAGAGTAGCCTTGTCTGTGAAAATCTTTCACTAGTCAGTGTTGTCTGTGGACAGGCTTTGTGTAGAGTACTTGGTCTGGTTGCCCTGGTCCCTGGGTTACCAGATGGCCTGGTGTGTTGGTCCATGAGGGCTGATCTGAATCTATAAGGGCTAATGCTGTAATGGGGTGAGTCTTGAGCTTGAGTCTGCAGGGACTAGCCAGGCTTTAGAATTGGCCCATTGCCTGCATCCACTGACTTGTCATTAAAGCCTGAGTTTGCATGGGCTGTCCGGATACTGGGGCAGGTCTGAAGCCTGAAACCATGGGTTTACCGAAGTTAGCCTACATTTGTAGAGTTGATCCTGGTGCCTTGGTCTGTGAAATCTGGCCAGGCACCAGTTTGTAATGAGGTCTGGACCCTCTGTGTGCTGGAACAGACTTAGTCTCTGAGTCTTTTGGAACTTGGGGCCGTGGAGAACAGCCTAGAACCTAAGCAAACCTTGTGCTGGGGCAGCTATGGAGCCTGGGGCCATAGGGGCTGGTCTAATATTGTGGTCTACTAGGATAGACCTGAACCTTGAGTCTGGTCTAGACTGTGGGTTGGCTGGAAAGTGGGACTCACTAAATGGAGGGAAAGTGAGCTTACTAAAGTCCTTGCTCTGCCTTCTCTTTGATCTCCTATTGGTCTTAACTTTTTTTTTTTTTTTTTTTTTTTTTTTTTTTTTTTTGGTACCAGGGATTGAACTCATGACCTCGCACCTGCCAGGCAGGCATTTGTGCTGCTGAGCAAAATCCCCAGCTCTATTGGTCTTACCTTTAAAACAAGGTTAAAAACCCTCGCCATCCCATACCCCATGCAAGAATAACTTTATTTCTTAATTCCCCTGATAGCAATACTCCTGAGTTTTCATCCTTATTTCTTCTTCTTTTCTCATTATTTTTTCATTTAAGGTATATTAGCTATATGATAAAAATGCATACATTGTGAACATTATAAACATATAATGAAAATCTAAGAACTCACCACCCCTCCCAAGAACAGCATTCATGATAAGACCTACCCATGTGTCCTCTGAACGCTCTACCTACTCCTTGCCAAAATCACCACTCTCTTAAGGCTTGTGTTTAATATTTCCTTGCTCTTTTTGATACATGCGATTTTTTTTTCCGTATTTGTTGGGATGTTTGACCACTACACTATTTAGTTGTGAGCTTTCTAAAAGCAACATCACATAGTATGTGGTCTTCTGTGGCATCCTTTTTACTCAGTATTATGTTTCTAAGATTTGTCTATGTTGTTGCATGTACGTGTTCTTTGTTCATTGTCAGTGATGTTTAATATTCTTTGATCATAAAGTAAAGAATCATTTTATCTGTTGGTGGACAATTAGATAATTTCCAGCTTTTTAATTTTCATAAACAGTATTGTGAACAGTGTATAGGTCTCCTGCTATACATGTACATCCATTGTTCTTAGGTCTGTATACCTATGAGTAGAATTGCTAGCTAAGAGGACATGTAAAAGTTCAAGTTCACAGCATTTTGCCAAACTGTATTCCAAACTGATGATACCAACTTATATTCTTCTTAACAATGTAAAAGAAATTCATACTCTCAGGTACTTGATCTTGTCCCACTTATTTTTTGTTATTGTAGTGAATATAAATGGTATTTCATTGTGGACTTAATTAGCATTTTTCCAGTTACTAATGTAGTTGAGCATCTTTTCTTCGTTATTGGCCACATGTTTCATCTGTGCCAAAAGATCTGTAATATCTCTTGTACATTTAAAATTTTTTAGTGATTTATAGTAGCTTCTTTTATTTCCCTATATTGGTGGTTGAAACCAGAGCCTTCACACTGAGCTACATCTCTAGCATTTTTTTAAGCAAGGATGATCAAAGTATATGGTGAATATTTAATTTTTTAAAAAAAATGTATTATAGGGGGCTGGGGATTTAGCTCAGCGGCATAAGCACCTGCCTTGCAAGCAGGCAGTCGTGAGTTCGATCCCTGGTACCGAGAAAAATGAAAAAGACAAAAAAAATGTATTATAGTAAAAGACACATTGGAACAATGCAGAGAAAAGAATAAAGCAGTCTAGAATGCTAATCCCAGCTCCTGGGAAGAGGTTCTGTTTCAGCAAAAATAAAGTAAGCACAGAGAGTCAGTGGCCCAGGGAGAAACAGTGGACAAATAGTGCTAGCCCCAAGGAAAATCCAAGGTTATTGTAATCTGCAAGTACAACGTGGAGTTTACTCTCAGAGTGACTTTTACATGGCAGGCTGGAGTTGGAGAAGAAATCCATTGCAGCACCTGCCATACCGGGGAGTGATTTATCCAAGCTATTTTGGGAAGGGATTTATACTCAGCTTTTCTGGGCATCAGAAATTACAGAACAAATTGACCTCAGAGTCTCTGGGATTATTACCCTATTACAGGTCAGGTGGGAAGCAGCCATAAGAGACAGTCACTAAGAAAGGTAGGCTATTTACAGATTCCCCGAGAAGTTTAAGCAGTGAGGAGTTCAGGCTGTAAGGACATGGTGTTACCACACTCAATGGTGAGACAAAGTCTGATCCTGTGTTTTTTTGAGGGGGCTGGTTCTGAAAGTGCTCAGATGAAGTCCAGTGGTCTTCTTGACCTCCTTGCTGCCTACATTCAGCACAAAAATCATTGTTTTGTTTGCTTTTCCCATCTGCCAACATGATGAGGGATACACTTTGGTTTGGACAATTGCCACAACCTGGATGTACAAACAGAGGGTCCTCTGCAGCAAAGGAGGCACCTTACAAGCCCACGGGTCATGAAGCTAGCTTGAGATAGTTGCATACAGAAAGGCACAAATGCTAAGAGCCACTGGAACAAACACAGCCCTGAGGCAGACACCATACCATTGAGCAATCACATTCAGTGGGAAAGATGTCATAGGATTCAGAGTTTACATAGCAAAAAATGCGTATGGAAACAAAATAGGCCCTAGTTGTGATGCTATTCCCTACTTGTATCTAGTGGATTTGAATACCACAGACCCTAGAAACAAATAACTCACTCAGAGGATTTTTGTATTCCTTTTTCTGTTTGTTTTTCCCCTTCCTCCTCCCCTCCCCCTCCCCCCCTCCTCGTCTTCTTCTTCTTCTTCTTCTTCTTCTTCTTCTTCTTCTTCTTCTTCTTCTTCTTCTTCTTCTTCTTCTTCTTCTCTTTTTTGAGTCAGGGTCTCATTATGCAGGCTGACCTTGAACAGTGATCCTCCTGCCTCAGCCTCCGAAGTTCTGGAATTACAGGTGTGTGCCAATACACCCAGCATATTTTATACTTTAATTGGATATTTTATCTTGCTTTTCTCTCCTGATATTCCCTAATATTAATTATAACCCTATTTTTTACTTTTTCAAATTTTCTTTCCTTTCCCCTTCCCTCACCCCTCTAATATTATTACTATTAAACTTTACTAATTTTTAACTACTTAATTGGCCTTATGCTATAATTGCTGAATTCTTTTCTATTGTTAATGGTGATATAGTTGTTTTTAACAGCAGAAGTTAATGAAGTTGAGACTAAAGCAATAGAAAGAATCAATAAATCAATGGATTGGTTCTTTGAAAAGATTTGAAGGGGCTCTGGGGATAGAAGGAGATAAGAATGAGAGGAAGGAAAGGGGAAATAAAAGGGATCAAGATATGATATGTACATGAACTAATCCTTTCCATGATAAAAAAAAAAGCCAGACTGGCAAAAAAGACACATTGCTTTTAATCCTGCTCAAATACTCTCCCTCACTTCAAACATACTTCTTTCACTCTTGGTAGTTTCTTAAGTAGTTCTAGTAGTCCCCTTTTGTGAGTTTCTTTATGAGGTATGATAAAAAATATGGTGCGCGCTGCTGCTGAATGTCATCCAGTGGAAAGGCGATATGGCTTCGTCCGCCTTATTCACTGGATCTGGTGCTCTGAGACTTCCGGGTTTGCCCCACAGTTAAAGTGATCATGAAAACTAGATGTCTTGAATAGATTCAGTACATTGAGGCGGCCACAACAGCGCAATTAAAGACACTCACAAAAGAGGACTTCCAGAACTGCTTCAGAATGTGGCAACCACAATACAATTACTGTGTGCAAAGCAAGTGGGAATATTTTGAGGGAGACTAATAACAGTGTGTCCTTTACAGTAATCATTTTTTAAAAATTCACTGTATTTTTATCTTATCTAATGTTTTTATTTTGAGATAGGGTCTCACCAAGTCACTACATTTTCCAGCCTGGGCTTGAATTTGTGATCCTCCTGCTTCATCCTCCCTGATTTCTTAGTGTTACCGCCTGTGCTTTCATGCCCAGCTTGTAGAAGTTCTTTATTTTTTGGATACTCATTTATCAGCGAAATGCATCAAATATTTTCTCAGTCTGCAGTTTGTTTTTCTTTATTATGTCTTTGCATAGGAGAAATTCTTTTTTTAGATAGGATCTCACTATGTAGTTTAGGTTGGTTTTGAACTCACTTATGTAGGCTGGTTACCTCGATCTTGTGGCAGTACTCCTGCCTCAGCCTCCCAAGTGCTAGGACTACAAGCATGTGCCATCATGCCCAGCTAAAAATTCTTATTTTTATAGCCAACATTTTGTCTTATCTTCTTTGAACTATGGTCATGTATGTATTCATTATTTTTTCTAATGAAAGTTTACCTTCCATGTTTAAGTCTTTAGTCTAACTGGAATTGATTTTTGTGTAGTATAAGGTAGGGAGCTGGTTTCATCATTGTCTACATGGCTAACCTCATGATCAAAAGTGTACTTATCCGTGCCAGTCAGTTTCTGATCACCTTTTGGTACTGACCAACTTTTTGTCCCTGAACCAGTACCACACAACCTAATTACTTTAGCTTCCTAATCAATCTTAATATTTCATAGAGCAAAATCTCTCTATCCTATTTTTCTTCAGGCATATTATGTAGTCTTGGTCCTTTCTTATTTCAAACACATTTGGGAATCAGCTTGTCATGTTCTATAAAAATTTTAGAACTACAGTGAATCAATTCAAAGGAATTTGTTGACAGTGTTAAGCCTTAGCTATGAACATACCTCTATTTTAAATAAATTATTGAATATCTTTTGTCCTTTGTCATTTGATCACTTCCTTACTTTCTAGCACTAAAAGATGCTCCAAATTCATCTTATATTTTTCTGCCCCGTCCTTGAATCAGCCATTTCTCAAAAAACTCTTGATTTATTTTTTATCTGATTATTATTTTGTATTTTCTGTATTGCCAATTGTATCACCTATAGGTAATGAAAGTTTTTCCTTTTACAATTTGTATGACTTTCATTTACTTTTTCTTGTATTATTGAGATGGCCAGGACAAAGTGTTGTCTAAAAAAAAGCCAAGTGTGGTGGCATACGCTTGTAATCCCAGCACTTGGGAGGCTGAGGATGGAGGATTGCTGTGAGGTTGAGGCCAGCCTTGACTACATAGTGAATTCAAGACCAGCCTACACTACACAGCAAGACCATGAATCAAAAAAATTAATTAATTAAAAAAGGTGATCATTGGTATCTCTGACCTGTTGTATATTTTAGACAAAATATCACTAACATTTCACTATTATTAAAAATAATAGAGCTGGGCATGGTGGCTCATTCTTGTAATTCTAGCACTGGGTAGGCTGAGACTAGAGTATCACCAGGAGTTCCAGACAAGCCTGGGCTACATAGCAAGACCTTGTCTCAAAAAACCAAAAGTAAAATTCTCTAGTTTGCTACATGTTTTATCAGGTTAAACAAATACCATCCTATTCTTCTGTAATGTTTTTTTAAAATCATGACAGAATGTTGAGTTTTTTCTGATGCCTTTTGATGATTATGGTTTATTCTCTAAGACTCTGATAATGTGGTAAATGACATTTATGTATGTTCCTCATACATACAGCAACTCTGCATTTCTGGTATAAACACAATTTGGCCATTGTCTTTTTGGTTTATATAGTACTTGATTTGTTTGCCAATACTTTGTTTAGGATTTTTGCATCTGTGTTCATGAGTAAAAATGGTCTTTAATTTTCTTTCTCATGCCATCCTGATTTGTTTTTGGCATTATGGGTCTGCTTGATCATAGAGTAAGTCAGCGTTCCTTCTTTTACAATATTCTGGAATATACTGTATGATTTTAGAAAGATGTTTGGTAGAATGCTCATAAAACCATTTTGGTTTGGTATTTTCCTTTTAATTTTGAGTTGGTATTAAACTTATAAACTAAAATCTTACTAAAATTTTAAAAAGAGAAAATTGAAATTTGCCTTTGTTTTATATATATATATATATATATATATATATATATATATATATGAATTGTATTCATAACTTTGCATTTGCCAGGCAGGTGCTGTGCCACTGAGCTATAGGCACAAGCCCTATATAAGATTTTATATATGATAAGACAGACTCTTGAGATTTGTAATGTTTTTTGATTTTTTGTTTGTTTTCAAATTCTTAAGCGTCACAGGCACCTCCAACAAAAATTACTTTCTCTATGAAAGTAGGTAGTAGGATATTTAAAACTAATTTTTACATTGTTCAAAAATGTTTAATAATTGAAATTATGAATAAAAGTTTTTATTTTTGTTTCACTGACATGAATTGTTAAAAATTTTTATGATAATGTGAATAGATTTCAAATCCAATTTCACTGACTATTTCAAAATAATGATGAAGCTCTTATTCGCAGAACATGCATCATTATTAGAACCATCAACCTGCAGCTAGCTTGGACATCATTAAAAGGGCTCATCAGCTACAAATGGATACAAGTATCTGACACTGGTGAAGACAGTTTCAGGCTTCTACTTGGAGCTACACTCTACCTTGGTTGACCTCCCCGCACCCAACCCCATCCCAACCAGTCACAACTTGGGCTGTGGATAGAAACTGGAACACAGACTCTTCCAGCAGCTCCACAGTTCCCTTATCCTCAATGAGCAAATTACAGAAGCTGGCTACTGAAGAGGCTTTCCAAGCAGTAGAGCACCTCCTTGGCCCTGCCTAGCACATTTATCACAGAGCAATAAGTGAATGTTGGGTATTATTCATTTGTGCTTACCACCTGCAACAACTGTAAGAAATTTGTCACTCCCACTTCACTAATGGCCACCCTCTAAGGATTTCCAGAAGAGGTTAACTACAGTGTCCTCAGATCCTACTTGGACACCCCAGAGTGAGGGGATCCGTATCTCTTCACTAACTTGTAACTCACATACTAACTGGAAAACTTCTTGCTATTTTTTGCTTATCTCTTTGTTCTTTTAGTGCACGGAATTTAACTATTGACTCAATTCCTCAAAGGGACTACTAAAGGTTTCTTTTTCTTCTTGAGTCAATTTTGGCAAGATATCATTTCCTTGGAATTGGTCCATTTTGTAACAAAACTTTTTTTTTTGGTGGGTACTGGGAATTGAACTCAGGACTTCTTGCTTGCCAGGCAGGTGCTGCACCACTGAGCTATATCCCTGGTGCAGAATTGGTCTATTTTGTGCATGTTTTTAAAATCACTGACATAAAGTTCCTTTATTTATTCTCTGCTATATAAAATCTGTAGTGATGTCTCCTTTTTCATTGCTAATATTGGTTATGTGTGCCTTCTCACTTTTTTTCTTGATTAATCTTACCAGAGGTTTGTCTATTTTACTAGTCTTTTCAAAGAACCAACTTTTGGCTTTGTTGCTCCTTTCTATTGTGTCTTTGTTTTCTATTTCTTTAATTTCTGCTCTTATCTTTTTTGATCTCCTTCCTTCCACATTTTTTGGCTTTATTCTATTGTTCTTTTTCTGATTTCTTAAATTGGAAACGAGCTCATTAATTTTTAATTTTTTTGTTTTCTAATTTATGCATTTAAGGATGTAAGTTTCCCACTAAATGCTGCTTTTAGACTAGTTCAGATAAGTAGTGTTTTCATTACTGTTTAGTTCTAAGTATGTCAGCATTTCCATTATAGTTACTTCTTTGACCTGTGAGTTATATCAAAGTGTGCTTTTAAATTTCCAAATGTTTAGGGATTTTAAATGTTGTCCCTTTGTTATTGAGATCTGTCTTATTTGCATTATGATCAGATAATATGATTCATGTGATAACGAGTCTTTGAAAATTATTGAGACTTGTCTTATCACTTAGTACATGATCACTATTTTTGAATGTTTCCTATGTGCTTTATGAGGATGTATGTTCTCTAATTGTTGAATACAAAGTTCTATATATATCTATTATCAAGTTTGTTAGCTGTGTTCAATTTTACTTATCTGAATGTTTCTTTGGTCATGATCTACCAGTAATTTTAAAGATATGGTAATCATTATGATGATGGATTTACCAATTCTCTTTGTAGTTTTATCAATTTTTTGCCTTATATATTAACTGTGTCCAAATGTATATTTATCTAATGTGGTTCTTTGGTTGTGATCTACCAGTAACTTTAAAATGTATTCAACTATGATGGTGGATTTATCAGTTTCTCTTTGTAGTTCTGTCATTTTTGCTTTATATATTGTGAGGATATTAGGAATATTCAAGTGAATACTGTTACATATTCCTGGTAAATATGTAATACTCCTCTATTCCCAATAATACTCTTTTCCTCCATTAATGTAGAAGAACAAGCTTGTTGTTAGGATTTGTATGGTATATAATTTTACATTCTTTTACGTTTTAGAGTTTACATGTCTTTATTCTTTTTTAAAACTTTATTATTTTATTAGTACCTACTTATCATACATACTGATCATAGTCATCATAGGAAATCTGTACCTGTAAAAACTACATTCTTTAATTATTTTATTTTTTTCAAAATGCTGTGGCATATAGCTGGATCTTTAAGATATACAATCTGTTAACCTCTGTCTTTTAATTTTAAAGTTTAGTCTGTTTATATTTACTGAAATTTTAGTCTTGTTTTTACCATCACACTTTATTTCAGTTGTTAACCACCAACTTTTGCATTCCTTATTTTTTCTTATTTTTTAGTTTTAAGATTTTTTTTTTTTTTTGTCTTTTTCGGTTTTTATCGGTACCAGGGATCAAACTCACGACTGCCTTACAAGGCAGGCGCTTATGCCGCTGAGCTAAATCCTCAGCCCCTAGTTTTAAGATTTTTGTTCTCTCTCTCTCTCTCCCTCCCTCCTTTCTCCCTCCCTCTCTCCCTCCCTCTCCCTTCTTCCCTCCCTCCCTCCCTCTCTCAGTACTAGTGATTGAACACAGAGCCTTCTTATTCAGCAACATCCCCACCCCTTATTAAATTTTTTTTGAGACAGAGTCTTGCTAAGCCCCTAAACAGCAGAGGATGGGCTGGAACTTGTAGTTCTCCAGCCTTAGCCTCCCACAGCATTAGGATTACAGGTTTGTGCTACCCCACCCAGCTTTGTTTTCTTACTCTTTTTTCCTAGCTACTGTTTACATTTTGTTTTTATTCTTTTTGAGGTTCTTAAATTTTTACCTTGTACTTAACTTAGAAGTTTAAATAATAGTTAACCCCCTCTTGAAGAATGTAGGAAGCCTGGAAATCTTCAACTTTAGTCATTTTTTTCTTAACCACATTCTGTTTCAAGTACGTTAGTTTTTTCCCCCCTTTTTTCCTAACCTCATACTTATACATAATCATCAATACTATTTTATATAGGCAGGATTTGTTTGACTTTACACTCACACATTCTTGGATCTCAGATCATCCTTTAGGATTATTTCTTTCATTATGAATACAGTGTTTAAATGTTCTTTTTGTATAGGTCTCTTGATGTTAAATTCTCTAAGTCTATGTTATATGTAAATGTCTTTATTTTATCCTCCTTAAAAGATAGTGTTTTATACGTATTTTCACTTAGCATTAGAATGTATGATCCCATTCTGTTTTGGCTTTGGGAAGTCTATTGCCATTTAGAAGTGTACTATGAGTCATATTACTGTTGTTGTTCTGCTCTTGTTCTTGTTTGAGTGGAATGCGCAGGGAGTCTTCTGGTTTCTTACATGTTAGGCATGTATTTCTTTTTTACTTATTCTAATTTTGGAAGTGTGTTTATGGCTCAGTAAATTAATTTTTTAAATTTATAATTTTCTCCTTAAATATAGCCTCTCTTTTATTCTATTTTTTCTTTCTCAGAATCCAATTAGTGGTATTTTGTACTTATTCATTCTATCTTTTATATGTCATAACATCTCTTTGATATTTTCTGTTTCATAGTTCATTTTGGGCAATTCCTTCTGATATTTTGTTCAGTTTACCAATTTTCTCTTCACCTATGTATAATCTGTTTAATCTTTTCATTGAAGTTTTTTTTCAAATATTACACTTTCATTTGTACACGCTCCATATATTTTACTTTATAATGTGCTTAGCTGTGACAGTGTCCTGTTGTTTCGTATTCTTTGTGATTTTATCTGTTACTTCTTTAAATATTTTATATAATTTTTGTTCAACTAGTAATTACTGATTGTATGACACTGTAAATATTGTTCACATCTAGGCCACAAAATATACTCTGAGTGCATATTCTTCATTGCATATACTTTTTTGTTTTCCTAGGATCTGGTCATTGTTTTGTTTTCTTTTGCCTAGTGCTGTATAATACTTATTACTAATTCTTCTCTGAAATTCTTTTTAAAATCTAAATCAAGGGCTGGGGATTTAGCTCAGTGGCTCAAGTGCTTACCTGGTTAAGTGCATGAGTTCGATCCCCAGTACCAAAAAAAAAATCTAAATCAGATCATGTCCCTCTTCTTCAAAATTTTCCCACAGCTTCAAGCTCCCTCAGAACAAAAGCCAGAACCTTCACCATAGCCCAAATGTTCCTTCATAATATGGTTCCCTTTACATTTCTGACCTCCTCTCCTCTCACTTTCCCTATCTCTCACTGTTTTCCAGCTAGCAGGCCTCCTTCCTGTCCTCAAGCATGCCAGTATCCTTCCTCTTCAAGGTTTTTGTACTTGCTATTTTTCCTGCTGATGACTTGCCCAAGTATTTCCATTATTTTGAATGTCACGTCCCTGATCAACATATATAAAATAGCCCCCTTCACCTCCATTTTCCATCTCCTTATCCTGCTATATATGTGATACCTTTCTACAAAGCTCTGATCACCACCTAATATTTTGTTTATTTACTTATTTATTGTGGTTAGTGTTTGTCTCTCCCCAATAGACTGTATGCTTCACAAAGCAAGGATTTGTTTTTTTCATTTCTGTACCCCTAGTGCTAAAAACATACATAGCAATTCAATAAATATTTGTGGAATAAACTGAATGATTGCATTAATAACAATCAAGTAATGTGAAAGATAAAGAGAGAAATGCCTTGAAAAGTGGGATAGGCTGGAGGATTCTAATGCTATGCTAAGGATCGTGGATGCCATTGTGCAAAAGGGTGGTGGCTGAAAAGAAGCAGGGAGGACAGCTCCTGAGTTCACTGGTAAAGCAAGTTCTCAGTTGGTAAAATAGTGACAAAGCCCTATGTTCTCTATACTCTTAGACTTATGAAAATGGGCTTGTTGTCTTGACAGCTTGTTTCTTGGTGAAAAGCAAGGCCCACTTGTCACTAGAATGCCAGCTAGCATCTTCCTTTCTCTTGGCCTGTGAGGAACTGTTTCCTGGCCCCTGGGCCAAGCAGATAGCTCCCATTAGACTTTTATCTGTGTACTTGAGGGGAGGGGATAGTGTAAAGTTGGTATAATGTATGGATGAAGACCACAGGAAGATAAGTTTCAGATCAGAAGGACTTTTCTCCATTGTCAGAATGGGATTTTAGACCTGACTTTGCTGTGGGATTTAGTCCGACTTTGTCCCTCACTGACTTGGGAACTAACCTGGCTCCAGTGTTATGCTATTGTGTGATTTTGTATAGTGATTCTGTTGTCTAAAATATGACCTATTTTTTTGCCACTCACAATTTCATCGGAGTGCCATTCATATACACAGAGCCTTGTGGCATGCACAAGAGACTTCCCTGTTCAGACCAACATTAGTTGATTAATCACCACCTCACTGGGTATAACCATCCAACTAGTTATAAGCTCAGTTGAGCAGAGTTTGACCACTTGCTGTATTTTTGGCCTTCTGCTACACACTTAATAGACATAGATGTATTCAGGGGTGTTCCCAGACACAGCCACATAGTTTCAGGGCAGTGAGGTCCATGTAGTAACAGTGGTGGTTGTAGTAAGCTGTGAGAGCCCCTAACGACTACCCAGCCAGCTCAGGAGGACAGGAGATATTCTTGGAAGAGATGGCATATGAACTAAGTCTTAAAAGATGCGTAAGATGGGTCGGGGGAGAACCAAGAAGCAAACCCTCTCCTGTGAGACAGTGGCAGCCAGGTGGGCCAGGAGGAGAACCAAGAAGCCAGTCTCTTCCTGTTAGCCAGCTGGCATGTGAGCTAGGGGACAAGAAGAGCCCATTCCCCACACCCTAGCCCCATGAGCAACTGATTGATTAAGAGGAACAGAGGCTGAAATGACAGCTACTAAAATAAAACAACTTAATGTTTATATTGTTGATTGACTTTACAGGCCTAAAACCAGTAGCCAAGCATCTGGGTTTTTTTTTCTTTTTCTTTCTTTTTCAAATCCATTTTATTCAAAGATAAAAAGAAAGAAAAAAGAGGGGAAAAACTACAACAAAATTTCAAAGCACATAAATCAGGGATGAGCATCTATTTAGAGGATGACAATGTGCAATATAGGAACTATGGGGGATTTCCTTCTGTGCTGTTTTTGAAATCCAATGTTATTCTCACTTTTATTTGGCTCTGTTTCATTCCCTTTAAAATAAAAAAAAAGATGAGTAGAAATCACCCAATTGATTAACAAGGGAGGGGAGGGTAATCCAGGCAAAGGGTACACCACAGCCAGTGACTCAAACATAGGAAATAGCATGGTATGGACCACCTTGCCTCATTACACTCACAGCTTGCCTGTCATTCCATAAGACATTCTAAAGTCTTCCATCCTAGGAGATTTTTTCTTTCTTTATTTTTTTTTTTTTAGTTTTTTGAGACAGGGTTTCGCCATGTAATCCAGGCTAGCCTTGAATTTACTATGTAGTCCAGGCTGGCCTGGATCTTGTAGTGATCCTCCTGCCTCAGCCTCCCAAGTGCTAGGATTACAGGCATGCACCACCACACCTGCCATTTATTTATTTATTTATTTATTCATGCAAGATCTTGCTGAGTTGCCCAGGCTGGACTTAAACTCATGATCTTCCTGCCTCAGCCTTCCAAATTGCTGAAATTACAGGTGTGGACCCATGACATCCAGTGTAGGAGACTTTGATGCATACCAAAATTCAGACATGAGGGGTTGGTAGGGCCTCCCCTGAAATGCTTATCTAGCAATTATACAGAACATTACTGAAAAATTGGTCTGACATGATTATCCATGGATTTGTCTATATCAGTTTCTGATATTCCCTGGCTTTCTGGTCTAGAAGAAAATTAATGGAGTGTGACCAGTTTCCTTTCGCCTTCTTCGGGGACTTCGGTCACTCCTGTCATTCAAGAAGTTATAGTGTCTCCCTCACCCTTGAATACAGAGAGAAGTTTTCCAACTTGAAAATCTACCATACAGATTTATCCTAAAATCTAAAGCTAAATTTTATCATAATCACCACCCAAACATGAAGACTTTATAAAATGTTGATGTCTCCTAACTTACATATTCTTGTGACTATTTTAGTTATCTTTTTAAGGAAGACATTAACATACAGAAAAACATTAACATTATTATTTTATGCAGACAGTATTCATTTAGTTTTAAATATGCATCATTTTATTTTCTCATGATGTGCCTTCTTAAACGTCAGATGCCCCTTTTTTGGGATAAGTTTTCTTCTGGAAATGTATACCTTAGAAGATCCTTTAGCACAGATCACTTAATAGGAAACTGTCTCAGTCTTTGTTTATCTGTAAATGCCCTTTTAAAACTTCATTCTTAAAAGATAGATTTTTTGAATACTCAACTCTAAATTCCCTCTTTTTCTTCTTAACATGTAGGTGATATTATCTCACTACCTTTTGGTTTCTGTCATTACTATGCAAAATCTGCTGTTAATCTAATTGTTTTTGTAGGTCCCCTTTTATCTCCAGCTGATTTGAAGAGCCTTCTTTGATTATTGCTCAACTCTAAGAACTTTTTTATTGTTCTCTGAATGTTCCTTTGTGTGGCTTCCTGATCTTGCTTCATAAAGGTAATATTTTTTTCCTTGTTACTCTGAAAACATTAAATAAAAGTGTCTTCTTTTTCAAGTGTTCTTCCTGCATAGTTTTTGTTTTCAAATACATATATTTGGGTGTCAGCTGCAATGAAACTCTCACTGATGCCAGATTTGACCAAAGTTACCAATGCAAAAGAGAAAGTTGATATAGATAATAAGAATAAAGATCCCTCTACTAGCATCAAGCATGAGTTATTGCCACAGTTCTGTCACTTAAAAGCATGGTAGTGCAGTGGGCTTTGGAGCCATACTGCTGATCTGCCATTTCCTAACTCAGCAAGTCACTAAACACTCTATCTACATTAGGTTCTTCTTCAGTAAAAATGGGTATAATGATAGTGCTTATTTTGTAGAGTTACTGAAATTATTAAATAAAGTCATATATATAAAGTGTTTAGTGCCTGGTGTATAGTATGTACTGAACATATATTTGCAGGTAATACCATTATTACTTTTGTGTCAAAGAGATTAATGAGAGAATCACTTTTGTAATGCAGTGCGGAAAACAGTATATCTGGTTTGTATGTTCCCCCCAGTATTTGGAAACAAAAGCCATCCACAAAAATACAAGGTCAAGAATTTAAAGTGGTTATTTGGGCACCTTAGGGTGTGGGATATCAGCCTAATTAGATAATCAGAATGGGACAGAATTCAGTGAGAAAATGGGAAGCATCATTTAAAGGTCAGTCCTCTGGAGGTAACCTTTGTTGGCTATTTCCTCATTGAAACAGAGCAATATCAAGTCAAGGAGCAGTGACAGAGGGAGAGGGATCTCCTAAGCATTTAATAATGTTTTTTCTTAGCAACCAACCTGTCATATACTATGACTCTTCAAGCTGGAGACACACGTGTTAATGAGGCAAGGCTGCTGTCAGGAGTTAATTCACATTCTCAGGGCTAGGACTGACCCCATAAAAATACTTTCAAGTATTTGTTCTAAATTCTCATGGGCTGTCCCAACTTTAGAGTAAGCCTTCGCCTCAGTAACTACCCCAGACACAGTCTAGAAGATATGAGCAGGAGCATTGGTCATAAGTGAAAATAAATGCTTAATGAGGAGGCAAATTTGAGGGAACAGTAAGGTCAAAAGTAAAAGTTCAAGAGATATCAAAATTCTACACTCCAATAATGTATTCAAAGGATAACATATCATGACCAAGTGTGTTTATCCCAGGAATTCACAATGAGTTTAGCTTTAGAAAATCAATCAGTATAATTTACTATATTAACAGACCAAAAAGAAAACTCATATATGATCATTGCAATAAATGCAGAAAGAGTAGCTGATGAAATCCAACATCTATTCTTAATTTTTAAAAAACTTATAGGAAACTAAAAATAGAAGTTTTCAACCTAATATAGGGGCATCACACACACACACACACACACAGCTAATGACATATTCAGTGGTGAAAGACTGAACGCTTTCTTCCCAAGGAGTAAGATAAGTATGTTCCTTCCTACTTCCATTCAGTATCAAACTCAATGTTCTCACAAGTGCAGAAAGGCAAGAAAAGTAAAAGACATCCAGCTTGAAAAGGAAGAAGTAACACACTTTTTATAGCCAATATGATTGTCTATGTAGAAAATGCAGTGGAATATACTGAAAGAAGAACTACCAGGACTATTAAGTGAGTCCATTAAGGAGGATATAACATCAAATTCAAATTCCAACCATGCACCTGCATTAACTTCACATTACCAAAATACTGGAGGCAGTAGATAAAAAGAAAAGCCTTCAGGAGGCTGAGGCAAGAAGTTAACAGTTTCTTTCTTTCTGTCTCTCTGTTTTCTTTCTCTCCTTCCTTCCTTCCTTCCTTCCTTCCTTCCTTCCTTCCTTCCTTCCTTCCTTCCTTCCTTCTGTGATACCAGGGATTGAACTGAGGGCCTTGTACATGCTAGGCAGGCACAGATAACAATTTCAATGCTAGCCTGACTACATAGCAATACTCTATAGGGGGAGAGGGAGGGAGGGAAGGAGAGAGAGAGAGAGAGAGAGAGAGAGAGAGAGAGAGAGAGAGAGATTGAGATTGAGATTGATTTAGCTCACAGTTCTGAAGGTTCCACTCCAAGATCAGGTAGCCCTATTTCTTTAGACATTTGAGTGGGTACTGGATGGCAACAGTGGGGGCTCATGTCAGAGAAAAGCACTCAAACTGTAAGCTGGGGAGGACAAGACTGTCAAGAGTCCTGTTGCTGGGCATGGTGGCACATGCCTGCAACCCCAGCACTCAGGAGGCTGAGGCAGGATTGCTGTGAGTTCGAGGCCATCTTAGATTACAGAGCAAGACCCTGTCTCAAAAAAAAACTTTTAAAAATGGGTGTCAGAGTCCCAATACCCTTTTGAGGGCATACCCCCTAAGGATATCCTATGAGGCTCCAGCTTCTAAAAGTCCACAGCCCTTCCCAATAGCACCATTCTGGGAACCCAGCCTTTAACACATGGACATATAGGGGGCGCTCATCCAAACCATAGCAGTAGCTACTTCCTAGCAATAAATAATTGGGCTTATAATTTTCAAACACAATTTATAATATCTTCTAAAATGTAACTTAGAAATAAATCTGAATGGAAATCAGAAGGTGGACTTTTGAAGGAGGAAGGGGCCTAGTGAGAAGATGATAATGGAATTGAAAATGATCAAGATATGTAAAATCATGTACCCATTTCCCAAAATGAACCTCATTGTTCTGTTTTACTGACATGCTCTAAACAACAACAGCAACAACAACAATGCCTTTAAGACTACTAAATAAATCTCACTGCCCATCTCAAGAAGTCTAAGCTACTTGAGAGGCTGAAACAGGAGGCTCATTTGAATCCAAGAGTTAAAGGCCAGCCTGAGCAACATAAGAGACCCCACCTAAAAGAAAAAATGACAGGATAAATCTTACAAAAGGTATGAAAGACCTGCACACTTGTGTGTTAGCTTTCTATCACCATAACAAAATACCTGAGGCAATTAACTTATAAACAGAAAAGTGTTATTTTGGCTCATGATTCTGTGTGTGCCAGTTCAGTTTGCTTTAGGCCCCAGGAAAGGGTAGCCAAACAGGGTAGGAACATGTTGCAGAACCAAACTACTTATATCACAAGCCAGGAAGGTGACAGAGCAGCAAGAGAAGACCATGATCCCACAATCTCCTTTGAAGGAGACAGCCCCAATCACCTAAGGACCCGTAAGTCCCCATCTCCCAGTAGTACTACCTTGTGGACCAAGCCTTTAATCATGCGACTGTTCCAGGACACCGTTACCCAAACTATATTGGATGACACCTGTATTACTGAAAGGAAAAAGTACAAAATAGATGGAAATTTTAACAGTTATGGGTCAAAAAGCTTTGTATGTTACAATGTTAGTTTCCTCCAAATTCATCTATAGGTTCAGTGTGATCCCTATAAAAATCTCATTCTAATCCTTCAATAAGGAAAAAATCCACACCGTGTATCCTGTTTTAATCTAAGCCAGCATACCTTGGTGAGCCTGGCTCAGACAGGCTGTACACGGTCATGACCAGTCTTGACCACGTGCTGCCACAGCTCTAGCACACCTCTCCCACCAGCAGCTGCCTGGAGCAGGTGTGGACAGGCTTTTCACCTCAGAGTTGTTATCTGTTGTGACCTACTGAGGGTGGGGGATGGTCATGGGGAGATTGGAAACACAAAAATCACGGTAGGCCACACCTCATCCAACTCTGTGGTTACCAGACAGCTAACTGCCAGTCCACAAAACAGCCCTGGGGAAGCCTCGATTGTGCTGAGCCACTGGCTTATTTCTCTGCATTCATTCATGACTTGCATCCTGATTTCCCCCAGAAGCAGCTCTTGTATACTCTAAGGAAGCTGAAAGCCAAAGTGTGACCCAGAGACTCACTTTGGCTTATCCTTGCCATCAGATTCTGCATCTGATCTCACCAGTAGTACCTGTGTAATCAGCATGGAATATGCATGCCATTTAAGTCTTCAAGATGATTCAGTATTTTACTTTGTGTTACATACATGGGAGGTCAAACTTTCATGAAAAAAAGGGAATGAAAATATAAAGGTCAAGATAATGGTTTACCCTGGGGCAAGGGAAGAAGGTAACAGTGTATGAAAGGATCCACAGGAGGCTTCTAAACACTAGGATGCTGTAGTTCTTTTGCTAATTGTAGAAATCCCCGCCAACTTGTGGGCATGTGACCTTAACAAAGGAAGGAAACCTTTTACTCCTATTAAAATCAAAATTACACAGCACATGTTACCATCTTATTGTTTCAGTGCCCACTTTCACAGAAGAGGAAGAACCATGTTATCAATGTCTTCCTCAAACTAGGTATTTTAATGCCAACCGAGGACCTATGCAATGACCCTGCTATAGCTTGGTTTTGGAATTCCCCTCAAAGGTGTATGTGCTAAAGACATGGCTCTCGGCTTGGCACCATTGGAAGGTGGTGGAAACCTTTAAGAGGTAGGGCTCAGTGGGAGGTCTTGGGTCATTGGGAGCATGCCTTAAAAGGAGATATTGGGATCTCCTACTCTTCCTTTCTCACCATATGGTCAGCACAAAGTAATAAGCTTCCTCCATCATGTTCTCCAACCATGATGTTCTGCCTCAACATAGGCCCCCAAACAACCAGGCAAACCAGCAATGGACAGAAACCTCCAAAACTTTGAGCCAAATATAAACCTTCCCTCCAAATCAGAACCAGAGGCACAGTTAGGGTGATGTTTCCTCTGAGATGTAGGGAGAAGCAGTTAGGCAGCCCCTGGGCAGGTAGCCCTTCCCCTCTGACTGCTCTTCAATGTGCTAGTTCCTCTTGGACTCCTTTCTGTTCCCTTGACCTTCAGTCTTTGATTTGCAATGGCTGATTGTGTAGAGAGGTCAGTATTCAGGATGCTGCAGACCAAGGTCAAAATTAGCAGGTGACCATACAAGCCACACAGCACAATAGGCACAGCCAAGGACTCTAATGTCTACAGTAAGGAGAGGCAGGAACTCACAGACACACCAGGCAGTGGCTCAGCCTAATCCTAAGCACTAGGAAAGGACCTGGCTGTTTACCTATTCTCTTGCCTGGAGCTGATCACAGGATACAATGGAGGATGACATCAGCCAAGGGACAGGGAGATATTGGAAAGGAGGTCCTCAGAAAAGAATGAGGCTTTGATATCAGGTAAAGTGTGGGAATATGAAGAACCTCCTGTCAATAATTGAACCACTGTCACAAATAGATCAACTGGGCAAAAAAATCAACAAAGAAATATTAGAACACAACCAAACTTTTGAATAAATGAACTGAGTAGATATCTACAGAGTGTTTTACCCGACAACATCGGAATACACATTCTTCTCAGCTGCACATGGGACCTTCTCCAAAATAGACCACACAGTAGCTCACAGAACATGCGTAAGTAAATGCAAAGGAATTGAAATTATTCCATGCATATTATCAGACCATAATGCAATGAGATTGGAAATAAATGATAAAAGAAACTACTAAAATTTCATAAACATATGGAAATTAAATAATACCCGATGGATCACAGATGAAATTAAAGAAATTACACAGCTTCTATAATTAAATGATAATGCCAATATAACATATCAGAACTTATGGGACATAATGAAAGCAGGCCTATGAGGGAAATTTATAGCAATGAACACCCATATCAGGAAAACAGAGTGAGCTCAAATAACTTAATGTTGAACTTCAAGCTTCTAGAAAAAGAGGAGCAGGTCAAACCTAAAGCTCATATGAGGGAGGAAATTAAAGATCAGAGAAGAAATTAATTCAATTGAGACTAAGAAAATAATACAAAGAATCAATGAATCAAGGTGTTGGTTCTTTGAAAGGTTAAATAAAATGGACAAACCCTTAGCCAACCTTATCAACAAAGGAAAGAAAAGACTCAAATCCATACAATTTGGAATGAAAAGGGTAAAATCACAGTGGACCAGGAAATCTTCTACACCTATTTGGAGAATTTGTATTCTAATAATATGAAAAATGCAAAAGAAATGAACAGATTCTTAGATACATATGGATTCCCAAAACTGAATCAAGAACATATAAAAATTCTAAATAAACCAGTATCAATCAATGAAATTAAAAATGAAATAAAAAAAAAAAACTCGCCAACAATGAAAAGTTTAGACCAACATATTCATTGCTGAATTCTACAAGAAATTTACAGGAGATCTAATGCCACTACTTCTCAAACTCTTTAATGAAAGTGAAAGAGGAGAAATAGTCCAAAATTCATTCCTGGAAGCAAGCATTACTTTGATATTAAAGCCAGAGAAGGACCCAACTAAGAAAGAGAACTAAATGCTAATCTCCCTAATGAATATAGATGCAAAAATTTTCAGTAAGATACTGACAAACAGCATGCAGCAAATCATGAAGAAGATTATACACCATGACCAAGTGGGATTCATCCCAGGAATGCAGGGATGGTTCAAATCAATTAATGTAATCCACCATATCAATAGAGCCAAAAATAAGAACCACATGATCCTTTCTATAGATAAAGAAAAAGCTTCTGATAAGGTCCAACACTCACTCATGATAAGAACCTTACAGAAAACTGAAATAGATGGTCTTTACCTCAATATGATAAAAGCCATCTATGAAAAACAAACAGCCAGCATCATATTAAATGGCCAAAAACTGAAAGCCTTTACCCTAAAATCAGGCACAAGACAAGGATGTCCATTATCACTACTCTTACTCAATATAGTTCTGGAAACCTTAGCTAGAGTAATTAGAAAAGAGGATGAAATAAAAGGAACAAAGATAGGAAAGAAAAAAGTTAAATTACCATTTTTCACAAATGACATGATACTGTACATAGCAGACCCTAAGAGCTCCACCAAAAGACTTCTAGATTTAATAACCAAATTCAGTAGTGTAGCTGGATACCAAGTCAACACTGAAAAATCAACAGCCTTCCTGTACTTGCATAACAAACTGAACTGACTGACAGAAAAATTAGGGAGACAACACCTTTCACAATAGCATCAAAGAAGAAGAAAGAAAGTAGAAGTAGAGGAAGAGAAGAAGAAGAAGAAGAAGAAGAAGAAGAAGAAGAAGAAGAAGAAGAAGAAGAAAGCAAGGAATCAATCTAACAAAGGAGGTAGAAAAACCTCTACAGTGAGAACAACAGTACTCTGAAAAAGGAGATTGAAGAGAATATTTTTAAAATGGAAAAATATCCCTTGTTCTTGGGTAGGAAGAACCAATATAGTGAAAATGACCCTATTTCCAAAAATTTTATACAGATTTAATACAATCTTATCAAGACCCCAACAGAACCCTGCAGAATTCAAGAAAACAACTAAAATTCATTTGGAACCAGAAGAGACCTAGAACAGCAAAGGCAATTCTGGGCAACAAAGGCAAAGGCGGGGGGGGACATGAAAATTCCAGGCTTGAAATTATAATACAAAGCTACCATGATTAAAAAATAGAACGATACTGGTAAAAAACAGAGCTGAAGCTTTTTCTGGTAAGCCACACAAGCCGTGTGGGACCCATGAAAGAGAAGAGTCAGACAGCGCCTCCTGAGAATCCTCCATGATGGGACTGGGAGGAGCACACCAATAAACCAGCTAGCCAGCCTTTCTAGTAAGCTGCGCAAGCCATGCAAGACCCAGGAAAAGAAAAGTCAGACAGCACCTCCTGTGAGCCTACCTGCGTGTGGGTTGACAGTCACCAACTCCACCCCCCACCCCATGCAACTGGCTTGTTCAGAAGACAGGCTGAGTTGATAGCAACCAAGGTACAAAAAACAACTGTAAACCAGGAGTGGTGGTACACTCTTATAATCCCAGCACTAGGAGACTGAGGCAGCAAGGTTGCTGCGAATTCAAGGCCAATTTGGACTATAATAGGAGACCTTGTCTCAAAAAAAGGCACTTTAAAAAAAAAGCAACTATATTGCTTGGTAGACTTTGCAGGCCTGGAGTGAGCAGTCTGAGCATCTGTTGGGAGGGTGACAGTATAAAGTATAGCAAGTATAGGGGATTTCCTTCTATCTTATTTATTTAATTTTTTTTTTTTTTTGGTCTTTTTCGTTTTTATCGGTACCAGGGATCGAACTCAGGACTGCCTGCTGGCAAGGCAGGCACTTATGCCGCTGAGCTAAATCCCCAGCCCCTTCTATCTTATTTTTGAAATCCAATATTGGTCTCAGTGTTTTATTTTGCTTTATTCAATATTCTGTTTTGATTGGCTTTACTCTGTTTTGTTTTGGTTTGATTTTGCTATATCTGAAAGAATGGACAACTATTGTGATGATAACAAGATATACTATGGTAACTATTGGTGTTTTCCTATTATTCTACTTTGAAGTTCTGTACCAATTTCACTGCTTTGTTTTAACTGCACTTATTGTTTTGTTTTGTTGGGTTTTATTATCTTTAAAATAAAAAAAACAGAGCTGAATTATAATGGAACAGATTAGAAGATGCAGAAACAACTTCTGACATACTTAGCCACCTTGTCTTTGACGAAGGTGCCAAACAATTCAGTGTAGAAATACAAACCTCTTTTTTAAAAAACTGACTTTCTGCATGCTGAAGATTAAAATTAGAATTATATCATTCCTCATACACTAAACTAAATTTGAAATGAATCAAAGATCTAAATATTAAAACAGAAATAGTAAATCTGCTGGAAGAGAGAATTGGCAGAATTCTAGAAGACATGGGTACAGGCAAAGTCTTTATCAACAAAATCCCAGTGGCACAGGAACTATCACAAAGAATCAACAACTTGGATCTTATCTCATTAAAAAAAAACCGTTGGTACAGCAAAAGAAACAGAGTGAAGAGACAACCCATAGTATGGGAGAACATTTTTGCCAGATGTTTCTCAGACACTAAGAACTACTATCTAGAATATAAAGAACTTCAAAAAATCAGACCACCCATCCAAATTTAAAGAACCAATCCAAAAATGGGCATCTGAGATGAATACATGCTTCTCAGATGAAGAAGTACAAACAGCAATATATGAAAAAATATTCAACATCACTGGTCATTTAAGAGATGAAAATTAAAACAATGCTGAGATTCCATCTGACCCCAGAACGAATGGTTGCTCTCAAGAAATGAAGCAATAACAAACGCTGAAGGGGCTGTGGGGAAAAAGAATCCCTTCTCCACTGTTGGTGGGAGAGCAGACTGGTGCAACCATTGTGGAAATCAGGATGCAGGTTCCTCAAAAAACTAGGATTAGAGGTCCCATTACCCAGCTATTCCCCTTCTTGGTATCTTCCCAAAAGAACTAAAAACATTAAACCACAGTGATATACGCACACCCATGTTTACAGCGACACAGTTTTTATTAGCCAAATTTAGGAAACATCCCAAATATCCATCAACTGGTGAATGGGTAAAGAATATGTGGGGTTTTAAAAATATGCAATGGAGTACTACTCTGCCATAAAGAAAGATAAACTTGAGACATTTATGGGTAGATGGATGCACCTTGAGACTGTACTCTTAAGTGAAATAAATTGGATACACGTGTGAATACCACATTGTTTCTTGTGATGTGAGAAATCAAAAATGTTAATAAGAACCAAAATATATACTAGGTATCATGAAATAGAAAAGAAAATGTTCAAATGAGGAGTGGAAAAAGGGAGAGGGAAGGAAAGAAGGGAAAAGTTAACAAAATGAGAAAAGAAGGAAAAAATGAAAACAAAGGTTTTCTAGATGTGGAGGGGAGGAGGGGTTAAAGGGAGGGTAGACGAATGGGAAGAAAATAAGTTGTCTCATGTACAGGTACAAATTCTCTATGACGAATTTGATCATTATGTATATCTAAAATGTACCAATAAAATATAATTGGAAAAGAAACAAATTGAGAGGATGAAATGGACAGAGAGGAGACTGCTTCTGACAGCATCTCCAGAACCTGACTTCCTCCTTAACCAACCTCAACGGCCAAGCCCTTCTGGACCAGGTGTCCCTTCCCACTTACCTTCCCCAAGAATGAAAGGAGAGATGTCCTGTGAGGTGCCCCAAGGGAAAAGAGATAGACCTCGGTCAGGAAGTGGAGTAGCAAGGGATCTCTTCACCTCAAAGGACTGGGTACCCACCAACACTGCTTTGATGTTGCCCTCTCTTCAAGGAGACAGTCTGAAGAGGTCATAAGTAAAGGTACTTGTAACCAGCTTCAATGACCCTGGTTCTATAAAGTCCTACACTTCCTCATTTTATTCACTCCTATCCCACTACCAGTCTCTCAGCCACTCCTTGCAGAATGATTTGGGCCCTGCTATCTGGTGTCAGCCTTATATATTGCTGAATACTTTGGTGTATTCTTCTCACAAACTGGCAAGCCTCAACTCACCTGTCCAGACTGCTCATCAGCACAATCTCTATGAGGCCTTCCCTTAAGTATAGCAAAGTGAATGTATTCATTATGAAAAAGATGTACTTGAAGTAAAGTACACAGGTGGGATAACTAGCAGCTTGACTATAGTTGTAGAGTTAGTTGGAAGATCAGATTCAGGAACTCTCAGCATCAGGAAAGAATAAAATAATTAAAATTAAAAGAAATTAAGAATAGAAGTTTTAGCATCTTGGTAATAGACTTAAAGGGTGTGTCTGAATAAATAAATAGGAGAAAACATTTGAAGAATGGAGATAAATATCACAGAATTAAAGTCTGCAACTTACAATCATCAATTTTGTTTCTATATACAAGCAGATAGATAGAAAACAATAATTTTATCATGAAAAAGTCTTTAATGGACATCAGACTCTAGATTCTTCAGTTTTTCAACACAGACTCACACCAATGACTCTGCAGGCAGTTTCAACGCTTTCAGTCTCAGATTGGTACTGCATCCCTGATTCTCTTGTTCTGGCTTTCAGCATCTTGAAATGAGCACCTGCCGGATCATCCGGCTCTCCAGTGTGCAGATGACCATTGTGGACTATCCTGCCTCTGATCCTGTAAGCATATCTAATAAATCACTTTTGATCATGGTATTTTTTTAAATAGCCTTTAAAGTCAATTGCGTAAGATTGCTACAAATAAATCTAACAGGAATAAGACCTTTTTATTTACTCTATAAATATAGAACAATATTTTTATTCAGTTGATTATATAACTTATAGTTCTATAAGTCATATAAATTTTAAAATGAGATTAAAGATGTAAATACAGTGATAGATTATATTCATATGCTTATCGTTCCAATATTACAAGGATATCAGTCCCCCCCAAATTATCTATAGATTCAATATGATACCAATTGAAACTGATAAAATTAGGTCTGTGTCATTCCAGAACCTCTACTATTCCCACATATTATTTCACAGTCATGCCTTTTCTGCAGGGGTACTCAGAATGGAAAATGAGTGAATTCTGGTTTGTTACTCACATGTGTCCATCATTGTGGTTGAGCAATTATTTGCAAAGTTTCCCTATTAGACATAACTAAAAATATTGTTTCATATATTATTTTTCCCATAAAAATGCCAGAGATAATGTAAAAATTGACACTCAAAATTACCACTGTGGTTGTTTAGACCCTTCTTCCAAAGATCATAGTCAATACATTTTGGACTCTGCTTTGCGTCACATGCTCATACGTGGAAGATTCTAAGTATGGGAAGATTTCCCTTTCTTCTCCCTCCTCCTTACAAACATGAATTTACTGAGCAACTAAATGTGATAAGAAAAACTACTTTGAAGATAATGATACATAATATATTAACCATCGTTAATTTCCCATTATCTTGTTCTGAAATTCTGTATCATTGGTTTTTATTGTTTTTTTCTCTTTAAAACAATAAATACATAAATAAAAGAAACTGATAGGGCCCTGAAGGGGCTCATATACCTGTAAATTTCAGCTATTTGTGAGGCTGATGCAAGAGATTACAAGTTTAAGCCCATCTTAAAACTCGCTGAGACCGTGTCTCAAATTTTTAAAAAAATTTAAAAAGGTTGGACATGTATAGTTTAGTGATAGAGCACCCCTGGGCTTAATTTTGAGTAAATGGCTAGGGGTGAGTGGTAGATGTTAAGAGTGAAATAAAGCCAAGCATTGTGGGACCTTACCTCAAAATAAAAATGGCTTAGGATGTAACTTAGTGGTAGAGCACCTCTGGGGTTTGATCCTCAGTACCAAACCTAAAAATTAAAAAAAGGTTGATGGAGTTTATTGAATTCCAAAACGTATCTAGAAATGGAAAACGTCAAGTAGCCCTGATTCTAGAAGAACCTTGTAAGAGGTTTTGCCCTAACAGATATCAAGAGTTTAAATAAATTAAGATTGTAGTGTTGGCAAAAAGGGTAGAAAAACAGTCCAGTGGAACACACAGTTTAGAAAAATACCCACCCATAATTATAAAATTTAGCCCAATAGAGTACTAGTAGCCAGGTAATCTTTTTGACAAATGGCATTGTAACAGTTGGGTGACTAAATTAAAAACTAAAACAAAAAAATGAAACTAAATTGGATGTCTATCTCAAATCATACATTAAAAAAACCCAAAACTCACACAATTCCCAGGTAAAATAAAGATGGAAACAATATTATTGACATTGGAATGATAAAACATTTCTAAAATAATACACCAAGCCAGATGTGGTGGTGAACTCCTATAACAGTAGCACTGCAGAGGCTGAGGCAAAAGGATCATTGTGAGTTCAAGACCAGCCTGGACTACATGAGTCCAAGGCCATCTGAAATATATAATGAGACTCTGTCTAAAAAAATAAAAAATAAATAGACCCATATATTTCACCATGTACTAAACTAAAATCAAAATGGATCGAACACCTAAGTGTTAAACAATCTGCTGGAAGATAAAATAGATAAAACTCTCAAAGACATAAGCAGAAACAGAACCTCTGTTACACAAGAAGATGCTCCGCAAAGTAACCAAATAACAGAGTGAAGAAAAAACTTTCAGAATGGAAAACAAATTGCCGGCTCTTCCTCTGAGGACTAATATCTAGAAAATAAAAAGAAATCAAGTAATTTAGACGTCCAAAAATAAAAGATTCGATCAAAAACTAGGCTATTGAAAAGCCAGGTGTGGTGGCACATGCCTATAATCCTACCATTTGGGAGGCTGAGGCAACAAGGTCACCACAATTTTGAGGCCAGCCTGGGGTACATAGTGAGTTCAAGACAAATGTGAGCTACACAGTTGATACTGTCTAACAAAACAAAACAAAACAAAACAAAGCAAAACAGAAAAAAAGGCAATTGAAAGACATTTCTCAGGAGAAGTACAAATGACCAATAAATCTGTTTAAAATGTTGAACATCCCAGGCCATAAGTAAAGCAAATTAAAAACAGCCCTGAGATGCCTTCTTACTCCAGAAAAATGTCTATCCACAATAAATCAGATAATAACAAGAATGTGCTGGAAAAGGAACACTTCTGCATTGTTGGTAGAAATATAAATTAATACAATTGTTACGGAAATCAGTATGGAGATTTCTCAAAGGAATAAAAATATAAATTCCATTTGATGCAGCTATTTCTTTTCTAGGTATCTGCCCCAAAAGAGTTCAAAGCCAGTATGGGCTACATGGTGAATTTGGGTCCAGTCTAGAATATATGGTGAGATCCCATAGTCAGAAGCACAAAACAAATGAACACACACAAAAAAATGTTTATAGTAACAGCCTGTGTGCCCATCAGCAAATAAATGGATAAAGAAAATGTGATATCCTAGGATAGCAAAAGCAATTCTGGGCAACCAAGGAAAGGTAGGAAGCAATCCCTGACTTGAAATTATACTATGAAGCTACTATGATAAAATCAGCATAGTACTGGGGAAAAAACAGACATGAATATCATTGTCACACATTAGAAGATGCAGATACAACTACAAATATTCAGTTACCTTATCTTTGACAAAGGGACCAAACATGTTCCCTGGGAGAAAGACAGCTTCTTTAATAAATGCTGCTGGAAAAACTGGATCTCTATATTCCAAAGACTAAAACTAGACCCATGTCTATCACCATGCACTACACTAAAGCTGAAATGAATCAAAGATCTAAACATAACAGACACACTAAATCTACTGAAATAAAAAGTAGAAATATTGAGCATATAGAGGTAGGCAGAGAGTTCACGAACAGGACCCAGACTTCACAGAAAGTACTTCAAAGAATCAACAACTGGGATTGCATCTTATTAAAAAGCTTTTTAACATCAAAAGAATTCACCAACAGAGTGTAAAGACAACCTACAGAGTGGGAAAAATTTTAGCCAATTGTCCCTCACTCAGAGGAATTCTATCTAGAATCATAAATAATCAAAAAATCAGACCCCCAAATTCAAAGACTCAATAAAAAATAGGTATCTGAGATGAATACAGACATCTCAGATGAAGAAATCAGATGATAAATAAATATATGAAAAAATGTTCAACATCATTTGTCATTCATGAGATGTAAATCATAACAACAGTGAGATTCCATCTCATTCCAGAAAGAATGGCTATCATCAAGAAATCAACCAACAACAAATGCTGGAGGGGCTGTGAAGAAAAAGTAACCCTTCTCCACCGTTGATGGTAGTGTAGACTGGTGACACCACTGTGGGAAATAGTGTGAGGATTCTTCAAAAAAGTAAGATTAGAAGTCCTATTTCACCCAGCTATTCCTCTTCTGGATAATTTCCCAGAAAAATTAAAAACATCATACCACAGCAACATATGTGCACCCATGTTTATAGCAGCACAATTTGTAACAGCTAAATCTTGGAAACAAACCAAATGCCCATCAGCCAAGGAATGTATTAAAAAAGATGTGGCCTTTTTATACAATTGAATACTACTAAGCCACAAAGAAGGGTACACTTGAGACTTCTATAGGTAAATGGATGCAACTTGAGATCTTACTCATATGTGAAATAAATGAGATTCCCATATTTAAATATCATAGTGACTCCCTGGTGTGAAACACTGAAAGAGTAAATAAGGTCTAAAATGTAGAATACATATTGTGAAATGGGAAGTAACTGTTCAAAAGGAAAAAGGAACTAGGATGGGGGAAAGAAGAAAGAGCAGAAAGGAAAAGGGCAAAATGCAAGGTAGTTGTACCATCACTGTCTCTTAGTTCATTGAAAAGGAAAGTTCCTGCTAATACTGATTGGAGAAATTTTTATGCCCATGTCTTATACTTTGAGCAACTACTTTAAAGATAACAACATGCAATGTGTTAACTATTGTTATTCTCCTATTATTTTGTTCTGAATTTTTTTTACCTTTTTTCCATAAAATAAACAATGTGTCCATACAAAATGGAAATCATCCTAATAGAAGGATAAATTTGAGGCATTTATAGGAAAATGGATGCACCTGGAAAATGCAATGTTGAGTGAAATAAATCAAGACATATAAGTTTAAATACCATAGGGGTGCCTGTCCTGTCTTGTGTCTAGATGTTCCCCCAAAGTCTCATGCAGTAATAGGTGGGAATTTTTCAGAGTTGGCTGTATCTAGAAGGTGTAATGTTGGGATTAAGGATGTGTGAATACTAAATTATCCCACTGATTAGCTTGGCACCCACCCTAAGCCTCATATCCTGGATAGAATATAAAGGAACAAAAAGAAGCTGCTAAAGTTACTTGCACTTGCTTCTTTAATACTTTGTTGCTTTGCTACCTTCTGCCCACCATGAACTGTTTCTCCTCTGTGATGCCTGTTTGCCATGCCACCCTGCCTTGGAGCCAGCCCCTTATGGGCTGGACTCTCTACAAACGATAAACCAAAATAAGCTTTCTTCCTTTAATTTCTGGTGTCATGTATTTTGTCTCAGCAATGACAAAAATAACTAAGACAGAATTTGGTACTGAGTGTGGGGTTGCTGTTGTGACTATACCTGATCATGTGATTCAGGTGCTTTTGGAACTTGCTTGTGAGAAGAGTTTGGAAAGGTCTGGAGATGCCAGCTGAAAAAGCAGTCCTGGGAAGTCTTCAGCTACACTTCACGGGAGATCCTGGCAGAAGACCAGAATGATGATAGAAATGATGCCGTTAATGATCAGGCTCAGGGGCAGATGGCGGGACAACAAGATGGCGACAGAGACGGCGGAGCTTCAAAAACTGAAGCTTGCTGAACTAAAACAAGAATGTCTTGCGCATGGTTTAGAGAACAGCTCCAGGCATATCTTGAAGAACATGCCGAAGAGGAGACAAATGAAGATGATGTACTGGGAGATGAAACAGAGTAAGAAGAACCAAAGCCTATAGAACTGCCTGTCAAAGAGGAACAATCCCCTGAAAAAACTGTTGATGTGGCAGCGGAAAAGAAAGTGGTAAAAATTACATCTGAGATGCCACAGACTGAGAGAATGCAGAAGTGGGCTGAACGATTCAATGTACCTGTGAGCTTGGAAAGCAAGAAAGCTGCTTGGGCGGCTAGGTTTGGAATTTCTTCAGTTCCAACAAAAGGTCTATCATCTGACACCAAACCTATGGTTAACCTGGATAAGCTAAAGAAAAGAGCACAAAGATTTGCTTTGGATGTCTCTTCAATCTCTAGAAAGTCTGAAGATGATGAAAAGCTGAAAAAGAGGAAGGAACGATTTGGGATTGTCACAAGTTCAGCTGGAATTGGAACCACAGAGGATACAGAAGCAAAGAAGAGGAAAAGAGCAGAGCGCTTTGGGACTGCGTGACGAAAAGTTCTTGATGCTTTCTCTTCTTTGGTGGTTTCCATTTCTGATTCTTCTTGGTCACATATATACCTAAGTGCACAGTCACATGCCTGCGTCCTGCTTTGCAGTGAGGAAGCATGTAACCCAGGTACATCCATGAACTCCAGCAGTGATTTGACCTACTGCTGTTCCAACTTTAAGATTGTTGTGGTTTTGTTTTTAATTATTTTGCTTGTTAATAAAAAATATATACAAAAGAAAAAAATCAGGCTCAGGAGGTTTCTGCTGGCTAGGAGTGCATTGTCTATTGAACTGCAGATTATGTGTGTTATGTCTTGGCAGAAAGTTTGTCTGCATTTTGCTCATGTCCAGAGTCTTTGCCTGAGACTGAGATTAAGGGCATCAGACTAATCAATCTTGCAGAAGAAATTTCAAAACAGTCTAATGTTGAGAAGGTGGCATGACTACTGTTGAGGTCTTTTAGTGAGATTTATGTTGAGAATCAAGATCAAAGATCCTAGCAGAGTGACTTAAAATGTTGTGAGTTTGGCCAGAAAGGACACTCAAGTAAAGCTGTGGATGGCAAAGGTGGAACAGAGGAGGTCTTGATTGCTGCGAGTAGGAGAATAGAAACGATGGCCTGGGGGCATCACAAAAAGCAACTAGTTTCCACTTTTTGCAGCCTCAGAGTTGCAAAGATGAAAGACTTTGCTTTCAGAAGGAAGCCCCACAGTTCCATGCTCCAGATGGTGGTGGCCTAGAGAATTTGTTCTTCTGAATTGGGCTTAGAGTGCTCAGTAATCTCAGCACTCAACTTATACAGCCGTCAGGGAAGGAAGCCTGGATATTGCTCCAGCTGGCAGCAGATCCTGGCATCATCCATGTGGTACTGGTTTTAGGTTTATGTAGAATGCAAGAGTTGTGGGTTAGGAAGGCTTCCACCCTGATTTCAAAAAAAGGCTGGGAGGCCAGGCAGCGTGCTGAGAGGGCAGGTGTGAAGCTGTGAGTGTGAACTTGAAGGTGCAGTGGAGACACCAGAAGTTTGGAGAAGACAAGAATGTGGGTCATCTGAGGAAAACTGCAAAGAGGGAGCAGAACAGGCCCATGAGAAAAGTAATGGTAGCTACAATCACCAGCAGTGCCATACAGGCAGAGCTAGCTACCCAAGAGCTTTGGAGTTCACATCCTGCCACAGAATACCTTGGGTGCTGCACATGGAGCTACAGGATTTATACACTGCTGGATTTTGGACTTGCTTGGTCCTCTTCTTTTCTATCCTCTATTTGTACCTTTTGGAATGGTAGTTTTTATCTTGTCCCATTGCATGTAGGAAGTTTTTAACTTTCTTTTCTTTTGTACAGGGCTCACAGCTAAGAGTTTGCCTTAAATCTCAGAAGACTTGGTATTTGGGAATTTTCAGCAATACTGAACCTGTTAGAACTTTGGCATCTGTTAGACATGGACTAAATGTGGTCCCCAGTACCAAGAGAAAGAGAGAGAGAGAGAGAGAGAGAGAGAGAGAGAGAGAGAGAGAGAATGCCTCCACTGTGGAGGTTAGACTGGAGATTCCTCAAAAAGCTGGGATTGGAGGTCCCATTTGTTCCAGCTATTCCACTTCTAGGCATATTCCTAGAAGAACCGAAAACATCATACTATGTGATATATGTGCACCCATGTTTATAGCAGCACAATTTGTAATAGCCAGATCTTGGAAACAACCTAAGTGCCCATCAACTGAGGAATGGATTAAAAAAGTTGTGGTATTTTTATACAATGGAGTACCACTCAGCTATAAAGAATGATCACATTGAGATATTTATAAATAAATGTATGCAACTTGAGACCATACATATAAGTGAAATAAATCAAACTCACATGTATAAATACTGTGTAGTCTACTTAGTGTAAGAAATGGTAAGAGAATATAAGATTTTATGGTAATCATGATTCCCTATTACATTGCTTTGAAGCCTTATAATGTTTTCATTCATTAGTTGGAATGGTTTTATTTTTTGTGTGATTTTTTTATGTGTGATGGTATGAACAGCTAATTTGAAGAAAACAAGACATTATGGCAACTATTATTTATTTAATATCATTTTGTTTTGAAGTCCTACCATGCTTTTGTTCTTCTGTTTCTATTGGTTCTATCATGTTGTATTTTATTGGATTTTAATATGTGTGATAGCATAAATTTTTTATGGATAATGAGCTAGTAGAATAGCCATTGTTCATTTTCTGTTATTTAGTTCTGAATGCCCTGTAATACTTTCATTTTCTTGAATGGTTTTATACTATTTGTTACGTTTGATACTATTATATGTGAAAGTGTGCACAACTATTTCAAAGCAAGAGACATTATGGTAGCTACTGTTAATATCCGGTTGTCTTGTTGTGAAGTTCTGTGTTGCTTACATTGTTCTGTTCTGATCTGCTGTGTTCTGTCCTCATTTGTTTTAGTCTCTTTAAAATAAAGTTGTAAAAAAAGAATTAAGGCATGCCATGTACAGGAACCTAAAAAGCACAATGAATATAAACATAAACATGAGATAATAATAACAACAATAATAATGAAAATAGCAAAATGAGATTTAGAGATTAAAAAAAGAGCAGTGGGTAGGGTGAGGATTAAAAGAAAGGCACAAGCTGTGTTATGTGCATGTCCCTGCTCCCATGATGAATGTAAACTTCATGTATAGCAAATATGTACTAATAAAATATAAATAATAAATGATTTTGAAAGTTTTTACCATAAAAAGAAATGTAGGAGATAGATATGTTTAATCTTATTGATGCATTATACAATTTACACAGGTATCAAGACATCACATTATTCTATTAATATATACAATTTCTTTTTTGTGATTCTCTGTTATGCCCAGCATATCACACATGCTAGGCAAGTGCACTACCACCCACAGAGTGTATCCATGGTCTTTATAGAATATTTGTTTTCATGTTTCAGTTAAAAAAAATAAATTTAATTTTGAAAAAGAAACCATGCAAACCAATTAAAATGTAGGCAAAAGTCCTAACCAGGCATTTCACCAAAAAGATACACATATTGCACATTAGCACATGAAAAAGATGTTCTACACATGCCACCACAGAAATGCAAATTAAAGACAACAATGATATGTCAGTACATAACTATTGGAATAGCTGAAACCCAGAACACTTAGAACACCAAATGCTGAGAAGGATGTGGCCACAGGAGTTCTTATCTATTGCTCATAGGAATGCAAAGAGGTACGGCCATTTTGGAAGACAGTTTGACAGTTCCATACAAAACTACATTGTCTTAGAATATTGTCTGGCTAGCACAGTCCTTTTCAGTTTTCCCAAGTTAGCTGAAAACGTATGTCCACATAAAAACCTGCACACACATATTTATGTCAGTTTTATTCATCAATTCCAAAATTTTGGAGCAATCAAATGTCCTTTAGTAAGTGAATGGATAAAAAAAACAGTGGTACTTCCAGATGGTGGAATATTATTCAGCACTGCAAAGAGCTATCAAGCCATTGAACACATGCAGGAACCTTAAATACACACCACTAAGTGTAAGAACACAATATATAAAGGTCATATACTGTATGACCCCCAAATAACAACATTCTTGAAAAGAAATATCCATGGAGCCAGGCAAATTTAGTGATTACCAGTGGTTAGAGCAAAGGGGGAGATAAAATAGGCAGAGCACAGAAGGGTTTTAAGGGCAGTAAAACTACTCTGTGTGTTACTATAATAGTGGATATATATCATATTTGTTTACCAAATCCATAGCTTGTACACAAGAGGGAACCCTCATGTAAACTATGGACTTTGTTTATAAAATGTCAAGATAGGTTCATGAATTACAACAAATGTACAATTTTGTTGTGAGATGTAATTGTGGAGGAGACTGTGCATGAGTGGGATCAGGGTGTATATGGAAACTCTCTGTACTTTATACTCAGTTTTTCTATGGACCTAAAACTACTCCAAAAAGTAAAGTTTATAGTATAAAAAGAAAGAATTTTTTTTGTATGGCACTGGAAATTGAATCCAGGGCCTTCCATATGCCAGGCAAACATTCTAACGCTGAGCAATATCCCCAACCCCTTCTTAGTTTTTATTTTGAATAAAGGTCTCATTAAATTGTTCAAGCTGGCTCCAAATTTGCAGTCCTCTTGCCTCAGCCCTCGAGTAGCTAAAATTAAAGGTGTGCATCATCATATCTGGCTTTTAAAGAGAAATCTTTGTCTCTTCTAGGGCCAGAATTATCACAGCCTAAAATCAGACATAGAGCCAAATCCTGTAGGTTGCCAATTTAGAATGCAGGTTAAATTCACAGAACCGCTAGAGTTCTTATGTGAAAACAAGGTTAGAGAAAGGGGAGACCTTGAGAACTGAAATATAAATGCCAAAGTACGCCAGGTTTGAAACCCTAAACTCCACCTTCACTGAGACCTCCTTGTCAGCAGAGGCAGCCCTTCATCCCCAGTCTAATGGGGCTGGTACTACATGATTTGGGGTCTCTCTCAGTATTTAGCTAATTTTTCTTAAGATCCACCAATATCACCCCTTCCTGCCTCCAGATTTATTTCTAGACTCAGATTCTTGTATGTCTTACAAGAAGCAGACTCAAACCTATGTATAGGAATTAGCTCTGTGGTTGACAAATTATGAAACAGTGTTGATTGTGATACAATGTGTACAATACAAAATTTGTCATTAAAACCACTTTTAGTGTACAATTAGATGGCATTAATTACATTCACAATGTTGTACAACCATAACTACCACCTAGCTTGAGTACTTTCACTGCTCTAAACAGAAACTTTGAACCAATTAAGCAATTATTCCCCTGTACTCCCAGACCCTGGTTAATCTCTAATCAACTGTGTCTGTGACTTTACCAAATCCAGATAATCCTATTTAAGTGCAATCCATCTTTGTCCTCTGTGTCTGGATTATTTCACTTAAAATAACATCCTCAGAATTGATCTATGTTGTAACACATGGTCAAACTTCATTCATTTTTATGATTAAATAATATTACAGTGCTTGTATATAATACATTTTGTTTACCCTTTATCTGTTAATGGATATTTATGTAGTTTTCACCTTTTGGCTACTATGAATAATTTTGTAATGCACATAAGCATAATAGTATCTGTTTGAGTCCCTCTTTTCAGCTCTTTTTGGTCTATACCTAGGAGCAGACTTGTTAGGTCATATGGCAATTCTTTTTCATTATTTCTTTACTGATTTTTTTTTATTGTGATAGGAATTGAACCCAGGACCTCACACATGTTAAGCAAGCATTTTAACAGCTCAATTCTGTTTAACTTTTTGAGGAACTGCCTAATCATTGTAAACAGTGGTTGCTCCATTTTGCATTCCCACCAGCAATGTACTGTAGTTACAATTTCTCCATATTCTCTCCAATACTACTTTCTTGTTTTAAAAATATCACCTATGATCCTTATAACAGATTGTGATTGATTTGTATTTCTTTGACTGATAATGTTGAGCATCTTTCCATGTGTTTCTTGGCTATGATCATTTTATAATTTTTTTTCAATACTGGAGACCAAACTCACAACTTCGCACTTGCCAGGCAGGTGCTTATGCCACTAAGCCAAATCTCCAGCCCTTATTTTTATATCTTTTCAGGAGAAATAGCTATTCAAACCCTTTGCCTGTTTTTAAAAACAGGAATGTTTGTTGTTTTGATGTTGTTTTTGAGACAGGTGCAATCTGGCCTTAAACTCATGACAATCCTCCTGTCTCAGCCTCCCACATACTGGGATTACAGGTATGTGCTACTATACCTAGCTACTTGTTGAGTTGTACAAGTTCTTTACATATTCTAGACCATAAATCCTTATCACATATATGATTTTAAAATATGTTCTCTTATTCTGTGGGCTTTTAAATTTTTTGATAGTGTCCTTTGATTCACAAAAATCAATGTTGATTAAGTCCAGTTTGTCTATTTTGTTCTATATTATTGCTAATACTTTTGTTGTCTAAGAATTCATTGCAAAAATCAAAGGTCATGAAGATTAACCTGTACATTTTCTTCTATACAGTTTTTGGGTTTTAGCTCTTAAATCTAGGTCACTATTCAATTTAAAAGTTAATGGCATATGTTGTGAGATTGGGAGTCCAATTTCATTCTTTACATAGGGAAATCCAGTTGTCCCAGCACTGCCTATTGAAGAGGCTATTCCCTTCCCCACTGAATGGACTTGTAACCCTTGTCAAAAATCATTTGGCTGATTGTAGGCTTAACTCAGTGGCAGAGGGCTGTTCGCTCCCCAGGACCACACAACAGACACATGGACACACAGACACACATGCTGATGGCATGTTTTTGTTTTTCCAAGGTTGTTTTGTTTATAATCCCTAATGATCCCATGTGAATTTGAAGAATGGCTTATTTCTGCAAAAGGGGTGTTTGAAGTTTTGTAGGTACTGTACTGACTCTGCAGATCACTTTGGCTAGCATTAGCATCTTAACAATATTGTCATGCAATTCATGAACATGGGGGTGGTTCTTCCATTCCTTTAGATCTTGTTCAATTTCTTAACTATTTTTTGTTGGTACTAGAGGTTAATATTGTATATACTGGTTGAATCTGTAGGTCATTTTGACTAGTATTAACAGCTTTAATGATATTAAAAATTCTGATCCACAAACATGGAGTGTATTTCTATTCATTTAGCTCTTCTCTATCTTTTCTAATTTTATGTTATTTTAATTTGGTACTAGGGATTGAGCCCAGGGCCATGTACATGCTCTACCACTGAACTACATTCCCAGACCTTTAATGTCTGTTTGTTTGGGTTGTTTTTGAGATGGTTGAATTCACTATGTTGTGTAGGTCAGCCTTGAACTTGTGATTCTCCTTCCTCAGCCTTCCAAATTCTGGGATTAAAGGTATATGCCATGGTGGTGTTTCTTCTTTAAGCAATTTTGTTTTGTTTTTATGTATGCCTTTCTCTCATTATTCCTAGGCATTTTATTCTTTTACATGCTATTATAAATGGCATTTTAAGTTAATTTGACTCATTGCTAGTGTATATTTTGTTGATCTTGTTCCCTGCTACTTTGCTGAACTTGTTAGCTGTGTTTTTGCATTTGACATGCCTTTTTTGTATGAAAATCAGATGATCATTCTTAAATTTCCCTTGTTCTATTAATGTGATGTATTACCTTGATAGATTTTATTTTGAAGACCTTGTATTCCTAGAAAAAAATCCCATTTGATCATGTTGTTAAATACTTTTAATCTTTTGTTGGATTTTTCTTACTACTATTTTGTATCTTTACTTATTTATTTTTGGGTATTGGGGATCGAACTCACACCTTCACACTTGTGAGACAGATACTTATGCCACTGAGCTAAATCCCCAGCCCTTGTATCTATATTTATAATGGATATTGCCCTGTCATTTTCTTTTCTTATCATGTATTTATCTGGATTTGGTGAGGTCAAATTTTTCAATATGAGTATACTTATTAGCAATCTTGGATTTGTTAGCAAAGGAAGCTATGAATAATTTCTAAGAGGTGTTTCACTTGAATTATACAGATTGTAAGTAACGCAGGGTCTTAGATCCCAGTCATGGACTTGGCCCCAGATGACTGGGTAAGATTTTAAAAAACCCACCAAAACAAAAAGAGGTGTTTTATTGATTGGATGAAATCTGAACTCAGTACTAGTCTGTGTTAAATTAAGATGCTAGAAATTCTATGGTACAATGTAGACAAAGGAATCAAAATGTTTGGGGTTTTTTATTATTTATTTTTATTTTAAAGAGGGAATCCAAATGTTTAAAGCAATAATATCAGAATTGATTGCTGGGCCTGGAGGAGCAGACCTGTAACCCTAGCAGTCTGAAAGTCTGATATGAAAAGATCGTAAGTTCAAGGCCAGCTTGGGCATCTTAGCAAGATGAGACCCTGTATAAAAATAAAAATTAAAATGAATTGGAGATGTAGCTCAATGTAAAGGCTCTGGGTTCAATCCCCAGTACTACACACACACACACACACACACACACACACACACAAAGGAAAAATGATGGACTTGATTGATTAATCAGGGTAAACCATTCATTTCACCCTCTATATTAACATTATTTTCATAAGGCCTTTGAAAAATATACTGTGAAGTGTGGCAGAGAGTATCTAGGTGAGCATTTAACCTATTTCCTCTTCTTGTGATAAATGCAGACTACATTTTCCAAGTGTCTCTTTGTAATTGAATATGCTTATGGTCTGAGTTCTAGCTAATGGAATGTGAGCAGAAGTGATGTGAATTACATACAGTTCTAGTGCTTAAAGGCCTTCCATGTCTGGCTTAAAGGCCTTCCATGTCTTCTGTCTGGCTGGGATGGGGTTGACAGTATTACAGTGGTGACCGTGTTTTGAATATTTCAATGGGGATGACAGGATCACCTCCAGAGACAAGTTGGGTTTGGTTCCTATAATATACAGTAGAACATAATAGTAATTGATTTGATTTGTGGGGGATCAGTAATAATTACTAAGCATGGTTTCCCTAGAACCAAAATAGATGGTCAAATAATGTTCTACTTGTTATTACAACCCCCTCCACAAAAAACAATCTTCCAGTTTGATAAATGAAGGCCCAATCTAATCATTAAAATGTGGAGTCCTATCTTCTTCCCTTGAAGAAAGGGGAGGGTCCATTTGAAGAACTTTACTACACTTTTCACTAGTGTATGTGATAAAATCTCTGCTTTTCCCACAGGAACCTACAGGTAGGTTACATGTGTGATGGGAACAGGGGAATATGCCGGCCTCTTGAAATACAATGGTTATGAATTTTAATCCCTAGTGACCCAAACTGAAACCATGGTTCACCAGTCTGAGTAGGATCAGCTTATACAAGAAGTTTCAGCCTAAGTTCCTATGCTAGTGCAGGAGAAATCCTATGGTGATTTCTCTATTTCCTGGATAATTACTGAAATACAAACAATATAGATTGGCATAACAGATAGAAGTGCTACAGAGAAAGAGCAAATTAGTGAGTGGCAAGAGCAGACTGAGGTCCTCTTCTGGAAATCAACAGTAAAGAATACAATGATATGGCACATTTTTAAATGACTAAAATGGAAAATAAGATTAGAAGTGGTTATTTTGTAAGTGACCAAGTAGCCTGTGCAGCTGTGCAACCCATGGTGATCTGTGTTAACTGTGCCATCAGGTCCATGAAGTTAATTTTATTTGAGTAGATCTAAAATACACAAGTCAGCTGCCTGAGCAGGTGGGTTATACTCCTCCAACTGCTGCAGTGCCATCCCTTTCCAACCTACAATTGAGGCCTCAAGTGGAGTTCCCTGTGACCATGCCACTAAGGAATATATTAAAATTTGGTTTATAGATAGTCCTGCATGATACACTGGCACTTGCCAAAAGTGGCTAGCTGCAGTGTTACAGTCTCACTTAAGAGTTAATCACAAAGAATAGTGAGACATAAAGTTTTTCTAGTACGGAAATTATCTGGTCACATAAATGATCAGAAATATATACTCCTGAATCATGAGTACTTGCTAGTGACTTGGATGTATGTCAAGGACATGGAAAGAATAAGATTGAAATCCTGTTAAGGAGATATAAGGAAAAGGCATTTGAATGTCCCTCTTGGAATGGGTACACAATAAGAATATTCATGTTCCACAAATGAACACCCGAGAATGCACTCTGGAGGAAGATCTTAATCAGACAAGCTGTCCCATTCTGTGGATATCGGCTGACTTCCGTCCTGTTGCCCTTTTCCTTGCCCCACAGATTCTTGAATAAAATGGCCATGGTGGTGAGCATGGGTTCCACAAAATGGACTTCTACCAAGGCCCATATGGTTACATCCACTGCTGAATGCCCAACCTGCCAACAGAAGAGAAGCACCATGCTCCTGTATGGAACTATGTATCAGCAGCAGCTGATTACAGAGACAATACAAGATGAACAGCTGCCACTGGATCTCCAAAATCCTAAAGGCAAGAAGCAGACTGGGTAAACTGCTCAGCTGCAACTGTGCTACTCTTTATGAAATGTAAGGAAAGCACAGGTGATAGACTCAAGAGCCCAGAAGGCAGAACCAAGTGCTATGGAGTATTATTCCCAAGTCTTGAAATCTCAAGAGTTCCATTTTCCCAGCTGGATTTGACTTACTGTAAACCAGTAACTTCTTTGTGTCCCCATCCCCACTCCTACTTCTATTTTTGGATTACAGTGTTTGTATCTTAGGCCTGTTCTACCATTGTATGTGGGTGTATCATGGACAGACTTGTCCTTAAATTCCCCAAATCTGCACATGGAGAAAAATAGTATTTAAGGAGCAATACTTAAGGAATACACCCAATGTGCCACATTCACATCTGCACCTGAGTTAGATACTCTGAACTTTGAGGTAGTGCTGTGATGCGATGAGACTTTGAGAACTTGGTAAAGGATGAATGTGCTCTGAATCACTGGGGACTGGAGGACAAACCACGGTAGTCAGTCTCCAATATTGCCCCCAATGATCCCTATCCTCTGGTATTCACACACTAGTATAATTTCTTTCCCTTGAGTCTGGACCTAATGATTCCTAATGAACAGACTATTGAAAAAGTGATGGGCTGTTACTTCTGAGATTAGGTTACAAAGACTGACTTCTGCCTTGTACGAGGACACATTTTTTTTTTTTTTTTTTTTGGTACAGGGATCACACTCATGACTGCACACTTGCAAGGCAAGCGCTTATGCCACTGAGCTAAATCCCTGACCTGAAGACACATTCTTTATGGCTTATTTTCTCTGGCTCATCTCACTTGATTGCTCTTATGAAGCAAACTGATGTGAGCTACTTTGTGAGCTCACATCCTTATGGATGGCCGGCTGTCAATAAGAAACAATCCTGCCAACACATGAGTTTGGAAGCAGCTCCTTCTCCCGTTGAACTTTAAGATGACTGCAACCCTGGATGACATGCAGCCCACCCTTGAAGAGAAACTCAGCTAAGATGCATCCAGATTTCTAAGTTGCAGTAACTATTAAGGAAATGTTGCTTGGAGACAGTATGTTTTTGAGGCAATTTGTGACAGTAATACATAACTAAAAGACAGTCATAGAATTTATGTATACCCCCAGGGAAGGGGGCTTCACCTACCAAGGCCAATAGGACTGTAGCACTGTGAAGTTCCCAACCTAGAAATTACAGTCCCTATTATGAATTATTTCCTTGTGGCAGACTGGTTACTTGGACCCCACCTGACATGCAGATGCTTAGATTCATGAGACCATGAAAGTATCAGCCCTACCAGACTGATACGCCTGGGCCTAGCCTGTTGTCCTAGGATTGTTTCCTGCATCTGCAGTGGGGTTTGTAAAGTATCTCACATGGAGATTGGTGCCCAGGATTGAGGTCATAAGGGACTGCTTCCTTCCCCCATAAGGAATGTAAAGTATTCCAAGGGTGAAACACCCGTCTCGCAACATTCCTTTCATCCCTAGTTACAAGTCTTCTGAGAAGCATGGTTTGTCTGCCGCTTCAGGGCCCTATCATCCTGGACCTCAGACTCATGCCCCACTGTCATAGGTGGTACCCTATACTGATGAACATGAAGGAAATGAGCTCACATGCTCAGTGTGTCTCTGCTGCTCCTGCCTCCTGAGCCTAACGTGCAGGCCCCTGGCCTAGAAAATAGAGGACTCAGGCCTGGGCCTTGGCTTCCCTCCAGTAACTCCCAGGATGGGAGGGAGGCCTGGGGGTGGAGGAGAGACCCACTAATCCTAGTGTTTTAGACATTTAAGGCACAATAGAAGCACTAGTAAGGAGGTAGGAGACCTCAGTTGGACCTGAGGAAAAGTGTTTAATACACTTTGGGAACTTCACAGTTCCTCAGTCCTATTGGCCTTGGTGGGTAAAGCCCCCTTTCCTGGGGGTATATGTAAGTTCCATGCCTATCTTTTAATTATGTATTACCGTCACAAGTATTTCTTCTTCCCTTGTCAGGAGCCATCCTGAGAGATGTAGCAATGTCTAGGAAGATATAGTAGCAAGTTAAGTGTTTCTAATGTAGAAAATAACTTTTATGGTGAGACAATACCCTCCACTTCCCTGCCCTCATTCTCCACTCATGGGGCAGTGTGTGCTCTAAGCCATTCATTCTTCTAGGGGACTATGCGGACACATATGGAACCAAGAAAGCTCTCTGAAAGAGCTTAGATGTGATGAGTCCTATAAGATAATGGCTGGAGCCTCTCCTGCAGAGCTCATGGGAAGGGGGTAAAGTACATGTGAGTATGTGATGGGGCAAGGAGGTACCAAAATAGGAAAGGCCGTCTGAAAACTAGAGGACTGGGCTCATACTCTGGGGGACCCCTACTTGGGGCCCAGTAGTTCTCTAAACTGGGAGCTGCTCCATCATCTCTTCCTCTTAGGCCTGGCTTCTAGTGGCTGGTTGGCTGTTTTGGATTGGTAATTAAGCGTCAAGACTGAACCCCTTCTTCAGATCTCGTCATCTCTTCCAACCTTTTCATGATCAATTCCAGATGGATGAACACAAAAAAGTATACCCTTTTCCCCTTAACTGGCACCTAGAATCAAACTAGACCCAGGAAACTTAGTGACTGTGCTCTACCTTTCATTGTGGAGCTTACAGAAAGGATGGATGAGGCAGACTTTCCATTATCCAAACCTGCCACAATGTGGGCCCTCTTATTCATCACTAGGTTGCTATCAACTGGAAATCCTGGGAAGAAATGAAAAAAAGGAACCTCTAAACATACAAATAAGGAAGGGCAAAATAGTCGGGCAATGTGCCAAGATCCTGAGCTAAGGATCAGGACTTGGCCTTTAGTACCTCTGTGCAGTCCCCTTGAAAGAAGGAAAAGCACTCAAAGAACCAGGCATGACAGTAACTGACTGGCTTAATCAAGGGTTCCATGTTCATTTTCCTCTATGACCTTTATACCCTGGGCAGACTCCAAACACATAACACTTAGGATTACAAACAATGGTTAAAGGTCCCTTTATGAATTGGATGCAAGTTGGTTATCTGAACATACATTTGCATGTACCCATGACAACATGTAAACAGTCTGGGGATGATCCTTGATCTAGCCCAGGACCCATATCTTAGACTTTGAGGGCTCAGCAGAGAGAAAAATCTGCCCAAATACAATGGGACCATTAATGAGCTTCAAACCATCATTCCAAGTGAAAGACACCAGACACAAAGGATCACATTATTTTATAAATTCATTTATATAAAATGTCCAGAGTATGCAAATGGGGAATGGGGGAAAAAAGCAGGAAGGGCACGTAAAGACTTTTGGGGTGATAAAAACATTCTAAAATTTTTTGAGGTGATAGTTGCACAACTCTGAATACTAAAAGCCATTGAATCGTACACTTCAAGTAGGTGAACTGCATGGCATGTGAATTTTATCTCAATAAAGCAGTTTTTAAATAACGAACTGAGGAAAGAATAAGACTATATATATATAGATATATAAATATATCTATATATATCAAATCTTGATTTTAAGGGTAATGAAACATCATAGGTTTAAGCAGTAGTGACAAGATCTATACTTTAGAAATAACTGACACCAAATTACATATTTAAAACAGATGAATTTTATGGCATGGAAATTTTACCTCAGTAAAGCCATGGGGGGGGTGGGGGGAATCTCTCTGTAAACCAAAGACAGACTGGACATTACAAAGCTGGGGAAAACTGTGCAAGTTTGATGAGTGGCCCAGAACCACTACCACCACCACCACCACCACCACCACCACCCACCTCTAAGGAAAATGACTTGCAGAAGTACCAGGATGTTTTGCCCAAGGTTAAGCTGGTAGGACTCAGATCCAGGGCTCCCTTGCCTCAGCCCCAGCACTCCTACTAGCACTACAGGTCAGGGAGGCATCACTCTCCCCTTTGAAGAGAAAAGCACTTCAGAAACATGTTTCCAAAAAATGTTGCTAAGGGTTTTATTTCTAACAAGAGGAAAATAATAAAATAAAATTAAAATAGGCTTCAGTTGGAACCAAGTTTCTTGTTTTGTTTTCCTTTTGAACAAATTAATTACACACCAACAATCTTCTTTTATTACAACAGGAACCCAGGAGGAGGAAAGGAGATAGGGAGGACAGGACAGGGAGGGGTTTTGACATGGGTGTGTGGACAAGCACCAAAAGCTTTCTTCAGATCACAGGGAGCCCTGTTTCGCACCCCCAACCAAATTCCTTTAAAATAAAGAAACTGTAAGCACAGCTATGTGAAGTTTCCTCCTCCTGGGTAGAACAGTCAGGGGAAGGAGAAAGGAGGAAAAGAGGAAAAAGATAGCGGGAGGAAGGGAAAAGGGAAGGAGGCAAGAGAGGGTGAGGGAGAGGGGAGATTAGTGTAGCACGGCCTGGCCAGGGCCAGAACTGGGGAAAAAAGAAGAGGACACCCTCTCCCTCCCAGCTTGCATATGCACTGGCCTTGTTTCTGGAATGGTGCTGGCTCAGCCCGCTGCCGCTGCCCCACCCCCACCCCCACCCATTTGTCTGTCTGTCTCAGGTGTCTGGGAATGCTGGTTAGAGGTTGCCAGGGATAGGAAACTCCAGGGGCCGGCCCCCAGGAGCTGAGGTCTGAATACCTTGGAGTCAGAATATAAAAGTCAAAGGATTGGGGGGTTGGGGATATAGGAAGGGGGGTGGCCTTCCCCCCTACTGGCCCAACTCCAAAAAGCAGGCTTGATGGTCAGAAAGAGGATCCTTGAGGCCAAGGCAGGGGGTGTCTGTTGGGGTCTGTGCTAGGCTCAGCCACTGTCACAACTGTTGCTGAGGTGGCTGCTGTGGGCAGGGCATATGCAGCCGGGAAGTCAGAGTAGAAAAAGGGGCAGAGGGACCTGAAGTGGCCCCTAGCGCTGGTTCCAAGTCATCCTGGTTCTCCTGGGTGCTGGGGCTGGCAGTGGTGGGGAGGGGTGCAGGGGGGGCCTCACCCCCAGTTTCCTCCTCCAGCTCCTCCTCCTCCTGGGCTTCCTCGGCCTCTGGCCCTGAGCTCCGTACCCTCTTTGGCTCTAGCTCCTCTCGAGCTGGGTCATCGCCCTCCCCACCCCGATCCACCTTCCGCCGCCGCCTCTTCTCCAGGGCCCGGCCCCGTGCCCGACTCCCATGGCGCTCTGCCTTCTCCAGCTGTGATCACAGATAGGCAGAAAGATAGGTTGTGGGATAGTCATCAGGCCTGGGCTCCCTGTCTGCTTCGCCTGACCTCCTGGCCCGGCCTGTGACCCCTCTCCTCACCTCCAAAAGTGCATGGATCCGCTGCAAGTCTGGAGGCTGCCCAGCCTGCAGTAGCTGCCAGATGCTGTGGTTCTCATCCAGGGTCACCTCAAGCAGGTCTCCCTCCATCATTAGCTCCTCCAGAGGGGCTCGGGTTGCCTCAGGCAGTTCCAACACAGGGCCCGTCAACTGTGGCAACAGTGAGGACAGTAGTTCCATATCTGGAGGTGGATTAAGAGATTGACAGGGACACAAACTGGGTTAGTAGCTGCCTTTGATCTTACCCGAACCACCACAACAGAGCTGAACACCACTAGGGTCACCCTGGTGATATCCAGTCAACAGCCTACCCATACCACATCTAGACCTACCTCTCTTACCTGAGCCCTCCTCCACCTTCTCTGGACTGGTCACACCATCTCCATTTTCCAGCAAGCCCTGGGCCTGCCAAGGAGAACAAGAATGGGTAAGGGTGACTGAATTACTAGGCCTTATTTTTTCTCCTCTAAACCCAAACCTAGGACCTTCCATCTCCAACAGGATGGCAGACACAGCTCACAATAGGGAGCAGTCTAGGGATGCAGACAGATGTAGAATGGGGCTGGGAGGCTGGGCCAAAGGAGACTGAAAACTGGAGCACAGGGTCAGAGTCAGAGCCAGAGCCTCAACAGTGGTGGGGGCTAGAAGACAGGCATTTGAGGACAAGAGCTGGGCTGCGCAGCTCACCTTAGGCATATCCTTGCCACTGCCCTCTCTGAGAGAGTCAGAGGCAAGGGCTGAAGGGTAAGTTGGGGGCTCCTCGGGCCTGGGTTCAGCCTGTAGCCGTTGGCGGAGGTCAGCCAGCCGTCCCAACAGAGCAGTCACGTCCTCAGAGGCCAGAGCCTGTCGGGCACGGCCTTGCCAGCTGATGGCCCTCTCTGTGAGGCACTGCAGGGCCTCGCCCTCAGGCAGCCGCACAGGCAGTCTCTGCAGGGCTACCAGCAGTGCCAGGATGGTCTCCAGGCGTGGGCGCCGTGAGCGCATGCACAGTGGGCACAGGAATTTGGTGTCCCATTCCCACCAGGCCAGCAGTGGGGATGAGGTGGGACTGGGCCTCGGGGAGTTGAGGAGACGGGGCACTGACACACACCTCCCATGGAACCAGTCCTGACACAGGTCACACTGCAGAGCTCCCACCCCGGCTGGCACTTGCCCACACACACAGATGGAGGTTGCAGAAGAAGCTGTGGTTGATGATGCCAGGGGACTGGGTTTGGCCGAGTTGGTACGACGTAACTGCAGGATACCTTCTTTTTCCTTTTGTTCCCCCTCCTTGAAGGCCACGATCTGCCATGCCCAGGACAGGGGAAGAGTAGGTCAGCAGCCTTGCCCTTATACTCTCTGGACCCTTCAACACCCCACTCCCAAATTTGGAGAACTGAGGCTCAAGGAGCAAGAAATCTGCCCATAGTCACTGGGCTCGGACACTCTATCCTTGCCAAGCTCTTCACCCATCTGTGTCTAAGCTTCTTACCACAGAGCCTGGGTCCCTGAGGTCCTGCGCAGACAGCCCCAGCAGCTCTGTGTCAGATTTGTACAACCCCAGCTCCTTCTCCATCCACCGGCTGCGCTTGGTGCTGTCTGAGCCGGCGTCTGCACACGGGCAGAGCACCTGAGGCAGGCAGACAGAAGGAGAATGACCAGGCTTCCCTATTGCCCATACCCTCTCCACTCCTCCCCTCTCTGGTGCCCTCCTCCAAAAAAGCTCCCTTTCTCATATTAGCTGTCTGCAACAGCCAGTCCAAGTGAGGAGAGGCAGAGGGTCAAGGTGCCAAGCCTCACCTCTAGCAGTGTGTAGCAAGAATTCTTCTTGAGGAAAGTCTTAGAGGCCTTTTCCCTCCAGGAGTGGGCTGTCAGTACCTGCAGCTCCAGCTGTCTCAGCTCCTCTAACCCTACAGGGAGGTCCCGGCCTACAGCCACCAGGCCCTCCAAGTCATCCAAACAGGGGTAGTGGTCACCATTCTAGGGGAAGAGGTGAGAGAAAGCCAAAGTTCAATGTGCCAGCTTACTCCATGCCTAGGCCCAAGTTTGCAAAATGGACTGTACTCAGTCTGAAGGCAGAAAACAACAGGTTATCAGTCTAAGGACCACATATTTGGCTTTCTCTCACATGTCTGCATTCACTGATTCAGCCCCTACTATCCAGATAGTCTCCTGTATCACGTGATTAGCTTTCTGTTGTGATATGTCTTCCACTTGTCTTGAGGCACATGCCGTGCTCCACTTCCATATTATTGGCCTCCTTGTCCCACTATCTGCATCTTAACCAACACCCCATTTCCTTTAGGCCAGTCTTACAACTCCTCACACTGCTCACCAAGCACAATTTGCCTCCTTACAATGTGTCCCATGTCCCCTTTCTCTTTCTAGCCCTTCCAAGCCAACAATGTATCATCTCTTCCCAGCTGGACAGTTCTTGGGTGTGTTTGGGGCAACTCACTTGGATTTCATCCACATCAGCAATCCAAGCCCGGGCCTTAGCAAGAGCCTCCTTGAGAGCCTGAATGTTGGGCAGGTGAACAGGGATGTTTTCTGCTTCACGGATTATAGCCTCGAGTGTGGCTGGTGGATGTTTCTGCCTAAAGTAGGGAAAAAGAGGTGCTCAGTCTGATATGGTTTACTGACCAAAAGCCCAGCCTGACCACCATATCTATCTGCATAAGCCCTATGAATGCTTGTTATTCTTGCTACCATTGGGGCCTATTTGCTCGCATCCTTTTCTATGGATGGCAGCCAGTTCTACTTCCTCCAGACTGCACACATTCATGTATCCTTCTGCCACAGCTCTCATGCTCTGCTTGTCTGTCAGTCTGTCAACTTGCTGGCAGTGCCTACACATACCACACATGTAACCTTCAGCTTCAGTCTGTCAGACTGCCCATGGTTGGTGTCTTTCTATGAATATCTGCCCATCTGTCTGTTACTTGTGTTTCTATGCACATGCACATGCCAGCCTACAAGGCTAGTCCTCTATACAGTAAATCACTGCTTCTCCATCAGCCCATCTTTGCCTCTTAGAGCATAAGAAGTTTAGGGAATTAAAAAAAAAGACAACAGAGAACAGAAGTGGGGAAAAGTCCCTATACCAACACAAGAATTAATGTTCAAGGCCACCCATGGTTGTCATCTTTAGTTTCTCTACTAAACTCTGAAGAATATAGTAGGGAAGGGAAGGGAAGAACTGTACCCACCTGGCCTCCAGGCAGAGGTGAGCTTTCTCCTCCCAGCGTTCTGCAATGGTCAGCAGCTCCTGAAGTTCAGCCTGGGCCTTATCCACAGCAGGGCTGGGAGCTACACTGGCGCCTGCAACCAACAGTCCTCGCATGACAGCCAGTGTGCCCCTTCGGGCTGATGGGGCCAGTGTGCGTTTTACCTCATCCAGCCATCGAGCCTGTTCCACTTGCCGCTGGAGCTGCTGGGCCTCCGGCACTTCCACCCCCAGCTGTTGCCCCTTCTCCAACAGGGACTGTAGTAGCCCTGGACTGGAGGGCAGTGAGGCTAAAGCCTCACGGGCCTCAGCCTGGTAGGCCTCTACTTGTTCCAAAATACCCTACCAATACACAAGATAAAGAAGAAACACTTCAGCTGAGCCCACTTAACAGATCCTAACATATACCCTTGCTTCACTACTTTCTTCTTTAATCTTTTGGGAAAAAGGAGTTTAATATGGGTTGGGTTCTCTTTTTCCATGTTCTAGACAATGGTTCCTAACACTGCTCATTAACATGCCCAGCAGCAGTATGTTAAAATCCATATTCCTGGACCCTATTGTTAAACACTCTTAATAGAAGTTGGCCAGGAATCTGCGTTTCAGCACCAAGAGACCCTTTCCCCTAAGAAACACTACACTAGGCTTAGTCCTCACACTTACTCTAATGTTCACACTGGTGTGCAATGCCCTCTCCATCCCACTTTCTTCTCTGCCTTAGTGAACTATGCTCAACTTTCCAGGTACCATAAGTACCTTTGTTAACTCTTACTCCTCTACTTTTTCTAGTAAACCTTCCCTGGACTCTGTATTCTTTCCTCATTCCTTTGGCACCTGTCCCTCAGATCCCACGTCTTAGAGGCAGTTACTAGACCCCAGCATCACATCACTTGCTATTTTCACACGTATACATCCTGTCTCACCCAAATATCTTAAGCTTACTAAGGGAGTCCTAAGTGGCCTGATGGTCAGGTTCCTAGATCCCCTAAATCCCTCAGGAGCCCATCCCTCCTCACCTTAACATCCCCAATCTGATGCATGGCACAAGGAAGGTTGTTCATCTGGTCCAGAAAGGCCCGGAGCTCAGCCAGGGTCATCTGTAGACCAGCCACCCTGTGGGGGCTACGGAGTTTCACATGTCGGCTTTCAGAGCCAAATCCAGTCCCCTCCCTCCATTTCTTTACTAAGACTCACACCTTTCCTTACCACACCCATCCACCTTGATCTCATACCTCAGAATCTCCCAACTGCAAGGCCATAAGGGAGGGTTTTAAAATATAAATATGTTCACAGAATAAAGAAAAAACATTAAGAGAGGAAAATATATCTTTTGTCAGGAGTGGAGAGAGCTTGGTAACTAATTGATGGTAATAAATGCTGTACTTTTATTCTGTGCTAGGGCTGGAACCAGGACCCTACACAAGCTAGACAAGCACTCTACCACTGGGTTGCGCATCTAGTCCCTGAGTTTTTAATCCATTCTATTACAAGAACCCAAAGCTGTGCGGCTATGCTCAGGTTTACACATTGGTATACTGTTTTTGCCCCTAAACCTTGCACAGCTCATTCCTCCCTGCATACAAAATCCCTTGGCCTGTTTCTCAAATCTTCTACAGCTACTGACAAAAATAAACTTTTAGCTTTCTTAACAGTGACGCTCTCGTCTCCACGGTAAGTTTTCTGTCTTCTTGCCCTCTTCAACCCTTCCCAGACCATATCATACTATAGTACTTGATAACTTTCTCCTATCGTTCTATGTACCCAATGGCATTCAGAGTCCACCCCTCATAGCACTTTTCCTGAGCACTGGAACCCCAGCAGACTTGCTGAGATCCAACACATTATGCTGCCATACCCAGCTTCCTGGCCGCTGACCAGTCCCAAAGCCCGCGACACACAAGCCTCTGCCTCACTCAAGCAGTTCTTCAGCCGCTGTAGGAGTTCGCTGTTAGGAAACCTGCGCTCACGGGCCTCAGACTCCAGTGCCCTCAGCTCTTCAAGGCCTAGAGGGAGAATGAGAGCAGCAAGGAGTAGGCAGTATTGAGTAAAGTCAGAGGAAAGGGGACAGGGGTACAGAAGAAAAGGGAGAAGAACTTGCCTGTGCAGTCCCTCCGACCCCCCATCACTCACTGCGCTTCCGCCCATCCTCCACCTCCAGGGCCACTCGTACTTTGTTGGCCCAGGTATCAAAGGATTCAGCTCGAACCTTCAGCTTGTGCAGCATGGCAGGAAGCTCATCCAAGGTGTACCGATACCTGAAGGAAAAGGACATGAAAGGGTTTGTTTGGCCCAGCTCAGATCCTCCTCCTTGCCCCACCTCCTCAGGCCCCATGCTCACCTAAGGTACTGTCGGCTACTGGAGCACTTGCAAAGGTCATTGATGTGCGAAAGGCAAACAAGACCATCTGGGCAGTCGTAGCAGGCCAGGGCAGACAGGAAGCATGTAGTCTTGCACTTGATGCACTGGCGCTCATCATCTGGGAGCAGCTCAAAAGCCTCTCGCTCAGCCTCTGTGATACCCTAGAGAAATTCCACCCACAAGTATTACATAAAACCAGACAGGGTGACAGAAACTTCCATCTCAGCCACCTAAGAGCCCTACTATAGGCTCAGACCTGTGCTGAACATCATGAGGTGAGTAGATCAAGGCTAACAGAGCATACCTACCCTTTGCTAAATCCAGACTCTGGAAATGTGGGGTGTATGTGTATAAGACAGACCAGGGGAAAATTCTGTGTGGGTTGAGGCAGACAGATTTTTATAGAGAAAAACAAGGTAAGATTCAGAAAAATACAAAGCACCTTTGGGTGAGAGAAGATAAAGAAAGTGGTAAACCAAGGGTCTTAAGAGGTAACAATATGGGGTCTGTCCTGGGGAACAATGCTAGCTGCTTAGCATATAGGAGACACTGCCTGCATCTATATAGCTTGTAGAAATTCAACTGCCTGTCCTCGTGTTCAAGGTTTAAAGATAAAACTTGCTTAAGAACGTGGCTTCTGAATCTAAACCAATGACTCGCCAAGGGTGGGGGATGAAGCAATCCATTCCGAAACTAAAGAAAAAGTCAGACATTACTGAGGTGACTGAAAGACAACACAATGCTATATACCATGGGCAGCTTTACAAATTTTACAGGACAATGTTAACTCTAAAGAGTTTTGCTTTATATACTGACTGCAACAGCTAACCATTGCATAGGCTATGAGTCTACTACAAATTACAACTCCCCTTCTGCATTCATTAGATGTATGATTGTGAATAAATTATTAAAATCTCCGAGTCTGCTTCTTTATTCTGTAAGATGGAGAGTACAGTAGTACCCTCATTGGGTTGTTATAAAGAGTAACAAAGCAACTAAGGATTTAAGTGAATTAGTACTTAGGATTAAGTGCTCAACAAAGCTTATTAGCTCTAGTTTATTAATAGCTCTAATTTTTATTTACTTTTTTTTTTTGGTACTGGGGATCAAACTCACAACCTCACACTTGCCAGGCAGGTTCCTGTGCTGCTGAGCTAAATCTCTGGCCAATAGCTCTAATTTTTAGATAAGCAAGAATCTCACAGGTGTATCTCATTTGCCAAGATGGTAAATGAGAATGAGTCAGTAATTTGTCAAAAGAGGACCTGACCAGTCAATTTTGACTCCAAAGACAGAATGCTACAAAGATAAAATCCTTAGGTTTCTTTGGATGTTGGATTCCCTGAGAATTGGATGTAAACTGAATTCTCTCCTCCAGAAAAATACTCAAACATACTTCATCTCGTAAGGATTTCAAGATGAGGAACATTATCTAAAACCCTCTCTGAGGGGCTGGGGATTTAGCTTAGTGGCACAAGCACCTGCCTGGCAAGTGCAAGGTCCTGAGTTTAATTCCCGGTACCAAAAAACCCCCAAAACCATAAACAAAAAGAACTCTCTCTGAGGTAAGGGCTAAGCATACAGATTCATGCTGGGTATAGTAGTGCATGCCTATAAACCCAGCACCTGGGAGGTTGTGGCAGGAGCATTGCTCTGAGCTCAAGGTGAGACTGGGCTACATAGCAAAATCTTGTCTCAAAAAAAAAAAGGGTACAGATTCTGAATGTCAAAATAGGTAGAAAGGTCTATTTTGGTCTGTACCATGCAGTAGCATAGACACAGGATCATCATTTAGTAATAGCAATGAACACAGAAAGGAAATGATGCCTGGAAAAGCACAGGGACTCACCAACTAACACCATTAGGTTCCAGACTTCTAACAATACTGTAGCTGAACTACTGTAGCTCAAATTCTGTCTACAATCCATGCTCACAGGAAAGTTAAAAATAAACTTTTTTAAACTTTTTTTTTCCTTTTTGAGACAGGGTTTCATCATGCAGTTCAGGCTGACCTTGAACTCACAGAAATTCTGCCTCAGACTCCTGAGTGCTGGGATTACAGGTGTGTACCACCATGCCCAGTTTATAAACTTTTAAGAAAACTATTACCACAAACAGGCAGTGGACAATCACTCAATATGTGATACATGGGCCTGGCACATGGTAGGCAAGCACTCTACCACTGAGTTATATCCCTGCCTCCTTTATAGTCCTATGAAGGACCTCTCATTAAGTCAATTGCCTAACTGCACAAGGAGCTTGAAACCCAGAAGAGTGGAATGCCTGTAGGAGCTTTCACTCATCTACACACATAACTGACACACGCTTATGGGAAATGTATTAAAGTGGGACTGTTTTGTACTTGTAATATTATTGCCCTAGTTTAACTTATTGAACCATCTGAATTAAAAGAAATAGCATTTCCAAAGAAACATTCCATATTTCAATTTCTTTGTGTATTAATATTACCAATGTTGCTACACTGCAAGAATAGGAATAGATACCACCTCACTCAAGCTTTACAATAATCTTGCAAGCTAGGTATTTATTTCCATTTTATAGAAGGAGAAAAAGAGACTTTGAGAGTTTAAGTAACTCAATAAGGTCACCTACATAACTAGTAGTGGAGGTTTCATATACCAGCCTATCTTGTTGAGTCATTCAAAAAATCATGAACAGGTGCTCTGTTGTTGGCTTTTATGCGTCAGTTACTGAAAAAATAATTAACACTGATTCACTTCATCATCCAAAAAGATAAGCATAATTCTTGTTTTTCAAATGAAGCAATTGACACTCAGTGAAAGTAAACCAACTTGTCCAAGGTTGCCAGTAAAAGGTAGAACAGAGAATGGAATGTGGTTTCCAATTTTAGATGCATCTAGTTCTTTTTACTACACTCCATTTTTTGGTTTCTTCCGTCTCCCTCAATCTGCACCAGCCTAAGGTACTTGACACGGGGCACTCTCCCTCCACTCACTTTCTCCAGCAGAGCCTTTCGCAAACGCCGCTCCTCCTGCACCATGATAAACATCTCCTTATGCACAGCTGCTGCCAGGTTCAGGTCCAACTTCTCAGGGCAGGCAGCCATTTTGCAGATGAGCTCTTCATGGGAGAAGACGCAGTATCTTCGGAGTCTGCGATAATGCTCAATACACTGGCGCCCAGCTGGCAGCTGTGGACAGGTTCAAGGTTGAGTGTGGCTAGGTCTAACAGTGGTGCCTAGGCTTCCCCAAAAACTTTCTTGGCTCCTTCCTGTTAGCCCATCACATTCCAGACTCACCCAGTCAGCAGTGCAAAAGTTGACAGCCTCAGCAAAGTTGTAGCCTTGGTTGAAGCCACTGTGGTAAGCACGGGGGAAAGTGATGACAAATTCTCCTGCACACTGATTTGTGCGGACAACCTGAGGAAAAAGAATGTCAAAGGCCACTGAGATAGAGGTTTTCCAGCCTGCAGAAATGAGACCTAAATGCAGGGTCCTTAAAGAAACAAAGAAAAGCCTCTGGGAACACAACTTGACAACAGAATCCCAGGTCCTCCAACTCTGAAAAGAGAGCCATCAGTGGCTCAAAGTTCTAATCTGTGTTGACAGATGACAGGAAGATTTGAGTCACAAGTAGTAAATGGACCTATGAAATTATTCAGTTTATTTTGAATCCCCTAAGTTAACCCCCAACCCCCGTTCCCATTCTAGGGATTAAACTCAAGGCCTTCATACTGAGCTATATCCTAGCCCATCTTTCCTTATTTATGTACTTTTAAATTTTGAGGCAGGGTTTCACAATTTACTAAGATGACCAAACTGGGCTCAAACTTGTACTCTTCCTGCCTAGGCCTCCCAGATTTCTCTCGCAATTTTCATAAAAAAGATGAATTTCACTCATCATTAAGCTGGCCAAGCTTTTTATATTAATAGTTAACTTTATGGGTCACAGGTCACAGTGTCAAATGGTTCTAGATGTGTCATAAAATTAGCAGGCTGGCGCTGCCATTTTTCTTTCCCCAGAGCCAATTACTCTGTCCTCTTCTGATTATTTTGGCATTGATCTTAACTACCCTAGGTAACATACTTCTAGAATACGTTAAAAAGTCTATTCTTCAATTTGCTTTGTCTTCTATACACATACTAGTAATATGAACCCTAATTTTCTGACCAATATCAAAATCTCGTTTCCTGTTAATCTTTTATCTTCTGTGGCACTGTTAACAACACAGCACTCTGATCCACCCCAAACTGGACCAGTTGATCTCCCTGGATCCTCACACTTCTGCGACACTGTTTCCTAGATCTTTTGTCTTCTTTCTTGGTCTACTTCTCTGTTGTGCTTCAACATCTCCTTCAGCAGGTTCCTGGGAAGTGGTGGCAAGAAACTTTTCTGGGATTCAGGTACATGTCTCTATTCTTACAATGGACTATAAACAGAGTTCAAAGATGAAAATCATTTTAAAGGCTTGTTTTAGTCTTCCAGATTTTAGTGTTGTTGCTAAAAAGTCTGAAGCCATTCTAGTTTCTAATACCTTGATTAAATCTGTTTCTCTAAATAAGTTTATGGGATTCTTTTGGTCCTAGTGTTAGACATGAAAAGTTCACAAAATGTATCTTGGTACGAATCTATTTCTACTCATGTACTGGTTATGTCCTTTGACTCTGGAAACAGTCCTTCAGTTCAACAAAAATTTGTTGAAACACTGCATCAATGATTCCATTCTCTCACTTTTCATCTATTTGCTTTATATAATTACTACTATTTAGATACGGAATTTCCTAGACAACTTAATTTTCTATATTTTTCCCATTTTTAACTTTTCATTTTCTGGGAGATTTCAATCATTTGTTTTTTAAAAAAGTTTTTCACTTTTACTGTCATAACTTAAATCTCCAAGAGCTCAATATACTCTTTTAATTAGTTCTTAGTATGCTGTTTTCTAATAGTATCCTGTTCCTCTTTCAGGTGTGCAGTATAGCACTGATGTTGTCAAAGTGGTACATATTCTAAGACCCCCGGTGGATATCTGAAATTTCAAATAGTACCAAACCTAATATAACATATTTTTCCCTATAACAAACATAAATTTAATGCCTTTTCTACCTTAACTGAACATCATCCATTGAAGAGGTAACTTCTGCACTTTGAGGCATGATAGTAAAACTAGCACCAAATTTTTCTTTCTTCGCAATTTCACAGATTTATTCTTACCATAGATACTGGCCACTGCAGCATGACTTTTTACATTCCTTAAATCAAGAACTTTCACCTATTCATTTATACATAGTCCTACAGTTTTTCTTTGGTATTTCTGAATTGCTAGCACCACTCCTCTTGTGTTTTGGGGCCATTATTAAGTAAACAAGGGCTAACTCAAGTAGCAGAGCCATGAGTAAAACCATTCTTCAACCTACACTCTCATTTTGGCAATGTTGCTTTACTGTTTCCTATGTGATTTTAATCTCCTTGCATTCTGTAACTGTTGACAATAGCAAATGCAAACAACCAAAAAGTAAAAACAACCCAAATATTCATCAACTGGTAAAGTGAATACTGTTAGACCATAAAAGGAATTAAGTTCTAATTTTTTTTTTTTTTTTTGTCTTTTTCCTTTTTTATCGGTACCGGGGATCGAACTCACGACTGCCTGCTTGCAAGGCAAGCGCTTATGCCGCTGAGCTAAACCTCCAGCCCCAAAAGGAATTAAGTTCTGATACATGGTGCAGCATGGATGAACTAGGACAAAACACTAAATGAGAGAAGTCCCTCACAAAATACTGTATTATTTTTCTTCTATTTATAAAAACTGGACAGAAAAAGCCAGGAAATAGACAAATGACTGTCTAATCTTAGAGGCTACAATGGAGAGTGATTGCAAAAGGGCATCAGCGGATATTCCTTGGGTGACAGATCTATTCTAAGAGTGGGTTGTAGGGCTGGGGATTTAGCTCAGCGGCATAAGCGCCTGCTTTGCAAGCAGGCAGTCGTGAGTTGGATCCCTGGTACTGATAAAAACGAAAAAGACAAAAAAAAAAAAAAAAGAGCGGATTGTAGTGACAGCAGCTTAACTATGTAAATTCACTTCAAGTGGGTGGATTTTATGGTATGTAAACTATACTCCAATAAAGCCATTGTTTTAATAGTTCTAGACCAGCGCTGTCCAAGAGAAATATGCTATCACATATGCACTTTTTACACTAAATTCTTTAGTAACCACATTCAAAAGTACAAAGAAATAGGTAAAATTAATTTCAATATATTTTATTTAATGAAGACAATATTACCACTTCAATGTGTAACTGGTATACAAAATTATTAGTGAGATACTTTACATTCTTTGTTTCATAGTAAGTCTTGAAATCCAACAGATATTTTATACTTTCAGCACATTTCAGCTGGGACTAGCCACATTTCAGATGTTCAGTAGTCACAAGTGGTCAGTGGCTACCAAATTGGACAGTGCAGTTCTAGACCCCAAAACTTAAAAAAGAGATTATAAAATTCATGTTAAAATACTAATACATCGAAACTTACACAAAAAAAACAACTTAGGGAAACACAATAAAATATTTACAAGGAAGGGAGTAGGGGAGACCTCTATATTTTTTATAGAAGCATGTTTCTTTTTTAATAAAAATAATATTTACAACATATATCTATATAAAGAAATGACCTTCTCCCACCAAAGAAGATGGTAGGTGAAGGGGATGGAGTGGGATGGGGACTAAAAATTGCTCTAGGGAAAGCTTCAGCTGGCTAAACATTAGCCCACAAGTATGAGAACATGATGATCACTGATGCCTGACTGGTGGGGGATACTGCTAAGTTCAAAGGCCTAGAGATGCTAGGACTTTATAGGAAGGGCAGGGCAGAAACAGGACAAGGTGTTAAAGCAAAACATGGCCAGAGGCTGGGTGAGTCATGAATAGGAGAAATGCCATAGAAGTGAAAACAAAGAGCACATGTTTAAAAGTCTATGATAACTTTTCTAAAAAGAGGTAAGGACTGAAGATATACATGACTTTGTATATATTTTGGTTGCCTGAATCCTTAAGAGACTCTTCTTTTACATTAGAAATAAGGACGGATATTGTGCTATGGGAAAGGAAGAGGGGAATGCAAAAAAAGACCCAATGTCTGCTTAATTTTTCTTGTTTGTTTTTTGAGACAGTGTCTCACTACATAGGCCAGGCTGAACTTGGAACTCAGTGACTCTCTTGCCTTAGCCTCCCAAGTTCTGGGATTACAGGTGTGTGCTACCATTCCTAACTCCTTGAGAAGAAGCAGAAGTACAAAAGGCTTGGAACATCTTTTTGGTATTATGGTCAGGATTGAACCCAGGGCCTCACACATGCTAAGCACACACACTACCCCTAGCACTCCTTGATCATTAAGTCTAGTTATCCTTAAAAGGGATGAGGCAGAGAGGGAAAAGGATAGTGCCTTCTGAGAGGAAAAAGGTTGTCCAATCTGTTCTAGGATGCCTCTCTTTTCTGTCCAGTTCCCTAGATCCTTGGTTAAATATGTAACAATATTATTCATAGGATATAGCATGTCAATAAAATAGGAAGGCTAGAAGAAATACAGGTGAGAAGCACTGACCTAATCAAGACTTACTGTACAAATGACCAAGGACTAGTTATACAGATAAATGAAAGGGAGTAGGAAATAACAGTAGCACAGAATAAGAAGAGATACACAGCCTGGACTACATATATGAGTTCAAGACCAGCCTGCACTACACAGTGACCCCATCTGAGAGAGAGAGAGAGAGAGAGACAGAGAGAGAGAGAGAGAGAGAGAGAGAGAGAGAGAGAGAGAGAGAGAGAGATTCCTATTCCTATAGGTCTGCTGACCAGGCTGTTTTAAGATCCATACCAGTAAACTGGCCAATGCTAATCAATGCTAAAATGTACCAGGAATGTAAAGTTCCTTACAGGTAAGTCAGGTTTTATACCTAGCAAAACATTTTGTAGGGTGAGGAAAAAATACCCAGAGAAAGATAGGCCAGGATTATGGGCTCAACTGACTTGTTAAGTAAAAAGAACTTAGCCATTGCTGAGAAGTGTAACAGTATGCAAACTACAATACATAGACAGCTAACTTACCCAGATATTCACTATCTTCTTTAATAATAATATGACCTTCAATTTTCAGGTAGTATAAAACCATTCAAAGTAACAAGCACATTTTCTAGTTTGCTGTGCACCTACATATGGCCATGCGATCAAGGTTTCATTAATGCGATATGGATAGAAATAAGGTGCACAATTAAAAGTAAGGAGACCAGGGCTGGGGATTTAGCTCAGCGGCATAAGCACGTGCCTTGCAAGCAGGTGGTCGTTTCGATCCCCGGTACCGATAAAAAACAAAAACAAAACAAAAAAGTAAGGAGACTTTCTATTCGGCCCTTCCATTTTTTTCTTCCACTAGTTGGAACATAAATGTGATATTGAGCCACCCCTAAGGTATTGCCCTTAAATATATGTCTCAGAGGGTTATCACTTTGTGTATCTAACCACTAAGTAATAGGTCTGTCTTAGAACAATCACATCTACAGTTTGAGATAAAACAGGAATGCGCAAAGGACAGGGGAAAATTCCAGATGAAGGCTACCACTTCACCACAAAGGACATCATTAAACCATTCCAATCCTTGTTCATGGTTCTTGGGAACTCACCGGCACGCCATGAGACATGAGAGTATTAGGATTCATAAGGGTGACAAGCTGGTGCAGAAGGTCAGGCTGGCTATCAAAAAGCTCAGGTGTCAACTTCTTCATCACTTCTTCCAAATGTTCTGCTGCAAGTGAGGGTACTCCATACCAAGTCTTGGGCTCACCCCTGATCAAATGGAAAAGGGACACACAGAATGGTCCCACTCGTAGTCATGTAGAGTCCATTCTGACTACCTCCCCACTTGCTCCCCAAGGCTCTGCTCACCAGTGGAGGTAGTTAATGGAGTAACTCCAGTGATCTTCAATATGCCAGCAAAAAGCTGAGAAGACCATGCCCACGTAGAGCCAGGGCACCTTCATGCCAGAGATATCTGCATTGATATGGCACAGTACAGACTGCTCCAACACTGGCATCACATTCAGATTCCAACCACTTGTGGCATACTCCTGTCAAGTCAGGTATTTGTACAGAGGGCATGAGGGTTATGCTAAGGAACTGAGATCTTAAATCATTTGCTTAGCCTAGAGAACCTTAATTGTGAGGTCATACCTAAACATATAAAATACACTTAACGTTTGCCTCTCCTCTCCTCCCAAAATGTATACAAGTAAAATTTGAATTCAATACACTTCAATTTCAAGATTTATAGATATATCCATCCCCCAAAATACCCATGCGTTAAAAATTTCTGCTCTGCCATCTGATTTTTTACAAAGGTGCTAAAAATATGCACTGGAGTCAGACATGGTAGCACATGCCTGTAATCCCAGCACTCAGGAGGCTCAGGCAAGAAGATTACTGGAAGTTCAAGACCAGCCTGGGCTACAAAGTGAGCATAAGGCCAGCCTGAACTGCATAGTGAGACCCTGTCTCAAAAAAAAGAATATGCATTGGAGAAAAGACATTCTTTCCAACAAATGGTGCTGATGAAACTGGATTTCAAAATGCAGAAGTATAAAACTAGATGCTTACTTCTCATCACACACACACACACACACACACACACACACACACCCTAAATGGATTAAATACTATGTAAGACAAGAAACTATTAACACAGAGAACACTTTAGAACACTGACATCTGCAAGAATGCCAAAGCACAATAAACAAAAAGACAATGGGATGAAATTTAATTAAAGAGCAAAGTAAACAATAAAACAAAAAGACAACACACAGAATTGAGAGACAACATTTGCAATCTCTATGTCTGAGATTAATATCTAAAATAAGAAATTCAATTCAATAGCAAAAAAGCAGATAACTTGATTTTTAAATGGGAAATAAGCAAGTGCAAGGGTCTTGAGTTCAATTCCCAGTACCCCCCCCCCAAATCCCTGGAAATAAATCTAAACAGACATTCTCAAAGGATGACATACAAATAGCCAATAGGTACATGAAAAAAAATGTTCCATGTCACTAATCATCAGGGAAATGCAAATCAAAACACAATCAGAGATCACCTCATATCAGTAAAAAGGCTATTATCAAAAAGACAAACAGGTTTGAAATCCAGCTCAGTAGAAGAACAGATGCCTAGCATATACCGGCCCTAAGTTTGATTTCCAACACCACAAAAAAAAAGAAAAAAAATAATACATGCTGGTGAGAATGTGAAGAAAACTGCTACATACTACTGAAAATGTAAATACAGTCATTTTACAAAACAACCATATTAGAAAACAGTATCTTCAAAAAACTCAAAACAGAGCTACCATATGATCTGGCAATCTCACTACTGGATATATAGCCAAAAAAATGGAAATCAATATGCTGAAAAAATATCTGTACTCTCATGTTTACTGTGGTAGTACTCTTTATAGCCAAGAAATGAAAACCACATAAGTGTCCATCGACTGATAAAGGGACAACAAAAACATAGTACACATATACAACGGAAGACTATAAAGTTACAAAAAAGGACAAACTGTCTTTTGCAGCAACAAGGATAGAAGTAGAGATCATTATGTTAAGTAAAATAAACAAGGCAAAGAAAGACAAGTATTGCATGTTGTCACTCATATGTAGACTCTGAAACTAAAGTTGAGGTTGATCAACTGCTATTAAGCTAGTTAGAAAGGAGTTAGAAGTTTTGGTGTGGTATTATACAGTAGCGTGACTACAGACAACAATTGTGCACTACATATTTTAAAGAGGTAGAAATGATCTGGAATGTTTTGATCATACAGAAATGACAAATGTTTGAGGAAATAGATTTGGTTACTGATTACAACATTCCACAACGTATACATGTATTGAAATATCCCACAATGGGCCGAGGATTTAGCTCAGTAACATAAGTGCCTTCCTTGCAAGTGTGAGGTTGTGAGTTCGATCCCCAGTACAAAAAAAAAAAAAAAAGAAGTATCACACAATAATCCATATGTATAATTTTAAATTTTTTTGCATTTTAAATAAATTCAAAAGCAGCAAAACAAAACAAAACCCTGCTCTGAACTCAAATACACTTTTCCCCTTGCAACAGGCCTGGACCCTGAATTTACTCTGTGTACCCAAATCCAACTCCCTAAACACCTATGAATGAGCCATGCACTTTGCCAGTTTATTGCACATACTTTCTCATTTAATTCTTTTAAAAATTTGCAAGTCAGGCATTCTCATTTTACTGATCAGGAAATAAGCTCAGAGAGGTAAATGAAGCCATATATTATATTTCTACATGCCGTCTTTTACATGCAGCATTTTATCTAAGCCTCACAGCAAATGTATATAAGTATCATTATATTATCAATCTTATAGGAACATTGAGTCCTTCAGACACCAAATGACTTGCTTAAGTTCACAAAGCTAAAATACAACCATGATAATTACCCACTCACCTCCTCCTCAGGGGTTAGGTGCCGCTTACTGTCACTGACAGGGAAACCGCTGCCAAATTCTTTGGAATGGATGTCAGCTCCATATTCAACAGTTACATCTTCCTCAATGCTATTTACCAGTCGCCAGAACTCCTTCTCTACAAGTTCTGTGGGCACCATCTGGGGTAAGAGGGACAGCAGATGACCATGGCTCATTTTATCCTAGTCCCACTGCCCCAGATAGGGTGAAATCATATATACCTATGACCCCAAACCCAACACTAGCCCAGCCCTCCATCACCTACATGCACAGGCATATTGAAGTAGTCGGCTTTGAAGGAGTCAGCCATCTCCCCAAAGCTCTGCAGAGTATATTCCCGGGTAGCTTGCTCAAAGCCAAAGGCTTCAGGGGGCCGTTTACACTCCTGAAACCCAAAAGAGACCAGGTCATCAAGACAAAGGCAGAGGAGAATCCTCACAAGTAAAACTAGAATGTAGGGCAGGAATAGGGAACGAGAAAAGCTTTAGGTTAATTTCAAGTCTGGCATGGTATCACCCTGCTACTTGGGAGGTTGAGACAGGAGGATCACTTGAGCCCAGGAGTTTGAGGCTGGACTGAGCAACACAGTGAGACTCCATCTCAAAACAAAACAAAAACATAAAACCCAACTACAATCCCACAGCCTTCAGAAAGTGCTTCCTCATCATTATAGTTCATGCTCTTTTTTTCAAGACTTCACTATCTAAGCTCTGAGTTCTATATGCTATTCCATACTCCTCTTCCACCATTTCTCCTATCTGGTAAAAAGTGACTTCACACAGGGTGCATAGGAAAAATGTTTTTATGTTTAGACTAGAACTACAAGCCTAGGAAAATGGCACAGAATATTCTAATACCTTATTGAACGAAAATGAAACCACCAACTTCCATAGTGTAAAACCCTATACTGTTCCACGGCTTTTTTTGTTTTGTTTTGTTTCTTTCTTTTTCCTTGTAGTACCTAGGATTGAACCCAGAGTCCTACATTCCTAGCCCCTTTCTTATTTTAAGACAGCTTCTTGCTAAGTCACTAAGCTGCCTACATTGGGCTTGAACTTGTGTTCTTCCTGTCCCAGCCTCCCAGAGTGCTGGGATTATAGCCTTGCAACACCTGTCCAGCTGTTCTTTAGACTATCTCAAAAGACAGGACATGAGTCTCCTCACTTACGTTCATAATTTTATTTTTGTTGTTGTTCATAATGTTAGATGAGAACTGAATGTACCCCAGAGTCAAACACATGCTCTGACCATGTTTGCAAAAGAATCTACCTGGTCCACTAGTTCACAATCATCTAGAGAAGGCAACTAAGTACAGCTGACAGTTACCTTCATCTAAGACACTACTGGGTACCCAAACTTTTCTATACTAGATTTCCCACTACTGCCAAGACAATTATGCACTGCCCTCGTCTTTCTCTATCTGTGTGCATCTATATGTATGTACATGTACATGTGCACAGCTGCTTTGCACAACCTGCTTTGCCACATCCCTAAAATAAGGCAAGAACATCAATGTCTGCTCTCCAGAAACCTAGAAAGAAATGCAGAAGACGAGCAGCAGGAATTTGGATGAAGGTAAGAAGCTCATGAAATGGACCTGCCTGAATCCCCTGGACACGTGGCCCTCAATGTTACTTCTGATGCTCTCCTCAATATCCTACCTGCCTGAGGCACATTCTTCTCCATGTAACTGTCACTGCTACTATGCCCTCAGACTAGAACACTCACCACTCACCCACCCTGTCTAGTTAAGTCAGCACCACTACAAACCAATTTAAATGCTGTAATAGGAGGAAAACCACTAAACATTAAACCCATCTGATGAAAGAAAATTCATTCCTTGAATAAGCTTAATGTAGAAAAATGACTATGAAGTAACAAATAAAAGTATCTAACACTGTCCCAAACTTGCCAAAAATAGTCACATTTACGCAACAGCAAAAAGGTAAGAAAATATACCAGGTTATTAACAATGATTATCTCTAGGCGGTGGTAAGTAATTTGTCTATTTTGTTTAATAAAGATACAGGTAGATTTGGAAAATAAAAGGAAGATTAAAAAAAAATTTTACTCCTGTCCTTCAAAGTGTATTCCTGACATCTTCCCTAATTACTACCCTTAATTTTTTTTTTCAACTGCCATATCTCAAGAGTTTCTAACATTCAATTAAGCATCTGCTCGTATGTCACCACACAGAATCCAACTAATCATGACACATTTCCACGGGGCTCTGGGAGTTACCAGAGGGCAGAACCAAAGGTTAGGTCTCCTTTTCTTCTTTCTCCTAAAGCTTTGCCAAGCCCCTGCACCCTCCACTGACGCAAAACATAGGACTGTGGATGAACTAGGAGGCTGCCTCACCATAAGACATGGATACCCTATGTGGTGTGTGGGGCAGGGGAGGTCTTACCGCCATGACACACTTTGGGCACCGCCAGACACCTTTTGGGATCTCAGGCAGAGGAGGCAGCAAGCAGAAGATGTGGTAGTTGTCATCACAGCCATCACACAGCAAGAGTTTATCATCCTCATCCCCTCGGGAACACATCCGGCACACATATGACTCGATCTGCCAATCAACACAGCCCTGCTCAGCCTTCAAACACCAAGCCCCTCCAGATACTACACTAGTCCTAAGTTCTCTACTAGAAACCTTACTGTGCTTGCCAGTTGGACTGTTTGTGGCTTGGTAAAGGTTAGTCATGTAAGGTCTGGAGTTCAACTGAATGCATATACCATCTTCCCAGTAAGCAGATGGAGCTGTGAAAGCAGACTTTATCACTCAGTCTTGAACTGTCCCATTTGTATTCCTTCAATACTTATTGAACCTGTATTTAGCACTATGGCACAGAAATGGGTAAGGAATAGTATTTGCCTTCCAAAGGCATACAGTGCTCTAGAAACACATGTTCATAAAAATTAGTGTACACTTTAGTGTACTGTGGGAGCCTAAAGAAGCAATCAAATCAGATGGTGATATAGGCTTTGAGGAAGGACTTCACTAAAAAGGTGACACTTGAACTGGTTGAAATACGATGGCAAACTGAAGCTTGGCAATGGAGCAGAGTACAGAGGGCAAGTCTTCCAGGCATAAGAAACAGCATGTGCAAAGGATTTAGGATTGAAAGAGCACTACATGTCTTGGAGGAAAAATAAACAAACCTACAAGTACTTCAGTGTGGCTATAGCAGAAGGGTAAAGTAGGCAGTGATAGGGAATCAGAATAGAGATCAAAGACTGGATCAGGCTTAGGTCTTTATCTTGAAGCAGTGCACAGGAGTCTCCTCCTCTGGACCTATCTAGCACTTCATGTACTAGCACAGATGGCACCTGATCACCCTTTCTTATTCCTTGTTCCAAATGAGTTGACCTTGTTTCCCCAATTAAGTGTACCACCTGATGGTAGGGCTTGCCAGGCCCACTTTTCTGCTTAATAAAACCTGTTCCAGTGCCACACTGGGAAAATGCTTATAGAAGGGATGAGAAACAGGGCATTAGGAAGTCAGGGCCAAGTCCTTACAAACTGGGCATTGCTGTGGTTCCTTCGCAGCCTCATGGTCATCTTGGTGCAGGGCTCTGGGCTATGACTCAACTCCTCCTTGCTTTCCAGGAAGGTCTTGGGAGAGGTTGATTCCACCTTCATATCTCCACCTGATTCCTCCTTCACCACTACAGTGGGGGGACACTCTGGCCCTTCCTTATCTAGGAGAGAAAAAAGCGGCTCTAAACATAGGTCTAGGACACATAGTGCCCCCAGTTCTTTCCCTAGGTGAGGACATTCCCAGCCTGTTAGGTCTCACCTTTCTTCCGCAGAGTCTTATCCTTGGCCATGAGACCCAGGCCCATCATCTTGGGGCCTGCTCCATAGATCTGTAGCTTCTTCAGCTCTGGATTCTTTTCAATGTCTTCCTCTGTGGGTTCCGGCTAGGATCAAAGAAGAAAATGAATAAAGACTGCTATCTGACGCAAAAAAGAATAGTTCAGACTACATATCATCCAAGTTCATACCAGGGCCTCAGGCACAGACTGGTAAAGGCAAGAATTTAGAGTTGCTTTTTGGAGACTGGGCAAGTGAATTTCTCCCTCAGCCTCTCTTAGAAAGGAATTAAAGACATGATCTGTCTTTCCAACTACAAAATGAGAATATTAACTTCTTCCTTGCAGTGATGAAGGAGTAGAATCTCTCTCCAAATATCTATATCTAACAATGTTTGCATTACCAATAAGTGGTAGTTACTAATATGGTCTGCTAAATTATGTTTTAGTAATCTCAAGGATAGTTCCTGGCTTATTCTCTGCTGTTTCTCTAGTTCCAGGAGAACACTTGCCACATAAGCTTCTCACTGAAGGCAGAATATAAGGTCTACAACCAGAGTGAATCAGGAAAGAAAAGCAAAAAGGGATGACATGCAAAAAGCATTGTATAAACAGAGCAAGACTATGTTTAGCAGCTCAGCCAAGAGTGAAGAAACCAGGAAAAATGAAACCAGAGAGGGGCACACTAATGTTTAAGTTTAAGAACTCAGGGACTAATAAGAGACAGTGTAGCAGAAAACATGGCCTCAGTCAAAGGAAAGGAAAGGAAAGGATTCTCTCCAACCTAAACCAATTGTAAGAAAGAAGTACTCACATCAGGCTGCAATCTCTTGGCCCGCCGACCATAGCTGTTGAATTTGGAAGGTTGCACAGACTGTCGAAGGGGGATGCTGTGAGGTTTGTACTCCTTGTCCTTCTCCTCATTATCAAATGGACGTGTGTTACACTGCTGGGAACAGATGAAGGGCAGGAGTCAGAGCATGCGACTCCAGATCCCAAAAGCAAAAGTTTCTCTCTACCCTCGTCAGTGGCTACCAAAGTTATAGTCAGCACCTCTCATCAATAGCCTCTGTTCAACTGGTCTTTATCACTTAGATCAGACACACTTTGGAAATTCCAGTGCTTTGTTTACATTATTCCTCCTCCAATGACCTACTCAACCATTTCCCAAAGTAAATCAGATTCCATCTCTTCCCAGCCCTCTTTAGTCCAAAAGACCCCTTCATTCTTAGAATTCTTGTATCAGTTAAGACTTTGTCAAATAATACTAGACTGGCCCTATAGATAGATAACTCTAAGACCTTTGAGCTTTGGTAGTGTGGGAAGAGAGAAGGCACTAATAGGAAGGGGTAAGGTCTAGCTCCCAGGTTTCTAGATCACAGAACCAGTACTATTTGAAACAGGTATGATAACCTGTGTCTAGGGGTAAAGCCTCACTGCACCCTCACTGGGCATTCTTACCACAAGGTTGGCTCCAGATTGGTACATCTCATAGGGATAAACAATGCGTTCATAGTGAGAGCGTAGCAGGGAACCAATGTTTTTGCCTGGCGGGTAGTTGAGGCGTTGAGCCACTCGGGCCCACCGACGATCCTTACAGATGGCTTCATAACCACCTTCTTCCACCACAATCTGAAAGGATAAGCAAGGACAAGTGGATGTACTATAAGAAAGGATAAGTGGATGTACTATGCGTATGTACATGAGAGTGCAGGCCTGTAAAAAGGACAATGAAGACAACTCCAGTCTCACTTCACTGGTGGCTACCCTCTTATTCCAACCTTACACTGCAACAAGAGGCCAAAATGTTCTGAGGGCAACCAGTGTGTTACCAGGCTATGCCCCTTCCACTGCAGCCAAAGGGGCCCCCAGAGTAGCAAGGCTGAGGGGTATTTGAGGAAAAACCTGTTCTTACTTTGCTGAGGCTGTAGAGGTCCAAGATCCGTCGTTCTACATTGGGAATCTTTAAGGAGGAGCCCTGGATTTCCCAGAATTTGGCAATCTGGTCCAAGTAGTTCAGTTTCACTCTCGTCTGGGCCTGAAGAAGAAATGGCTCAAACAGGCTGGCCACCCTCTCCTCCGACCCGTCTTCTGACCCAATCTTAAGGGCGGAGAAAGGGAACAGAGCAGCCCACATACAGTATCCAGGGCTTCTCCCAGTGAATAGGATTCCAGGCTCTAGGCAGGGCTATCCTCACCTCTTTCTCATCTCCCAAAAGAGACGGTCACAACAGGCAGAGCTTTAGATATATTCTGTCCCAATCTCCCTGATAGGGTTGTGGATTATCATCTTTTGCACAAACACACAGAAGGCATAGGAATTAAATCACATAGCAAGCACCAAGACAGCTGAATGTCAAATTACTCGTTTTAGCTTTCCCTATGCTACTGACTTGCTGTATAGCCTTCAGCAAAATAGTTCCAATCTTTAGACTGTAATTTTATTATGAAAGGAAAATAAAAAATAATTGCTCAATTCACTTACCCCAGAAGGGTGAACTTAGTATGAGGACCAATGAAGTCCCCTTGGAAACTTCCAAACTGTACGTAAGCTCTAGGCAGGTTTCAGAGAATGAAGGCTCCAAGAGTATATTTACTTCCTCAAGTACCACAAACCTGATTCCATGACAGCTGAAGGGTGAGGGTGCATGCTACCTGTAGAATGACCTGAAGAACTAAGATGGTACACTAAAGCAATGTTGGCACCTGGCTAATCCAGGACCTGACCTGGGCTAAAGATTCTATGAACCAGGTGTGTACCACAGTTGTCTGAAGTTACAATAATCCAAGAAACACTCCCAAAGGCCCCTAAGTCTGTAACTATCTCATTTTGGTCTGAATGTCTGGTTCTAGGTAGACCTATATAGTCATCACTATTCACTATCTTGCCTTTATCCCACTAGGAGGAACAAGGATGGTTGTTTCTGTTTCATAGTTGAGAAGAACTAAGGTCTATTTCTGGTAAGAAATGACCTATGGTCTACGGCCATACCACCCCAAACACGCCCGATCTCGTCTGATCTCGGAAGTTAAGCAGGGTCGGGCCTGGTTAGTACTTGGATGGGAGAAATGACCTATGGCTCCCTGACTGTAAGAACCATTAAGGGGCTAGGAACACTACTACTGCCCCCAATTCAACTCTTTAGCATTCTGACTTTGGCCTCATCTCTATGTCTACTCTTCATGAGCCAGTGCTTATTCTCTAAAAGACTTGCCCTGTTCCATGCTAAACAGCATCTGGCCATAGCTGTACCCCCCAGAAATGGTCAGATCTGTTTCTTTAAGGAACTTGCCCTTCCCGTAAGAGATGACTTTGGCCCAACTGGAGCAGCTACCAGTCTGAGTCTAGAATGGTAGTTCGTAATAGGGGCAATACTGATAACATCCTACAATGTACAAAACAGCCTCGTCCTAGTGACAAAAAAAGATTCTCTGGCCCAAAATGTCATGAGTGTTGAGGTTGAGGAATTCTGGTCTCAATGATAAGAAAACTTTTACCTTGTAGGTATTCAGGAGGCCCAACTGACACCAGGACATCTAGTAAGGCTTACGGATACATGGCAGTGGGTGAGAGGTGAGAGCACACATTTAACCTACATACTACATAGAAAATTCCCAGACCCTACCTAGAACTAGCTTCAGGGCTCCTACTCTTATTATACCAGGGAATGCTGAATCCCCTAGTGGAGAGCCCTATTTGTTCATGCAAAATGGCCTAGACTTCCTGTACAGAACAGGAGGGGAAAAGCCTATTTGCCTGACCCCTGCTAAGTCTAACCATTGTAGCTTTTATACAGGCCAATCTTTTTGTTCTTGCCCTTCTACCTCACCTCTTATGTTAGCAAATACCATGGAAAAGGTAGAACTCACGGGACTGATGAATGAAATACATGAGGCCATAGTCTCTGGCCAAGGAAAGAAGAGTCTCAGCCAGCCCCATATTTTCCTTTTGTTGACCCAGATAAGAGTAGACAGGGGAGCTCCACAAGTAGCAAACTTGTGGGGAAGGGACATCCCTAGCCTTTGGGTCACCAAATCAGAAAACAGTAAATGTTTCTGCTCATGGTCATATTCAAAACTTTTAAGTGTCCTCCATACCCCAGGTACGTTAAATGATAAAGTAACTCAGCCAGAGAAGATATGAAGAAAATAGGATCTGAGTTCAAGAATCCATCCATTCTCCCAAACCCACCACTAGCAGCTAGTCTTCTTACCTCCAGCTCATTCAGCCTCTGGATCCGGGGAGTAAACCTAAAGTTGTCCACTTCCACAGCAAAGGGTGGCTGCCAGTCCTGAGAGAATAGACAGGGGAAAGGGATTTGGGTTATCCAACACAGCACAAGACTATAGGGCACCAACAGTTGCTCTGCACCCCACTCACATTCATACTTTTCTAGAGCTCTAGCATCCCAGATGTATTAATCTCACCAACATCCAACCCACCCACCCCCATCTCTCTTCATTAATTACAATAGGACCTAGCATTCTCTCAAGTCTTTATCGAAGACCCCATGAACATGCTCTGGGAAACTTTTACTACGTCACTTCCAATAGGACAATGCCAGGATTTAAAGAAACAAAGTGACGGATCCATAAAGAGTTGACTCTGAAGCCTCCGCACACCCACATTAACCCTTGCTCCCTAGGCAATTACTACAGGGCACATAATCTTGTGTACTGAAAAGCACACAGATCTGGAGTCAGAAGACTTTGGTTCATGTTCTAGCTACACTAGCTAGTTATGTGGTCATACCTTTATAAAACTTATTTTCTCATTTTTAATGTAGGCATGTGTACTCTTGCCCTAACTTCCTCACAAAACCAACAGGAGAATTAAACTGGTTTTCAAATGAAAATGTCACTCAAAGGAATCATCAATTTCACTGTGACATCTGCAGCTGACATCTAAGGCTGACCCCTCTATCCAATACACTTGCAGAGTAGCTTGGCTTTTATTCTGGCAGGACTTAAAGGTTTGGCCCTTTGCAGTTATCTTTTATCTCAATTTAAAGGCCCTTAGATAGACACTGCAGGGAACAGCAAGGAGTAGAACAAGAATCTGCATCACTTACTGGGTCTGAAAGGGATTCTATGGGCTCTCTCTCATACACCTGCCTGGTACAGGAAGGGGCAGAATGAAAGCCAAGTAAGGGTAAGTACTGTGCTGTCTGACCATGGTGGGAAAGAATGTGGAAATTTGGAGAGGGAAGTGAGGAAAAGATAATGAAAATGAGGGAGACCCTGTCCTGGTAGGTTGGAGATTATTCTGCCCTACTCAAGGGGTGGCTGTGAAAAACTTACTTCCCAACACCTGTCCCCCAACTTCCCAAGCAGTTCTCTCCTCCCCAGAGCCCTGGCTCCCGTTGGGATGGCAAAAAACAAAAAGCAAAACAAACAAACAAAAAAAACCCAAACCACCACACAAAACAAAACAACCTAGGACAATGCCCTCATTTTACAAATGGGAAAACTGAGGCCCAGAGAAGTAATATGATTTCTCCAAAAATCACATGCTGAGTCAGTGGTACAGCCAACACTAGAATCCATGTCTTCTAACCACAGGCCCAATGCTCCTTGCACTACATCAAGCTACAAGTGTTTCTCAAACATGCATATATATGGAAGGAGGAAAAGGGGGAATAATAAAAAAACAAAACATCCAAAGCTGTTGACTTCTGCAAACATATTTGTAAAAAGAGAGCCAGAGGATTCATTCTTGTATGCACACATACCCCCCTTCCCAACAGAAGCAAGTAGAAAACATCTTGGACCAGCGAGGCAGGAGGAGAATATAGATTAAAATTCTTTGGCTCCAGTCCAGTCAAACCCTTTTTTGTCTCTCATAGATTAGGGTACTCCCTTCAGTGTCTCCAGGCAGAAAAATGCTCAAACCCAAAACTTCAGGTACCTTCTTTGCTGGTGAATCAAGTACTAGACAAGAATCAATGCACCATCAAGACCTGACAAAGAAACTGCAAAACTCAAATCCTAGAGCAGGTGCTACAGATACAACAGATAACTGGGGAAGATTCAGCAAACTTCCTGCCTTTGGTCCCACACTATTTGCCAACGTTCAATGCTGCAGTATTTTTAGGACAAAAAGGTTGGCTACCTGCAGGAAACCAGACCCTTCAAGCTCCCAAACCTACTTTAGAAATCTAACACTGTCTGACCACTCATCTATCTCAAGTGTAGCAGTTACCTATCCAGCAATGGCACCCCAAATCAACCTTCCCCAGTCAAACCTCAAATTTCCAGGTACACACTCATATACAAGTTTCCACCCTGAATCCAAGTATCACTTCGGTGAGTACTTCAAACTCCAAACAGAAGAAAGCCAGCTACTTACTTAAAGGTAGTCTAGGGGCAGTCTTAGGCAAAACAAAACGAACAAAAACAGCCAGGCCTCTTGGATTAAAGGGAAGCATGTTGTGGTAAATGAAAAAGGGAAAAAGCCTAACACGGACAGTTCCCTGTCCTTGCCCAAGAACATATCAAGGACTCATCGCTCATCTCCTACCTGGTCACCCAAACCCAGGTAGAATAAAGGAAATTCAGAGGGCCTCAGCTACCTCTTAGGTCAGATATACCTCTTTCCCCCAGATACGCCCCACCATTTCATTGAGGTCCTCCTTAGCATTGCCCAAGATTCCAGCCTCTCCCTTCAGTGACCCTCCTGACTTCTCACTACCCATTGCAATTCCCTTGCCATGGACAAGGATACCTCTGAGACCTGTAGCTAAGCTCCAACAAGGAAGAAATCAGTTTACCTAACACCTCCCAGGTAATCCATTTGAAACTAGCCTAAATCTGTGGCTGAGTACTGAAAGTACTGAGTTGGGTAAGAAGGCTGTGGTGCCCTCCTCGGATGGGAATGCGGATCCCCATCCTGTGAAACCCACTCAGAAACACCCTACTTCAGCCAAACTCAATTCTTGCCATTAGAAACTCAAGTGGTCACTGAATAAAATGCATCATCATTTCTCTTCACAGTAGCAAGGCAGCAGCCTGTCCTAGACCTGGGGAAACTTCTGGCCTACCCAGGCCTAGGAGGAAAGATATGGTCTTTGTTGCTGACATCCGGGAATCAAGTGTTTCAAAGGGAGCAGACTTCCACAGTTCTATTCTGATGGGGAGGTCAGTGAGGCACAAGCAAGAAAGCCTTATACTCTGGGACCTCCTACATCCTGGGCCAAAGCAGAGTAGAAATCTTCTAAGAAGGATTCACATCCAACTACCAAGCCAACTGTCCAAGCCTCTACCAGCAAGTAGAGGTGGAGGGGGAGGTGCAGGAAAGGCCCTGACATTGTCTTCAATTAGAAAAGGGGGACAATTCTCTGAACTCACCTCAGAGGATTCAGATAAAAGCATTTTCTATGAAACTGACTTCCTGACTGGTCCACCAGGCCAAGATATTATCATAGATGAATTGGCATGGCAGGGTGTGAGTAAATATGAGTCACCCAGATAGAAGCAAACCAATGACCACATCAAACACCTTTACAGCCAGACTAATTACCATGTACCAAGTGCCTACTACACACAAACGCTACCTAGTTTAATCCAGTCCTAGGGAAAAAACCACTCCTAGGACCCATTTCACAGGCTCAGAGATTACTTTATATGCCCAAGGTCACACACCTGCTAAGCTTCAAAGTGGAGTTTTAAACTCAGGTCTGTCTCCCTTCAGAGATGTGATCTTTCCCCTACACTATGCTGCCTGCCTTAAGGGAAATGAAGACATTAGTGAAACCGTGACCTAGATGGTTTGAAGTAACTAAAGAACACTCGGGGTGCCTCTCTTTGAACTCTTCCCCAAACACAGGGTATCCCCGTCTTTAACCAAAAGTAATTCTGAAGAACGGGAACCGAGGTGGTTCTTAGACCGTGGGTCATTTGTGTGCCTCACGCCACGAGAAGACCCCCGGCACCTTTCCTCCAATTCATGTCGCGTCCACAACGGTCCCAGCCATTCCATCTCTCACACTTCCAGCTGCCCTCCGCCCCAGATTTTACCGCAGGTTATCCTATCTTTCATCCCCGGCCTCGCCGCTGGCAACCGCCCCGGGCCTTACCGCGGGTGGGCGGATCTTGCAAATGCCCGACTTCTCGGCGATGGGCCTGATTTTCGCGATGTAACCAAGAGGGTCTCGGAACTCGGCCCAGCTAGGCTCGAACACCGGGCACTCCGGCGGCGGCAAGAAGTCGTCGGACCCCGGCTCCATGGTGGGCCCGAGGAATGGGCCAGGAATCAGGAGGGCTCGGACCACCCTTATGGGCTCATGGCGCCGCTGCTGTCTGAAACCGAGGCACTGCTCGGAGACTAGGCCCTAAGCTGGGCGGCCGCCGCCCGCCAAGGGCTTGGGGGGGGCGTGTGGTTGCTGCGCTCTAGGAGTCTCAGGCTGATGCAACTGCTACCACCTCTTCGCTTTGCTCAATTTTTCCCAAATTCTGCCACTGCCTGCCAACTACCGCTGTGTTCGCTTTCGCCACCAGTTACCTCCCAGCCTCCGCGGCCTTCACCGCCGTAGCCGCCATCTTAGTTTGTCAGCGTCTCCCCCCCCCTCCCTTCACCACAACAAACTGGATCCCTCCGCGCGTTGTCCTTCCGAGCCTCGAATGCCTTGCGTCAAGCTAAATCCCAGAAAGCCTTTATCAGGTGGCGACTGAGCTAAATTGGCAGTCATAGGTTCCCTATTTGGAAGCAGTTACTCGAAATTATCTCTCCGACTGAGAGAAAATAGTTCACCTCAGTGGCGGAAGAGCAAGATTGTAATTCGTCTGCCGGATCCTTTTTCCGGATGGACCGGCCGTGCACGTTTAAAGGCCAGTGGTGCGCATGCGCATTTTGGAGACAAACCGGAAGAGGCGCTGGTTTCCGTGGGTGGTGGGACCAAACAGTCATCCCTCACACCCACCCACTCACCCAGCAGATCTGATAAGTCTCCAGCGCTGCCCTAATGTTCTGTGTCCCTTTTTCCCGGTCCTTTCTGTGTGGATCACAGAAGGCGGCTTGAGGTGATTGAATTAGAAGAACTCCTTTTGCTGATCTGCAGGTGGGAAACTACTGTTTCCAGCGCTGGGCACTGACACCTCTGGGGCTGCCCTCTTTTTTAGAATCTTGGTCCCAAGTAGAGGAAAGAAATATTTTGTCCGAAGTTACATAGAGGCTCTCAAAAAGATAAGGTTCCCGTTCTTACTCCACAAAGTAACTGGCAATGAGTATTTTAATGAGTAAACTTTTGTATGCATTGTAGCTATACACATTTGTGATACATACCCAACAAAACAATCCCAAGTGTATGTGTCCCCTCCCCTCCCCTCCCCTCAACTCCTCAGTATTGGCAATTGAACCAGGTGTCTTACTCTACAATGGATCTTAATCCCCAGACATGTTTGTTGATTTATAAGCCTACAATGCTTCTCAAACATCTGTGTATGTTGTATTTATTGTATATACCCTTTATTGCAAGCACTTTAGTGCCTACTATGTGTAAATCTGTTGAGACATGTTCCTTGCGCATTTTGTATTTTCTGTTTTTGCCTTTTTGAGACAGATTATCACTATGCAGTTCAGGCTGGCCTTGAACTTGAACTCACAGCAATCCTCCTGTCTCAGCCTCCTGAATGCTGAGATTACTGGTCTGCACCACCAAGCTCGGTCCCTTGGGCAGTTTTTGAGTAGGTTTATGGCAGCTACTTTGAGTATCAAAACAGTACTTTATCCACATACGTCATGCTTCTACTTCATTTGAGCATCATCTGTATATTATTAATTAGGTGTGGGCCTACTGCCTATAGTCTGAACACCAACTGTGCATGTATTTGAGTACTTCTGCACATGCCAATTAAGTGCTTATTTTGAATCCCCTCACCAGACTATTAATTTCTTAAGGGCAGGGACCATGTGACCTTTTCAGATTTTTCACCTGGCATGATAAGCAGTAAATAGCAAATGAAAAGAAAAATGAGTGTATAGTTTTGAGCAGACATAGTATATGTTGACCGAAAATAATGTATAATCTTTACAGACATTGTCTGTATACATTAGGAACCTACCGTAAGCTTGAATGTGTTTGAGAAGTTAGGAACATCATTTCTTCATCAAGTTAACTGTTTCTAATTACATACTATGTGCCAAATATGTAGATTCTGCCTGTTTTGGACTACCTGAGTGAGCAGGGGACACAGTAGAAGCTCAGGGGGCCAGACAGGTCTGCTTTCCTGTCCTACCAGCTCTGCCATTTTATAGTTATGTGACCATGGGTAAGTTTCAACTTCTAAACCTGACCTGATGATAATACCTACCTTTAAAATTGTTGAACCATACCTGGCATTAGCAGGCCCTCAGTCTTTGAGAGCTGTACTTGTTTCTGAGTGTCAACAATCAATGATTAATGATTTCCTTTGTGCCAGGCATTCTGCTACTGTTTTCATATTGTTTTTTTTAATCACCTGAATCCTTGAACATTCAGGATCTTTATCCTCCCTTGGTTCATGAGGAAAGTGGCCCCAAGCAATACAGATACTACATGACATCTCCCTTCTAGTTTTCTAGATGTCAATAAAACAGCACCTCCCTGCCAGAAATGATGAATGATCTATCTGAACTATTGTCTAAACAGGAAACAGCCAGATGAAATAATGCTAATCATAGAAATATCACTAACTTCTTACATGGATAAATATCTAATAGCCCACATAGTTCTGACTTCATACCAATATTTCCCTTCAGCTTTGCAACAGTCTTCTGAAAGATCAAGGCCAATTTACCCATACTGCAGATTGAGGAACCAAGTTCCAGAAAGATTCATCAACTTGCCCAGTGTTACACAGGAAATTGCTAACTCCTGATCAAATACTCTACTTGTCACTTGCAGTCACTAGAAATACAGCTGGGCAGAAGAAGGGTGAGAATAACAAAGAAGATTGGAGAGTATCCTAAATTGAAGGAAGTTCAGCCTTTTGACCTAGAGGCAGATCAGTGAAGGGCAAAGAACATAAACTGGGAATTAGGAGACCAAGTTTTGGATCTAAGCTGCACCCTTGTACCCGCTTCTCTGAGGTCTTTGGCCCAGATATATCCTTGTCCTGGAAGGGCAAACAGAAATTCCATAAACTCTTTTAAGTCAATTAGATCAAAGTCATTATTCATTAGGTATTTATTAAATTCCTTCTAAGCACCAGGCATTTTTATAGACACTGGGAATATGATGGTAACCATGACAGATATGCTTTTTTGGAGTGGACATTAACCTACTGAAATCTGCTGAGTGCCTCATCTCCCTGAGCATTAATTTTCTCATTTATAAAATGAAGCTCGGTATTCCTTTCCTTAGGATGTTACTTAGAAAATTAGAGACAATGATGACTACCATTCATTAAGGGCCAACTTCTTCATAGGAAGATGGTATTATTATCCCTGACTTACAGATGAGGAAACTGAAGCTCAGGGAACTATAAACACACCCAAGTCACATGGCTAGTAAATGGTAGAGCCAGAACCCAAATCCTGGGCTGTCTGACTGCTGTACAATTCTTCTTGTGAATATCTTAGTGTTCCCCACAGTAACGCGTTTAGAAAACAAGGTCCTTCCTAAGCTTCAGGTCTTGCTGTGGACCAACCAAGCAAAAACACTTGCAGAATTGGGAATCATCTGGGAGCTCACCTTGGGCTGGGGGCTGGCTTTACCTCACCCACATGCCTGAATAAAGGGTATAGCACAGAGTGGTTGTGGGGCAGTGACTGTAAATCTTGACTGGGCTCACAACCACACTCACCCAATCCATGTTTCATGAATGAACTTGATGAGAATCACTTCATCACCCCTTCATCTTTCTTTTTGGTGCTGGAGATGGAACCCAAGGCCTCACGCATGCTAAGAACACACTCAACCACTGAGGTACCCCTGTGTATGCTAAAAATGCACTCCACCACTGTACATTCTTATGCTTCACTTTTTTTGATTTGAAAAATAGGATCTGTTTCAGTTCTGAAATAGGTATGACCTGTCAGTTTTAACTCCCAAAAAAGCTCTACAATCCTTCTTCCACTCTGCTTTTAAGCCATTTACTATCTCTAGCCTGAACTTTTATTTTCTTTTTGGATGTACTGGGAATCAAATCCAGGGGGCTTTTCCACTAAGCTATATCCCCAGATCTTTTTTTCCTTTGAGACACAGTCTTACTGAATTTCCCAGGTCAAGCTCCAATTTATGATCCTTTTGCCTCAGCCGCCCTAAGTCCTGAGATTACAGGTGTGTACCACCATTCCCAATTTGGGATATTTTTTGAGACAGGATGTGGGAGTCTCAGTTTTCCCAGGTTGGCCTCAAACTCCTAAGCTCAAGTGATTCTCCCAGCTCACCCTCCTCAGTAGCTAGGACTACAAGCATATGCCACCACACTCAGCTTCTAGCCTAGACTATTAAAACAACCTCCTCAAGTTATCTGTGTGAACTCATGGTTTATTAGAGCTGAGACAGAGGCAGAAAGAAATACAGATGTACCTGCTTATTATACACATAAATAATTATAATTCAAAATGAATTGTGATAGTAGTGGATCATAACTAATTAAACTGATTAAAATTTAAAAACCTTGAATCTGCATTGATATAAATAAACAAGGGGAAAGGGAAAGCTCTTCTTTAAAATAGAATGCTAAATAATAAACACAGAAGAAATGATGGAATTAGAAAGTCAATGGAGCCTGAACTTTTTCCAAATAAAACAGAAAACACTAAAATATAACCATAACCCGTAGTGCCCAAATCTTGATTTCTGAATGCCATTCTTTGCTAGAAAGAATAAATGTTCCTTGGAAAAAATGACCAATTCCAGTGTTGGGACAGAGAAAGTAAAAGATGGGTATGAAGTACCTTGTGTGCCAGAAAAGCAGGAAGTACTCAAAGATGGAGACATGCCAAAGGACACAAGAGCCAGCTTGGAGGGTTTCCTGCTGGCTAACTCTGAGGCATTTTGAGCATCAAAATAAAGAGTGATGTTAATGGATTTTATATAACCCATTGATTAGAGAACCATGAGTCCCTGAAGATATAAATAAATAAATGTAGGAGAAAGGAAAGCTTTCCCTTTATAGTGGAAAGTCAACTAATGCATGTAGAAGGAATGATGATGTTTGAAAATCACCATTTGCCAACCTCAGCCATAATAATTGTTTCAAGCAAGAATCATCAATAAATGCTAAATATGGTGGGTTAAGTTTTAGTAGTAACAGGATATTCACATAATCTTAATGTATTTCTCTACAAGATACTCATTGAAAAAAGCAATAAATAGTAACTTTACAGTAGAGATACTATATAGTTCAGGTATTACCTAATCTTTTAGCTGCTGCTTAGGTGAGAGTTACAAAACCTGTTGGCCACATAGCAACAGGCTGGGCAGAGGAGGCCTATCTACCTCTATAGTATATGTTGTGCCCACTATCCAAGCCCCACTCTTTCCTCCCTTGTTCACTGTACCACTAATGCTTGTATTACCTGATGCCTTCCCAGACCTTTGCATGTACTGCCTCTTTAGCCAGTGCCTTTCTTTTCCAGGCTAATTTCTATTCACCCTTTAAGACTCAGCTAAAGGTGTAGTTGTCTAAAACCTTTCCTGATATGCTAACCCCCAAATTGAGTTCTTTGTGCTCCCACACACCCAGTGCTTGCTTCCAGACTTGTACTTATTATACTGACATTATCTCCCACCTGGCTAGCCACTCCTGAAAGTATCCTACACTGTCCAATATGGTTGCCAATACCCACATGTGGCCATTTAAGTTTAATTAAACATTTTAAAAGTCAATCCCTCAGTTGCACTAGCCACAGTGCAAGTGCTCAGTAGCTACATGTGACTACTGGTTACCATACTGAAACAGCACAGGTATAGAATCTTTCCATCAGCACAGAAGTACCATTGAACAGCACAGTCTAGAAGAAAGATAACTTTATGAGACCTAATGATCTTTGTCTTTTGTTATGTGTTGTCTCTCCCCATCTGCACAACCCAAAGAAGTTGGCAGTAACACCTTTCATATGAAAACCGTCAGTGGGGTTCTTGTCTTCAGGTCCTCAGAGAAATTGGGGAAGTGACATGAACTACCCTGTTACAGTCTGAATAGGGGACTGTTGACAAGGAGAATGGAGGCAGGGACAGTGAACTTCTGGAACTGCAATGAGGATTGGGAGTTGAAAAAGATAGCAAGAGGAGGAGGCAGCAGGAAGCAGTCCCAGAGGAGCCTAAAAGTTTCATACCCCAGTTATATCTATCAATAAATCAACTGATACAAAGGTTTGTTAATGCTTCATTCTTTAGTGACATCTGTGCCATGTCAGGCGCTACGCTAGGCAATGCTGTGAATGATGCAGATCAGTGTTATTTTCAAGCCTCTGTGGCCTGGTGAGGAAGATAGATGATGACACCAAGGATCTCAGAACACGATCAAGGCACATTTATGAAGGATGTGTCTTTGAAATTCATCTTGCAAGATTGGGAAAACTTCCATAAGGAACACTGGGGCAGGGCACATCTGGCAGGGGAAATGGCATAGGAAAAGTACTGAGGTTGGAACATGTTTAAAAACAGTTACTGGATGGCACAAGTGCGAGTAAGGAATGAGGAGACTACACAGAGACTGGTTAGGTCTCCTCATTGAGAACTACCAGTGCCAAGAACAGCAGTTTGTACTTGTTTCTGTAAGTAGCTGAGAATAGCTGACCATATGTCTGGCAGAAAGTAGACACTTCATGAACATCTGGTAATAACTGTTTTGAAAGATTGTTATTGTGATCCCCACTTTACGGGTGAAAAACCAGGCTCTGAAGGGTTGGATGACTTGCCAAAGGTAACATGGCCAAGTCACTGGGTCAAGATCTGAGTGCTAAACACTGATATTTGGAAAGATGCCATCAACCTCAAGTTTTGTGTGGGAGAAAGAGGAAAGAAACCAAAGGTAGCTCATGTTGGTTCACCAAGTCGGGGAAAAAAACTTACTGGTCTCACTTCATTTAGGACTCTGCAACTAAGTTATTCAAATGTTTAAGTCTGGTCTGTGACGAGGCATCAAATGCTTAGAAAACTTCAGCAGCTACTTTTGCTAGTTATCTAGTTATCGTCTCTGGGATGTCTTTAAATGTGCATTTATGATTCTTCAGAAAACAAATTGTTTCAATCTGCTAATAAGTAGGACCATACAAACTACTCACTCTTAGACATCATTCCAGATTCTAGGAAAGTAACAAAAATACTCACTAAATGCTGCTTCTGAGGACCTGCTGACTGTAACCAAGAGCCAGTGCTCTGCCTCATCCTTTTTGTGGTAGGCTGAGAACCAGGGTATAATCAGCAGTATTAGTAACAGGCCCATTTCATACGGAAACAGGTTGGGGTACTAGAAAGCAAAACCCCATCCTGACTTGCTACATGGCCTATCCTCTCCTCTATAAACTGAAAGTAGTTCAGCTACTTGTTATATTACATACACACAGAGCTCTTATAATGTACCTAGCCCTGTACTTTCTTGGACCAAGTAACTACCTCCACCAAGGACAGAAATGTAGTCAACAATTGTATAGAGAGCAGGAGACAGAGGCTTCAGTCAAAACTAGGCCAGCCACAGGAAGGATGAGAATAGAGGCCACAAATATGGAAATATCCAATCTGTGAAAGGAAGACAAGAGAACTAACTTGATGAGCACCTACTCCATCCTAGCTGCTTGGCATTCATTACCTCATGTAATCAACATAACTATGTGGCAATGGCTGATCATCTCAAGTTGTAAACTGAGGAAATTAAGATTCAGGGTAACTCCCCAGAGGTCACATGCCTAGGAAGTAAAAACCCCAGTGTGTCAAATGGATCAATTACAAAGCCCACACTCTTGCCACTCTTTCATACAAACTGTCTGAAATGAGAAAGGAAAACATCCCTCACTCTACCTCCCACCCCGCCAAAGTATCTCACCCACCCAACTGCCTGAACTTCTACCATCAGTGCATCACCTCCCCAGGGCTAAAGCCTCTCTCTCCGTGGACTCCACAGTGGGGATTGGGGTCATAAGTAGGAGGCAGAGGCCGGAGATGAGCACAAGGTCTTTTATGAGGCATCAAATATACATTCTTATATACAAGGAGGAAAAAAGACAATGCCTGAACCCCAGCTCCTCTCCATACAGCCCCTCCCACAACCACCCTCCCCAACCCCCAAGCCCCAGGGTTCCTGGCCCTTTGTGCAGCCAGGTCTGTCTGTCTGTACTGCAGCCCATAGGGGAAAAAGGAGAGGGAGGCAGGAGCTGAGGAAGGAGCTGGATGCGCAGGGCAAAAAAAAGGAGCTGGGGTTTGTAAAAAATATATTTATAATAAATAAACAAGGCTGCAAAAGGGCTGGAGAGGCAGCAGAGCTTATTACAGACAGAAAGACTTGGTCATTCTGGCTCCCAGCCCCAGCTCTGATGGCTTCAATCTCTGCCTCAGGAAGGACATCTTGGGCTCAGGATGCCCTCTGGGAGACTCTCCCCAGAGCTGATGCTGGGTACCCTGCTCCAGCAAGGTGTGTGGGCAATATCTGTAAAGTGCATTGTCTTCAGTGATAGGTGGGAGAGGTGGAAGGAATGGGGGGGCATGCAATATGGGTGAGGGAGGGCAGTGCCCTTCTCATCCCAGACTTGAGCCCCCCCAAACCTGTCTGGACTTTGATCAGGATAAGAACATTGCAGGGCGAGGCAAGTTCCTGAAGCTGAAGAGGTCTGGGCCGGGGCCTACTGGAGAGAGGGCATAGACTGGCTCGAGAGAGGAAGCACTGCCCCATATGGGGCCAGCACAAGCGGGGTCCCACCCACTAAGTGCATTGACAGTCTGTGTCCTCCAGCAGGCAGAAAGACACATGGAGGTGTGTGGCCGGGCCCTGAGGTCAGAGAGAGGGCCAAGCCAGCTGAGGTTTGACCAAAACTGTACAGAGCTCTCTCCTAGTCTCACATGGCCAGAGGAGCTTTGGGGAAGCTTTACCCTTACAGCTCCAGATGCCTGCCCTTCTCCACCAGCCAGAACTGCAAGGGACCTCACATTGGCCTGGAGGTCTGAGGCCCCTGAGCTAGACCTCCAAGGAAAGGGGAGGAAGGGAAAGGAAGACAGGAAAAAGAGGATGAGGATCTCTGAAAGGCCCTCACCACTCTCCAGCACTGGAGTACCCTTAAGTCAAGGCTGCAAGTGGCAAGGGCCCTTGAATCTGGAAGGAAACCCCATGGCAAAATGCTGAGGTTGAAGGAGTTCTGAGGCTGGGAAGAAGTGGAGAGGAGGACATTGCTATGTGTATATATATATTTTTTAAAACTGAGGAAGACAGAAGGGCAAGGTCCCTCTTCTGTAGATTCCCCAGACCTTCCTGTTCCCCAGCTGGCTTGCTTCCTTTCATCAGACCACGGTGCTGATCCGGCTTGGCTTGGCCTTGGGGTTTGCACTGGGTGGGTTGGCTGTGCCAGAGGGCCCAGAGGCGTGCAGCGGGCCATGGGGGGAGGTGGGCGGCAACGGTGAGTGCGGGGTGTGAGGTGAGGGTGGGGGTAGGGGTGGGTAGGAAGGGTGGGGTGGGATGGGTGAGTGCGGTGACAATGGTGACTGGGGGTGGTGGGGGTGGGAGTAGGAGCTCCCTGGTGGTCGGGACCCAGGACCCCCTGTTGCGCCTGCTGCTGGCATCATCTGTGGGTGGTGACTGAAGATGAAGTGCTTGGGGCCCTGTTTGTGGGCAGGAGGGTGCTGGGGGGCAGGACTGTACAGGGGCAATGGAGATGTGGGCTGGTGCAGGGGGTGGCGGCCATGTGGACCAAACTGAGGATGTCCCCCAGCTCCCCGTCTGGGAGCCCTCCCTGGCCGGCCCAAGGTATAGTGCTGGGGCCCTGGGACCGGACCATGGGCATGGAAGTGGCGATGTGGCCCCACAGGGGGTGCTGAGGCGGGTGGTGGTGGAATGGAACTCAGCTGGGGCAGGGGTGGAGGTTGCTGAGGAGGTGGGGGTAGAGGAGGTTGCTGGGGTGGGAGGTAGGGTGGTGGGGCTGGTCCTGGTCCTTGGCAATACTGGGCATGCAGAGCCTGAAGCTTGGATTGCCCATCAGGCAGCACCCCCATGCCACCATGGCTGTGACCATGGTGGTGGTGGTGGTGGTGGTGGTGGGTGGAGGAAGCAGATGAAGAGGAGGCAGAGGCCTGGCCTGTTGGCGGTGGTGGCATCTGGAAGGGCCCTTTGCCCCGCTTGCTTCCAAATAGGGAGCCCAGGAAGGATGAGGAGTTGGAGACTGGCCTCTGGCTCTTGTACTCCTCTGGCGGCGGGGGTGGGGGTGGAGGTGGCATCCTCTGGTGAGGGCGTGGACTGCTAATAACAGACCCCTGGAAGGGGGGGAGGGGGGAAGTCAGGCCAGTCTAGATACCCTAACCCCCAACCCTAAACTCCATCCCTGCCTCTAAGGACTGGAGCTACGGAGACAGGGACCCCAAAGTGATAATGACAACCAAATAGCAGTCCTGTGCTTGAACCTGAAGCTCCCCAGCTGGCAAAGCTCTGCTGTCACATCCACTATCTCAGCTGATCCTCAGTGAGCAGAGGAAGAATTAGTAGGACCTCTTCCTCAGGCCCATTTGCAGGCCAGGCAAACCTTAGGCCCAGAGAGTCAGAGCAACTTGCTCAGGGTGAAAGAGCAGGACGTGGAGGTAAAAGCTTCTTGTGGCCCAAGTCCAAGGGTGTCCCTACTTGGAGTTGGCCCTGGGGTTGAGAGGAGGCATGGGAAAGTGGAAGACAGACTGAGAGACAGGCAGAGTGAGGACAGACAGAGCTGAGGACAGATGGAGAGAGTGGTTGGCTGGGAGAGGCAGCCACACAGTTCCTAGCAGGGAAGACAGGGAAGCAACAGGTCCCCTCCTCCTCTGGGGCTCCATGGCCAGGGCAGGGCTCATGCAGAGGACAAGTGGGGCAGGAGCTGGCACTTACTTCGATGGTGCTGTCCAGCGATCCCACGCTGTTACGCCGCCCCCGCTTCCCTGCACCCACAAGCAAGGAGCCTAGCGTCAGAGCAGCAAACCCCCTCCCCACCCTGCTGGGCTCCAGAGCTGGACACCAGGCTTGGGCCCCTCCCAGAGACAGACATCCCATTATCCCTTTCCCCCATTGAAGAGGGGGAGGTGGGGAGGAGGAGAGGTGGAAAAGGAGGAGAGAGGAGGGAAAGATGGAGGAGGAGAGGCAGTACAGGAAAGACAGAAGAGGGAAAGGAGGAGAGGTGGAGCAGTGAGAGAGGGGCTGAGATTGTGGCCCCACTTCACATTCACTGGCCCATACCCTGGGCTCCACCTGTTCTGACCTGGCTACCAGGCCCCCTTCAGCACAGTACCCAGGGCTCTTGGTGAAGGCAGGGTGCGTGTGTACAACAGGTGAAGGGAAGGCTGGAGGCCAGTGACAGGAGGCCAAGAAGACACTCAGTTCCATGTCTCCTCAGCCAGGGCAGGGGCCCAAAAGACTTACCTGCATCAGAGAGGTCTCGCAGGGAACTGCTGAGTGCGCCCCGTTTGAGCCCATCGCCTGCCCCATAAGTGTCTTCCAGGCTACTGCGAGCCAGTGTCCCATTCACTGAATCCTTTGCTCCTCCAGGTTGTGAGGTGTTAGGCCGCATCATACCCTTCTGCTTCTCCAGCTCCGCTGGGTGGCAGTGGGGGAGACAGAGAACAAAGGTCAGGAAAAAGAGTGAGATTCAGCCCTCCACGGGCCCTTTCTTCTCCTTTCCTATGGCTTGCAGGCTCCCACTTTGCCCTATGGATTGCCAGCATGTGACCCTCAAAATGCATCTCCATCTCTGAAGCTCCACTGGTGCCCAAGCCATTTCACACCACCTCTTCCTGCTATATCTTTCCTTCCTCTTGACTTTCCAACTCTTTTCATCTTTTGTATTTTCCCCACCCTCCTCTGCCTGCTTTCAGTCAGATTTCCCCAATACCCCTGAGCTTCAATAAAGAGCTTCATGGCAGATGGCTCACAGTCAGGACAAGAATGCCCTTCTAGACTACTGTGAAGAGCAGTCTTTTGCGTTTTCTCTGTTCTCAAGTACCTTGCTCCAGAACGGAAGGGCCCCTAGAAGGAAAGCCCAGAAAATTGATAAGAACTTAACCCTCTGTTATGTATCACTCAGCATGCCGGTCACTACACATACTTGATTCCTCTCAGTCCATATTATTAACATCATTCACATTGTTCAGTATAAGAAACTGAGAACCTGAGAAGCCCCAGAGCTTGCCTAGCATCATATAGCTAGAAATGGTGGTGCCGACACTCTGGAAGTACATCTGCCTGATTCTGAGCCCAGCCTCCTCTTATCTCTGCCTTTCAGTGGAGCTTATGGAATTTTTTGTCTGATTGCTTGTCTAATTGTCTTCATACATTAAATTCTTGCTCTGCATCTCCCCGGGATCTCCAAGGTTATGGTGAACTGAAACTTTTGACCTTGCCTGTTGAGGAGTGGGACTATGAAGGCCTCACCAAGGAGCTGTCTACTGTCAGTCTCTCTGTCTCTGTCGCTCCCCTCCCCTTCCCTCTTCTTCTTTAACCTTTCTACTTAATACCTTGTTACTTAACTCTGACTGCTTAGCTTAGGGAACAGAAAACTTGGAGGGCATCAGGAAGAATGAAATGTCATCATTATTGTTCATTATGTAAAACCAAAATGACTTGGTGTACCCCTGGGGGCTGGGAGGATAAGCAACAGGAACTCAAGCGCAGGAAGGTACATGTGGGGAGAGAAGGGGAGAGAGCGGGACAGGGAGTGATATTCATTGAACATCTAGTATGCAGTAGAACATTTTGGCTACCTTATTTAATCTCCAAACTCTTTGAAGGAGATTTCATTATTCCAGTTTCATGTAGGAAGATACTGAGGCTTAGGCCACTCCACTCAGTTTATCCAAATAACAAGTAGCATACCTGGGGTCTGAAAGTACACTCTTACATCTTATATCCTGACTTTTTTCCCTTCTGCCTTTTAATAGAAGGAAGAATTGGCTCACAAGTGGAGGATAGGTGTGGGCATCATGGCATAGACACTTAGGGCTTGGAATAATAATAATCTGAGATTGAGAGGTAATAAGCCTCTTGTCATTGGAAGTATTCAAGCAAAGATTGAAGAGTTCCTGGAATGAGGGTAGGAAGGTTGGGCAACCCCTCAACCCTGAGATTCTCAAAAGGCAGGATTCTGTGTGTCTGCAAGGCACTGTAGCAGGAGACGGGAATGGACATGACTGAACTACTCACACTCTACACGGTACTTCTCCATCTCTTGCACCTCAGCAATAGACTCACGAAGGTCAGACGTGAAGCGCAGCCGGTCCTGAAGGCTGGGGGCATTGAAGATGATGAGGACTTTTCGCTCCCCACCAGGTACTGCAGACAGCAACTTGATCCCAAACTGGTAATCTATGAACAAAGGAAGGAAACAGGAGAGAATGCGTGCTTCTGTCAGGATCTAAACAACGTGGCTCAGTTGGGAAATTATTTTCAGGTTTTTTTTTGTGGATTTTGTTGTTCTCTCTTTTTTTAAATGCGTGCCTCTGTCAGGATCTAAACAACGTGGCTCAGTTGGGAAATTATTTCCAGGGTTTTTTTTTTGTGGATTTTGTTGTTCTCTCTTTTTTTTTGTCTTTTTCGTTTTTACCAGTACTGGGGATCGAACTCAGGACTGCCTGCTTCCAAGGCAGGCACTTATGCCGCTGAGCTAAATCCCCAGCCCCTGTTCTCTTGTTTCTTGTGAGACAGAATCTTGTTATATTGCCCAGGCTGCTCTTAACTTACTGGGCTCAAGTGATCCTCCTGCCTCAGCTTTCTGAGTGCTGGGATTACAAGTGTGTGCCACTGTTTCCAGCCTGGAAATAATTTCTCTAATATCAAACTCTAACATGCCTTTTCTCTGCTCAAGCATCTTCAGTAGCTCCCCATGGTCTCCAAACTCCTGGTAGTTGTGGTCCTTTGTTTCTTTACATTCTGGGATAAAAAGACAAACTGAATTCTGTGATTTCCTGGAAATAATTTCCTTTGTGCCTTTACTCATAATGATTCTGCTCTCCCAAATGCCACTTGACCATGCTCCTCTCAGTTCAGTCCTTCAAAGTACATGATCACCAGCTCTTCAGCTCACCAGTTCATACACTGTGGTTCCCTGCTCTCCAATGGCCAGACCAGAGTCACACTACACTTTTGCCTGTTCTTCATCCCAGGACCAAGTAGGTACATTGGAGACCTTAGCCAGTTGTAAAGGACTTAAAACCTGGGGGTTGGTATGGATGAAGGAAGAGTATGGGGTCATGGCATGGACTCTTGAAATGCTGGGGTCCAACAAGAGACTCACATGAATTCTGGAAGAGCTGCATGTGCATTTCCACCAGGGGAAAGGACTGACGGAAGCTGTATGTCACCAAGATCTTCTTCTTCTGGAAAATTTTGGTGACCTTTGGCAGGGGTGGGAAAAAGACAAGAGAGCAGGGTTTGGGGTGGGGGATTTCCATGTGGTACTTATTTCTAATAATCATCATAATGATCATCCTCCCACCCCTACTAACAGACATATACACACAAACACACATTACCACAAGTAGGAGAGAACTGAAGCTTGAGGAACAGAAAGGAAAATATAAGAGAAAATGCAAGTTCCTAATGTTGTGGCAAAATACAACAAGCATTTGCAATTTTTACAGGAAGTAACTAATGGCTGCTCCCTCCAGAAAGCCTATTCTAACACCTAACACATAGATTTTTGTTTTGATTTGCCTTTCTGTGATACTGGGGATTGATCCCAGAGCCTTTGCCCTAAGCTACATCCCCAATCCTTTTTTATTTTGAGACAAGGTCTTCTTAAGTTGTCCAGGGTGGCCTCAAACTTTCAATCCTCCTGCTTCAGCTTCCATAGTAGCTGGGATTGCAGGTGTGCACCTCCATGCCTGGCTCACAGAATTATTATTTTTTTTCTGAGCTGCTATAATGCTTGGTCTGGACCTTATTCTTGTCAGGCTTTAAGGGTAGTCCTCTAGCGAGTGATCGCCCCCTGCTGACTTAGAGGGCAAGAGTCTGGTTTTCAGGTTCTCTTGCCTAGCCAGCCTCCACCCTCTAGAGCCAGCACATAATGGGAATCTCTGCCCTGCCTATAGAAGGGTTAACAAGTCTTTCTCTTAAAAACCTAGATCCTCAGTAAGTGGTTGGGCACTCTGGGATTTCCACTAACAGGTTCAGACAGTCTGCAAGTGGCTTTGTTTTCTCCTTCTATGTTGGGAGTGAACCTTACGTACATTAAGCAAGTACTCTACCACTGATCTACACTCTAATCACTTGAAAGTGTCGCTTAAAAGCAACTTTTTTGCTTGATGTGGTGGTGCAAACCTATAATCCCAGCCACTCAGGAGGCTGAAGTGGGAAGATTGCAAATTGCAAGTTTGAGGCCAGCCTGGGCAACTTAGTGAGACCTTATTTCAAAATAAAATCTTAAAGAGGGCTGGAGATGTAGCTCAGTGGCAGAATATTTGATTAGCATGTGTGAGACCCTGGGTTCAATACCCAGTCAGTCTCAGTCTCTCTCTCTTTGTCTCTCTCTCTCTCTCTCTCTCTCTCTCTCTCTCTCTCTCTCTCCCTCTCCCTCTCCCTCTCCATTTCTCTCAGCAACTGTTTTAATTTCAGTGCTGTTATAGGGCAGTGTTGCAAAGCATCTTTGGGTTTTCTGGACTGTGATCTCCCTTGGAACAGGAACTGAGTCTGATTCATTTCAGGGCACCTAACAGCTAGCATGGTGTCACACAAACACAGGTGTTACTACATGAAGGGTGGCTAATATTGACTCAAAACATGTGTGGACCAAGCATGCCTCCAGATAAGGCCATTCCACATATGAACTCTTATTTTATTCTCATGACAACCATATTTCAGATAGCAGGAAATCAAGACTCAGAGAGAATATTAAAGGTGCTTTGTCTAAAGCAAGGATTCTCAATTGGGGACAGTTTGCTCCCAGAGGGCATCATTGAGCACTGGTTTGGAAAAGATTCTTCTCTCTGTGTGTCTAGGTCTGTCTGTCTCTCTGTCTCGCTCTCTTTCTGTCTCTCTCTCTCTCTGTCACTTTTTCCCTCCTTCTCTCTCCCTTTCCTCCTTTCTCCTTCTCTCCCTTCTGTTTTTACTTTTTATTGGAGAACACGGTTTTGCTTTGAGGGATGCTACTGACATCTAACATGTAGAGAGCAAGGTCTTGCTAAATATTCTACAATGCACAAGACAGCCCCCTCCCCAAGAACTGTCTCTCTCCAAATGTCAACAAGGCTGAGACTGAAAAACCTGACCTCAAGAAGAGAAGGCCAAGGATGGTCAGAATCACTGTCCTCAAATTTCTGAAGAGCTATCTTGGAGCAAAGGTAGAACAACTTAATTTTGTGAGCCCCATAGGTCAAGTGATGATTGTTGAAGGAAACTCACAGGAACACCAATTCTAGCACTCAGATAAGCTTTCTAGGAAGGTGATTTTTACCCAAGAGATGCTAAAAGTACCTTCTAATCTACAGCCCTAAAAGTATCATCCCTAAAAGATGAACATCTTTGTACTGATGATAGGCTTGCTTTTAAGAATCACTTCTGAGTTCTAAAGATGGTGGCTTGATAGGCAGCATGGCAGAGAGCCTCTCTGAGAAAAACAACTCAGATGCTAGAATTTAACAACATGGAGAAGACCAGAAGAAAGTAGAGGGAGTCTCACACCAGGAAGAAACTGAGGAAAAAGAAAAAGAAAGAAAGAAAAGAAAAATGTGGATGAAAGGCTGGAACCAGATGCGCTCACTGGGACTGGTCCCACATTGTGCTGGGCCTGCCATGGAGTGGGACGATTCATGGTCGCACTGAAGCCACAGCTGCCAAAATCAGGAGTTGGTGAGTCCAGGTCACTTGGCGGGAGGACGTGGCGCAGCGTAGAGTGGAGCCAGATGGAAACTGCATTAATTCGTGGTGAGAGCTGGAAATTGGGTCCCACGGTGGGTGTGGCCAGCTGGAGGACATAGTAGAGTTGGGCAGGACAGGCCTGAACCAGGAACCACAGTGGCATCAGTCAGCCACCCCTGGCCCAGAGAGGAATGGTGGGACCTGCTTGGGCTGAGTCACACCCCTGGTTGGGACCCACCAGCCAGGGACGAAGCTGTCCCAACCATGTGACAGCGGCCACAGGACAGACTAACATGCTAAAGGCAATTGCCAGTTGACTGGCTAGAGAAGAGAGGCCAGACCACAGTCCCTGCGTGCACTCAGATAACAGCAAATTGGAGAAGGTAGCAAGCCTCCAGCCAGCACGCTTTAAAAAAACTGTAAGCAATACAGAGAGGGCCTGAGACCCCTACCATACACCTGTCTGAAAGAAACCAGAAACATGACAAGAGAAAGAAATAAGAAAAAGCCTCCAGCCACTGACTCTTGGAAAATAAGTCCAGGAGAGGTAAATACAGAAGCGATCCAGTGCAGCAACCATGCATTATTGGTCACAACATCAGCGGACATAAAGAAATACCTTCATGACCTCATAGACAAACTTAAAACTGAAATTATAATCTAAGTGAGGCAAGATATAAAAAGATTAATAAAAAAAATGCTAAGCCCCTCTCAAGAAGACACAGATGGAAGAATGGAGGAGCCCAGAAAAACAAGAGAATCCTTTGGTGAAGAATATAAACCAAATCCAGAAAACATGAAACAGATCGAAAGAGATTACCAGGAAATTAAAAACTCCATTGAAAGCTGGCAAAATGCTTGACAGAAACTAAAGTTAGCCTTTCAAAATTTGAAGATAGATTTGTAATGTGTGATCATGAAAGAAAAGACCTCTTAAAAATAACAAAGAACCAGGAAGTAACAATACAAAGGCTAGAAGACAACAGAAGGATCTGTAACTTAAGAATAAAAAATGTGGAGCTGGGGAGTTAGCTCAGTGGCATAAGCGCCTGCCTTGCAAGCAGGCAGCCATGAGTTCAATCCCTGGTACCGATTAAAAAAAAAAAAAGAATAAAAAATGTGAGCGAAGAACTAACCACAAATGAATTACAAAGGCTATTCACAGAAATAATTAAGGAAAACTTGCCAAACATAGGAAAAAGAAATTATATCCAGATAAATGAGGCATACAGAACTCAAGCCATGGGGGCTGGGGATTTAGCTCAGTGGCATAAGCGCCTGCCTTGCAAGCAGGGAGTCGTGAGTTTGATCCCTGGTACCGATAAAGAGGAAAAAGACAAAAAAAAAAAAAAAAAAAAAAAAAAGAACTCAAACCAACTATAAACAAAGCAGATCTACACCCAGACATATAATAATCAAGATCCCAGAAATCCACCACAAGAACAGAATATTAAAATCAGAGAAAAGAAGCAGATTACCTATAAAGGAAAATCCATCAAAATGATGACAGACTTCTCAATATAAACTATCAAATCAAAAAGAGCCTGGAGTGAAGTAGTCCAAGCCCTGAAAGAAAATAACCTTTAACCCAGATTGATGTGCCCTGAGAAACTCTCTCTCAAAATTAATGGAGAAACAAGATGTTTCCAAGACAAGGAGGAACTATGGGAGTTCATGACCACCAATCCAACCCTACAAAAAATACTGAAGGACATTCTAGAGAGATAGAAAAAAATCACCAGGATTCCAGCAACAGTGGCAGAGAGGCCTGAATGAACATGGCAGATAGTGGAATGAAGGAGAAAAGTGGACAAATAATAGCAGAAAAATAGAAAAGCAGAGATGAGGCAGAGAAGGTGGGCTATAATCTCTAATATAGATAGCCTTAATACACTAACAAAAAGAAACACAGGCAAAGTAGATTAGGAGGCAGGATCCATCAAGATGCTCTGAATAGGAAATATATTCAACCCAAAAGAGGGTTAATAAACTGAAAGTCAAAGATGAGAAAACGATGCTCTATGTGACAGGGAACCAGAGAGAAATAGGGACAACTCGTTCAGCAGCTGCAGATAGGTTGGAAAGTTACGACACTTTTGTGCAGTGTAGAACTACACAGCTAGAGGGAAGGAAAACCTTGAGGCTTTAGTAGGTAAAGAAATACAAGATCAAGGTCAGGGGTAAAAACGTTCAGCACCACCTGGATAGATAACGGGTGGCCCCCCTAATCTAAAAACTAAAGGCGTTAGTGGGACCCAAAATATACAAAGCACCCTGAGAAAGGGAAAGGGGAGGAATTGTTCAAAAAAGGAAGGTAGAGGATATTGTAAATAGTGTATCAGGATTTAAAAGCCACATTAGTCTTATCATTCTGTTTAGTTTGATTTTATTTTGTTCTGGTCTATCTACTCATACTAGATTTGAGGGCACAGATAGCTATCTCCAAAATAGCAGGATATACTATGGTAAATATCCTTGATTCCCTATTAACTTAAACTGAAGCCCTGTATTACTTACATTGTCTTACTATGATCTTATTTGAATTTAGTTTGTTAGACCACTGTTTTACCTTGACTGATTTTATTCGAATTTGGTATGCTTGGCAGTATCAAGTCTAAGAGCTGAGGCAACTACTCTGAAGATGACAAGATGTAATAAGATACTCATTCTGGTTTGATTATTAACTGCTTTTGAAGTCCTACAATGTCTCCAATGTTGTGTTTTTATTAAAATTGCTATGTAATGCTATGCTGAATTATATTATGTCTCATGATGTTGACAATTCTATTGAAAATAACAAGAGACAGCATAGTGACTACTGTAGATCACCTAATATTGTGGTTTTATATATCTTTTTGGTTTCATGTTTTTCTAGGAATTTGTTTTGTTGTCTTGTTTTGATCTGTTTTTCCTTATAATAAAGGATAGATATACATGTAGAGATTCACACATGTGGAGAATTTCTTAACAGTTTACGGGAACAGATTATACAATGCACGATGATATGAACAGATACTCTAAAGAAGAGACACTAAGATACGCAGTGCTAATTCTGTAGCATTATGATATAAAATCTAGCAATACTATTATTCACTGTTCAGAGAGATATTACTCTAGTCTCTTACATTTAATTTCAGCATACGTAAAGATATGGAGAGCTACTTCGAAGAGAACGAGAGACATTATGGCAGCCACTGTTGACTTTCCTAATGTCTGTTCTTGAAGTCCTAAAAAGCCTTCATCATCCTGTTCTGATTAGATTAGTTCTATATAATCTTCAGTATGTATTCACTGTGTGTGAAGATGGGGACAACTATTTGGAAGAAAATGAGAGACAATATGATAGACAGTGAAGCTCTCCAGTGGACTTGCTTTGAAATCAGTGTTTCTTAAAATTGTTTGCTTATGATCTGTTTTGTTCTGTTAATTTTACCCTCTTTAAAAAAAAATTTAAAAAAAGAATTACTTTCTGGGCCAGGGTTTTAGCTCAGTGGCCTAAGTGCCTGCCAGTCGAGGTTGTGAGTTTCTGGTACCAAAAAAAGATATGCATTCTAACATCAGGACCACTGCACTGTTTCAGACGCTAGCTCATAGGTCACCTTTTTCCATTCAACCCTCCAGGCTACTGAAGTGGACAAGGCCATTGCCTACCACTTTAAAAACTGCATGTCTGCATATCCCCTGACCCTCACAATCTCTGATATTTTGTGGTTTTGAGAACCTCTAAATGGATCCATGAGGAAAAGGCGAGGCAGGGAAGGATGGGACAGCAGAACACATCACCTGTCACTCCACACACCAGTGTCCACATGGTTCACCACAGACCCAGCAGCCAGCTTGGGCATCTCCCTCCCATCTCTCATACACTGTCCATACCACAAGGAGATCGTTGAAGAGGAAGACCTCCCGTTGATGCAGCCCTATCCTCTGGGGACGGTTTGGATCTGGCACCTCATAGAGCTGGCAACAGCAAACCAGTCGGCGGTGAGGAAGAGATAGGACCTGGACAGGAAGGCAGAAACAGGTGTCAACAAGGACCACAAATTAGCTTCAGGTGTCTGGCACCTTAATATTCAACTACACGAGGAAGTATACCCATGATATGTATGTATCACTCTGACACAAAGCAACTAAGCAACTAAGGCTTACCTTTGACCCTGTAGCATCCTCTGCCTGTAAGCCTTTCCTGCCCGACTCCCCCTGGCTGCCTTTGACCCATCCTTCAAATTCCAGTTCCAAAGAAACCTTCCTTGATTCCCCTAGATTTAAAATAGCCTCTCCCTCCTTTCTGCTCCCCTAAACTAGCACATAATGCAGAAGTATTTTTGTCTCTATTTGGCAACCCCTTTGGACTCTGAGTGGCTCCAAGGACAGAGACCATGTCTGATGTCTATGTCTCTGATGCCCAGTGAAATTCTTGGCTCACTGGAAAGGTTTTATATGAATGTTTGCTGACCGAAGTATATTCTCATTTGTGTCCTAGTTAACATTAATTTTGTAGCTCACTTGGGATAGGTAGGCAAAATCATAGGTGGGAAGGATGTTAATGTATATACAGCACCTTCTATGCACCTTGCAATATGCTAGACTCATTCATATGAGGTGTCTCACATAATCTGTGCCATGACTTCCTGAGGAAACCATTATTACCTATCCCATGTTGTAGGTAATGGGAACCTGGGGTTCAGAGATGGGCAGTGACCTAGCATTCAGTGTTGAAGGCAGACCAGAACCCAGGTTCTCTGTGCAACCTCTCAAGGCACTTACTGGTTTTTTGCCAACAATCATGCGCTCCACGGCCTGCACCTGGGACACATGGTCATCATTGGTTCTCAGTTCACGCCCCTGGATGCGCTGGTAGATGCCGACCAGAAGGTCTCGGGGGATGTCTTCACCATTGTCAACTCCTGCATGGAGAGTGGGGAGTAACACAGGGATATGTTCTATAAACATTGGGAGCAGATGGTAGGGATTCTTTATAGTACTCTACACCTAGAGATATTCCACCCCATGGCATGATTATAGTCAGGATTAACAATCAGTGAGCAAGCACCCCTGGTCCCTTGTCCAGGATCAGCACACAGCAATTGCTCTTCAACAAAGCAGTTAGGTGCTTTCTTCTCCATGATAGAGATTTTGTCTAAATACCTGAGAACATACTGTAATTAAAACACATACTATTTTTTGCCTTTTTAATTAGCAAAAATAGTTTCAAATCATGTCCAGAGTTAATAAGAGTATGGGGAACTGGTCATGTATAGTAACATAAATAGTTTACAAGGTGATTTGGCCTAAATGTTCAGACCCAGTGATTCCCCTTCTAGGAATCTGAGATATTACTCGGAAATATGCATAAGAAATATATTCAAGAATGTTCATTAAGTCCTATTTATAGGAAAACTCTGAAACAACCTAAGTTCTAAAAATAGAGAAACAGGTAAAGGATAACACCTCTGCTTAATAAAATGTTACATAGCTAATAAAAACTTGATGCTTACAAAAATATTTCAATAACATGAGAAAATTCTTGTAGCAAGTTAAGTGAAAAAAGGTAAGTTATATGTATAGCATGATTGTAACTATAAAAAGCTACATATGCTAAATACCCTGTAATTCTTGCATTCTCTTGAATGGCTTCACACTGTCTTGATATGCTTGATGTTATAGCATATGAAGTTACACTCAAATAATTCAAGGAGAGGCACTATGGCGACTACTATTATGTTAGATTATCAGGTGGTGAAACACAATGACACTTGAATTGTTCGGTTTTGACCTGTGTTGTTCTGTTACAATGTCCTCTCTTATCTCAATCTCCCCCCTTTTTCTTAAATTAATCTATTTTCTCTCATTTTTTTAATTAAGGGAAAACTAAATTAAAAAATAGCAGGACATAATATAGTAGCTTGCTTGGTTTTCCTATTAACCTGATTTGAACCCCAGTATTGCTCTCCCCATCTTGTTCTGTCTGATTATTCTATATTCTATTTTGTTTGCTAGTATCAAGTTTGAGGGTATAGGCAACCACTTTGAAGGTAATAAGATATACTATGATGCCCATTATGGTTTGACTATTATCCTTTTTTTGAAGTCCTGTAAGGTCTCCAGTGTTGGTTTTATTGGCCTTGTTCTGTACTGTTTTGATGAATTCTATTATACCTGATGATATAGACAACTCAGTTTAAAAACAGCAAGAGGCACAATGGTAACCACTTTTGATCACCTGGTATTCTATTTTTTGTATCATGTACTATGCCCACCCTTCTGTTCTGACTCTGTTTTGCTCTTTTGTTTTGTCTTTTTCTTTTTTATCAGTACCAGGAATCAAACTCACGACCACCTGCTTGCAAGGCAGGTGCTTATGCGCTGAGCTAAATCCCCAGCCCCGACTCTGTTTTGCTTAGTCACATTTGGTTTTATTCTCTTCAAAAAAAGTAATAAGAACCGTGGGAGTAATAAAACTCAAAAAGTCTAATTGCTATTGTAAAAAAGAGAGGAAAGGAAAGTGGACTAAGGGATATAACCACAGGTATGTTCAAGTGTGTAGGATGGAAAACCATATTACTGAGCTTTTGTTGGATCATTGAACGGAACTGTCTACAATGTCACTGTATGAATGTCCACTTTATATGCTTTAATTTTGTAATTTGGACAACTGTTTCTGGGAAAATAATATGTAACCTATTAACTGGTGATTTCTTACTGTATACATTTTTTTCTTGAAATTCTCTATTACTTGTACCCTTTTACTGCTTTGTTTTTTCATGCCCTTTCCTTTTTTCTCTTTAAATAAAAAAAAGCTACATATGGATAGGAAAAAAAAAACTAGAGTACATCCAAATACAGTTAAGTCCCCGACTTACAAACAAATTCCATTTGGGGAGAACGTTCATAAGTTAGATTCATTCACATGTCTGACAAGAAAGTCTTATACACCTTTGACACAAATATACAAAAAGCATAAAAAAGCCCCACATAAATACAGTAAGTCCCTGACTAAACTGTACTACTATACACTATCACACTATACAGTAAGTACACAGCAGCACAACTGTGACAATATCAGGCAGAAACATGAGCTACTTCAGTGATTTGTTCACCTCTCCGAATCTTTCTAATGTGACGTCTGTTCATATCTGTGAAGGTTAGAAAGTCCAATGTATTAGTAAATCAGGGACTTAATGTACTAAGCATGTTTGCCTCTAGGGGGTAGAATTTGGGTTTAATTAAAATAAATGTTCTATGTTTCTTCTACTTCTATTTATTTATTTATTTGTTTATTTATTTATTTGAGACAGGGTCTCACTATGTAGTTCAGACTGGCCTTGTTGCTCATAGCAATACTCCTACCTCAACTTCTTGAGTATTAGGATTACAGGTATGTGCTGCCACACTTAGCTAATATTTTTCAAAAAAATTTTGGCAATACCAGGGATCAACCCCAGGGCCTCATACATGCTAAGCATGCAGTCTCCCACTGAACAATATTCCTAGACCCCAAAGTTTCTTAAATGAGTATATATTACTTTCACTCCTTTATTTGCTTATTATTTGCTTCAATAATCAGAGAGGTGGAACACCTACACCCATCCACCCCACCCCCACACACTGGTCCTTCCATATCCATGGAAAATTAGTTCCAGAACCCCATCAATACCAAAATCTGAAGTTTTTCAAGTTCCTTCTATAAAATGCTGCAGTATTTGTGTGAAATTTACACACATTCTCCATATATATATATATGTATTTTCATTTTTATTGGTACCAGGGATCAAACTCACGACTGCCTGCTTGTAAGGCAGGCACTTATGCCACTGAGCTAAATCCCCAGCCCCTCTCCATATATTTTAAATCATGTCTATTTGACTTAACACCTGATACAATGTAAATATTATGTAAGTAGTTGTTACACTTTATCTTTTAGGAAATAATGACAAGAAAAGTCTGTACATGTTTTGTATGGATGAAATTATTTTTGAATAGCTTTTATCTGTGGTTGGTAGAATTCACAGATGTGGAACCCACAGAAATAGATGGCCAAATGTATACACATACAGAGAGACAATGTTGTGGGGGTAGATGAGTGAATAATGGCAGTATTCTTGGTGACAGCTCCAGATGGCCTCTGATCTAACTCTCTCTTCCCAAGTCTATCCCCATTCTCTACTCCTTATCCTCTAAACCTTTTGTTAGGGATAAAGATGTCTCCTTTAAAAATGCCACACCTCCTTGGACAGGTGCTACGGAACATCATTCCTCACCACGTTTTTTACCTTAGCTGCAGAGAATTTAAAGCCTGTCAGTTGTATACGCCTGATGATCAGCAAACTTGTCTTGTTTGGGTTTTGTTTTCTCTTTTAATCTACTTCCCTCTTTCATTTCCATAGAAATAATCTTAACATCTGTGTCTTTTTTTTAGTAGGTTGCTCTTTGGTGAAAGACAGAGCTTAATATCCATACGATAAAACCAAGAAAACAAAAACAAATGACATCTTTCATCTATCATTCAAGGCCCTCACAAAGTGGTTTCATCTGACCTTCCCAAACAATCATCTACCCTATCTTCACTGTCCTCTAAGCAACTTTATTTTCTTCCCTGTGCCTTTGTTGTCCTTCCTGCTAGACAAACCTCCCCTATTTTTATAAACCTTATCCATGCCTTCAGGGCTTCCCTTAACATAAAATCCTGCAGGAAGCCAGTTGGATTTGGACTCTTCTTTTGAGCTCTGACTGCATGTTGGCCTCTCTGACATTATTGTTTGCTCTGTCTTGTTGGTTAGATAGGTACTACAGCCCGTCTCTCCCACATATGGGGAGCTCTCTCAGAGCAGGGACTATGGCAGAACCCTCCATTGTTATTGGCACCCATTATGGAACCTGGCACACATTAAATACTTGAAAGTATTCACTAGATGGCTAGTTGCTTGACTGAATGAATAAATCAATACATGTATGGTAGAAAGGGTAGCTAAAATAATTAGTCTTTATGAGCATAAATAGGAAGATGAGGAAAGAGGAGGCAAAGAATAGACAAATAAATGACTGAGTGAAGAACCAAACTTTTTATCTATCATGTTCATTGCTATAACCCCAAAACTGACAAGCTTCATCCAAAGAAGAACTTCAATAGTCTGGGTATGAGTACACTGTGTGTGTGTGTGTGTGTGTGTGTGTGTGTGTGTGTGTGTGTGTGTAGCTCTGGGGATCAAAGCCAGGTCCTTGCACATTATATGCAAGGGTTCTACCACTGAGCTGCACCCTCAATCCAGCAATTGACTATTTGAGTCTATTAATAGATGAATGCCCTGGAAAAATCCAGAATTGGCAGAAAGTAACACCACCACAGTTAACTTCCAAAAACAGCAGGTATCTCCCTCATTTTTCCCCACTTCTTCACCCTATGCATTTTTCCTTTCCCATGTTAAGAGCAGGAAAACTCTGGTCACCTCACCTCTCAGGTTCTTGATGAAGTCATCTAGTTTCATCTTGCGTTCAGCCTTAACACTGGGACTGTACATGTCAGTATTGAGAAGGATGATGGCAAAAGCAAGAATGAAGATGGTGTCTGGGTTCCGGAACTGGCGAACCAGGGCTGGATTGCAGACACAATACCGCTGGCTGCAAGACAGGAGCAGCCAAGGACAGATTCAGGCACCAGCAATTTCTGCCTACCCACCATCTACCCAGCCTGGCACCACCATTCCTTTTTTCTTAGAACTATTCCCTTAGTTCTCTGGGTCTATTCTCTTGAGTTTCTCCAAGACAAGCAAGTAAAAATCAGCCTTACCTTTAATGGAGACTTCCCAGGGGATTTAAATAAATTTTGTCTCAATCCTATCACAATCCTATCACAAAGTAACTATTCTTCTTCTTCTTCTTCTTTTTCTTCCTCTTCCTTCTCCTCCTCCTCTCTTCCTTCTTCTTCTTACCCTCTTTCTCTCTCTCTCTCTCTCTCTCTCTCTCTCTCTCTCTCTGTCTCTTTCCCTCATTGGTGCTGGGACTCAAATCCAGGTCCTCAAGCATGTGCTCTATCACTGAGCTATGCCCTTGGCCCTCAAGGTAACAGTCCCATTTTACAGGTGAAGTGACTGAGTCTCCAAGTGCTGAGATAATTTGCTCAAGGGAACAGAGCTTATAAATGGTGAATCCAGGAAAAACATATCTTTTTGACTATAAAGCAAATCCTTCTCCCATCATTGGTTACATGTTCTCAGCCACTTCTGTTTCTCCTTTAAATATCTCAAGGAATACAGCAGGATTTTGACACAGGTCTGTCTGATCCTAAAGCATGTATAGTGAAATATGATGGTTATGAGCATGGATAGACCATAGAGTCAACATGCCTCAGTTAAAATTCAGGTTCCATGCCTTCCTGTATAATCCAAGGCAAGTTACTTAAAGTCTCTGAACTTCAGAATTCTCAACTACAAAATAGGTACAAAATGAAAACAATGATAGAAGCATGTACCTCATTTGGAGGTTTTGAGTATTTGGTGAAATAACCATATAAAGTGCCCAGCTTGACAACCTGATACCTAATACGTCTTCCATGAATGTTAGCTCTTCTCTTTTCTCTTCTCCTCTGTTCTTCCCTCCTCTCTCTTCCTGTCCTCCTCTCGCCTGTTTTTTTTCTTTTTCCTCCCCTCCTCTCCCCCCATCCCCTACCTTCCTTTGTTTTTTGCAGCACTAGGAGTAGAACCACCCTGGGTGTTACGCATGCTAGGCAAGTACCCTACCACTCAGCTACACCTCCAGTCCTGTGAACATTTGCTTTCATAGCCAGTACTATCACTTATTAAATGCCCATGTTCCAGATACTGAACTAGATGGTATATATACTACCTCTGATTCTCACAACTGCCTTGCAAGATATAATTTAACATTTGTCTTATGATGAGAAGAGTGTGGGGTTCAAAGAAGTGACTTGTGGACATGTACTCCATGTGCTCCCAAAGTAGAGAGGGACAGCTTCAGGAGTGGGAAACAGGCACACCTGAATGCTTCGATGAGTCGCTCCACTTTCTGGGCCTCACCCTGAACCCGGATATGGGATTGGAACTTCCGGAGTGCATCATCCAGATCCATAGAGGAGAAGTCCATCTCATCCACTACACAACTGAGGAACAAAAAAGGAGGAGTGGCATTCTCAATTCCTCCAGAGAAAACCTCTGATCTACCTACCCTCCCCTGCTCAATACCCTCACTGATACACTTTCAAAATTGGGGCCTGCAGTCTGAACAATATATAAGGACAATATATTTGAAATTAATCCATCCCAGAGAGTCTAAGAGATATACGTGATTATTAAGGGACCTTTCCATCAGTTAACTCATTCCAGAAATGGGAAAACTGAGACCCAAAACAGGTCATTGTATGAGTATATCTTGCCCAGGGTCACTCAGAATACTTTAGGAATAGGATCAAAAGAGATCAGATCCCTTTGGGGCTGAAAGGTATGGGAGCAGGAAGGTCTGTTTATCCTGTTTTGAAAAGTTTATCTAAGCAAAAAGGACAGGCTTTCCTTTTTTCCCTCCTGCCTTCCATTTTCCAGGAATCCCTGGCCCGCTTGCCCCATGCTGGGGTCCTCACTCCAACACATCTCTGTTGAACTGCTTCTGCCGGTTCCCTAGGAATTCCCCTATCATCTGCCGGCTCAGGCCTTTTCGTTCCAGGATGAAGTGAGCCACTCCCACTGGTGTGTCTGACAGGAAGCCTCGCTCGATCAAATACTGGATACCCTTCTCTGGCTTCCTGTAGAAAGAGAGAAGGTAGATGAGATGACTGTCCAGGAACTGTGCCCACTTTTCTGTTTTTAGAACTAATTTTGGCCCCACTCTACCATGGCCTCAAAGAACCAAGGATGTCGAATCTATGAAATAGCGCAATCCTTTCATGGTATGGGTAAGAAAACCAAGGCCCCTTCCAGGCATGGTAACATGAGCCTGTAATCCCAGCACTCAGGAGTGCGATATAGGAGGTTGAGATGGAGGATGGCCGCAAATGTGAGGCCAGCCTGGGGTACATAAGCAAGTTCCAGGGTAGACTGCACTACACAGTGAGATCTCGCCTTAAGAAAGAAAGAAAGAAAGAAAGAAAGAAAGAAAGAAAGAAAGAAAGAAAGACTGAGGCCCAGGGACAGAAAGCTACTTGCCCACTTCACAGAGCTGCAAAAGGTATTCTTATTCCAACTTCCTACTTCACTAGGGCTACACAATTGTTGAAGAAAATTAGTATCAAATGAGAGTCTGTTTTATGGCAGGAGCACTGATTATTTCTAGGAGGGCTGGAGGAATCCTGAGGGAAGGCCCGAGCTCCTGGCCAAGACTTTCTCAGTCACAGACTTTCAGGGTAGAGAAGAGGTTACTTTGTTCCAAGTCCACATCCTACCCCGGGAGGGGTATCATCCACCCTCTGTGAGTACTTTTATAGACAAGGTGCTCCATAAGTTTCCACAGAGCTAGGCTAAAATCTAGGTTGGAACTATCCCATATTCAGAGCCCCAGAACATTAGCACTTCGTAAGGCTAAAATTTGGAAGAACTTTGGTGTTCTAGGAATCTCAGATCTATTACTTCCCAATTGTACTATTTTGGAAAGTCCCCTTTACTTCCAAGTCTCAGTTCCTTATTTATAAAATAGACTTTATTAGCCATTTTGTTGAATTATTGTGAGAATTAAATATAGGTGGCAGTGTTTAATAGACTATGAAGATGTAAGTTATTTATATCTAATTCCTTCCATTACATCTCATGTTTTCTAATTACATCTAATGTTTCCTAATTATTTTGTAATCAAATGCCACAGACCTAGTCTATTCCTAAGCACCTGGCCCAAGTCCAGGCACTACAAAGAGCACAGCTGTCACTGAGTAGTTAAGTAGTCCAGCACATGGCCCTACCTCTCAACACCTCAAACAAACACACCCTGCTTGTCAATAAATGGAAAAGCTGAGGCCCAAGGAAGAAACACACATTGCCTAGGCTTCATAACAAGTAGTCAAAAGCAAATTAGGGGTTCTGATCTTCTGTTTCCCAGACTAGGGCTCTCTGTACCCCAGATATCTTCTGCAAAGGGGAAACGACAAGGCTCAAAATCCAGTCAGTGGGTATGTCTCACCCAAACCTAGGTATTTTGGGGATTTCTCTACTCTGCCACACTGTTGCCAATGCCCTCTCTTGAATAATGAGAGAAAAATACCATTCCACCAAACGAGAGGATGGCAGAGAACCATGGTCACTGCCTGGACCTCAGTCCTGAGGATCAACATGCCTATAGTAGGGTAGAGAGGGGTGATGAAGCTAGAACATGAAACACATACTTATTGAAGAGATTGAGGCCAATTCGATAATGCCGCCTCTGTACCACATCATTATTGAAGGCTGGTGAGTCCCAGCTGTGCCTTGTCTCCCTCTGGTATGTCTGCTTGCACAGGCCAGAGGCTGGCGGCTCCCTCAGGCTGTCCCGAGAAGAGGAACCAGAGCTGCAGTTGATGGTCTCATTGGAATTGCTGGAGCTCTCCAGGCTCTCGTTATCTCCACCATCAGAGTTCTCGCCAGCTGCCTCACATTTCCCCAACCTCCGACTCCCAGCCACACCACTGGGCCCAGTGCCACTGTTGGGGGCTGGTGGCAGGGGTCCAGGTGGGGCTGGGGCTGGGCCCTCAGGAACTGGGTAGTGGCGGTGGGGGATTGGGGCCCTGCCTGGTGGTCCCTTGTGCTTCAGGGTCCCATGGGGGCTACAGCCATCAGCCTCATACACCAGCTGGCGATGGACAGAGCCGCGATCTGAGCGATCACTCAGGTCCACAGAGCTGTCACTAGGAGGCTCAATGGTAAGCAGGGGAAGATGGGCAGCCCGCAGCCGGAAATCCCTGCATTCCAAGCAACCAGGCCCCCTGCGAGTGCCTTCCTCACGGCTACCATCTTCCCGGGTCCCTGGTGGCACTGGTGGAGGAACTGGGGGGAGGGTAGCTGGTGCCCAGAATTCAGGCCGGCCCTGTGGTGGGGGTTCTGTGCTGGGTAGTCGCTCAGGGGATGGTGGAGGAACTGGGTCATCCAGGTAGAGGGGAAGGTCACTGAAGGACGTGGCTGAGCTGTCTTCTTGCTGTTCCTTTGACTCTCGCTTTTCCAGTTGGGCTGACCCTTGCTCCTCAGACATGGGCCCCGATGGGTGGCAGTTTAAGGCCTCATCAATGGATTCAGCCAGAGACTTCACCTGCACAGGGGGGAAAAGGATTGGGGAAAGGGAGAGAAAGAAGGAAAGATGAAGGGAACAATATGGAAAGATGGGGAGAAGGGAAAGAAGGGAAGAGGGTAATTTTGGTGGATCAGCTCAGTCTCCTTTTCCACTCCTGACAGGTTCTTTACAGTCTATAAAATAACTCCCAGGGAGCCACTGTGAGCCTTCAGGAAGTGGGACCAATGACCTCCAAATTCCCTTCCGTCTCAGATACTCCAATGTGTATCTCCTTCTCAAGGCAAATACTACCTCCTGTTTCAGTCATCCAACTCTTCCCCATCCTTACCCCCCAAAATGCCAGAATCACAGCTTCCTCTGGGCTCCCAGAACCGTGCATCATTCTTGCTTAAGAAATTCATAATATTTAGCCTTGAGAATATGGGCCACACCTGCAAACTGTCTCCCTGTGGTGGCAGCTTTCAAACTGGCTCCAGTGATCCCTGACTCCTGGTATTGTAGATATTCACACTGTTAGGTACTACACTGTACCAAAGTTGGTTTCTGTGACTCACAGTATATGGTATAAGTGAAGGTACTTCTGGGATTAGGTTGTAAAAGACTGCAGCTTCAGTCTTGAGTGTTCTGCCAGGCTTATACTTTCTCCTTCAGCCCACATGGTGAGGACCTTAAACCTTCTTCCAATAGCCAACTGAGTAAGCTTGAGAACAGATCTGTCAACCTGAGCACAGTCTTCTAGTCTGGGGTCCTACCTTATAGCCTGACTATAGCCTCATGAGAGACCCTGAGCCCAGAACCCTCCAGTCAAGCTCTTCTCAGCTTCCTGGCCCTCAGAAACTATACAAAATAATGTCTGTTGTTTAAGCTCAGCCTCTAAAGTCAGTTTTAAATTACTAAGTTTGGGAGCAGTTTGCTGTGCGCAATAGATAAATGCACAGCACTGAGGGCTGGATGTCAGGCCTGCTTCTTCTCTCTCTCCATTGGATTGTGATCTTCTAGTCCCAATTATTCCCTAGAAGGATGAGTGCAGGCCTGATTTCTCTGTTTTGGAACTCAGCTCAACACACTGCTTGACACAGAAGAAATGTTTAATTAAATCTTTGTTGTATGAATGAATGGATGGATGATATAGATCCCTCCAATATTTTTTCCTCCCCTCCACCTCTTTACTAGCTCCAAGGAAGCATGCCCAGGGTAATGACAGGGCCAGATCAGAGAGATTTAAAGCACAGAGATTTCTTCTTTTATAAAGATTTAATCATTTCTACTTCATTCAATAATTTCTACCAAATACCTTCTTGCTTTCAGGTAGAAAACTGACATGTACCTAGCTAGGACTTACCTTAGGTGCTTTCACCTGTTACTTAGTTGAACTGAATCTTCAAAACATCCCTGAAAAGAAGGCTTTGCCTTGCAGGGTCTGTAGTTCAATGGCACAGTGCTTGTTGAGCACGTGTGAGGCCTTGGGTTCAATCCTTAGCACCACAAAAAAATCTATTTTACTGATGATGTGTTAGTGAGAGTAAACTGCCCAATGTCACACAGCTGGGAGGTAGCAGAACTAGGATTTGTACACCTGGGGAGGAAGTATGCTGATACATTCTGAGGCCAGACTGATCTCCTACCCACCTTACAGTCATTCCCATCCTTCTGTGTTTTTGTTGATGCAAATGCCTATGCAAGCAATACCCTCCAAAATCTCTCTAACTTGCTTCACAGTCTGGTAACATCCAGGTCCAATGCTATTTTCTCCAAGAAGCTTTCTCTGGTCTTTCCAGAATCCTTTCTCATGGTTCTGAGCACATTCTATTTCAGGAGATAGTAATGCATCATCATGTGTCTGTTATTTCCTACCAGACTGGGAGATTGTGAAGAATGAGGACTAGGGCCAGTGCTTTAGCCTCAGTGTTCACCTCTGTAAAATGGGAATAATAATCTCTGTCTCACAGATCTGTTCTGAGGCATAGACAGTAGGAAGCACCCAGTAGGTGCACATTACTTTAGTTATACCAATGAGAAGTTTTATTTATTTTTTATTTTTTTATTTTTGTCTTTTTTCATTTTTTATCGGTACCAGGGATCGAACTCAGGACTGCCTGCTTGCAAGGCAGGTGCTTATGCCGCTGAGCTAAATCCCCAGTCCCTTTCTTATTTTTTCTATATACCCCTGTTATTTTTTCATTTTGGTTTTGGTTTTTAAAGACAGGGTCTCATCACTCTCACAGTCCCAACTCAGACCATAGCTATCTATTGTTTTTAAATGCTCAAAAGCACAACTTCTTTCAGTTTGGAATACAGGTAAAAAGCAGAAGGAGCATCCAGAGCTCGGGAATGGGGAACAAAAGGCCCTTTTGGGGGCTCCTGACCTGTTTGGAGAAGGAATCTTCGAGTTCTGTGATGTCATTAGAAAACTCTCCAGATGTGGTGACAGAGCTTCCACCACCATCGATGCCCCCACCACAGGAGCCTCCATAGGGAAGCCCCCGATCAAGTCGGTGGCTCCGGGCACCAGCCATGGCACCCTCGTCCAGCGAGGCCGGCTTGCCCTCAAAGTATGCAGGGTTCTGTGCCTTCTCATACTCCTCAAAAGAGAACTGCATCCGCATGTTGGAAAGGATGATGCGGCGAGACATGCGGCTCTCTGAAGCTGAGCTGCGTAGCCGCTCAAAGTTCTTGTTCATGCGGTACTGGCGGAAAGCTGTCTGGATGGTCCTGGCAGCCCTGCGGCTCAGAAAGGAGCCTCCGTACTTCCTCTCTAGCATTTCCACCTGGCAGGGTAGAATCAAAGGGAACAAGGTCAGAAAGTTGCCACAGCCTAATGAACCTGGTCCTTAAGCACATCCCCACTTGAATTACAGCTAACTACTGATAGTCACTCAAATACGCCAGGCAGCATACTCAGTGCTGTCTTCACACTTGAATCTCAGACAGCACTGGTCACATGGGATTGGACCATGTTGTATTTTTCCAAAATTTGCAAGCAATATATGTTAATTATTAAAAAATAACAAAAAATCTAGAGACACCAAAAAAGGAAAGAAGGGAAGAAGTAAATGGAGATGAAGAAATTACAGGAAAGAAGAAAAGACAGAATGAGAGAAAGAGAAGGAAGGAAGCAAAGGAGGGAAGAAGGAAGGTTGGCTTGCCTAAAGCCCAAACACCTAGGCCAGTGATGGAGTCCTTTCAGAGCTTTCAATGATACAAACATGCTATAGATTTGTCACCAACGATCCTAGGCAATATCATAATTAACATTTTGGTACAGTGTTCTTTCAGGTTTCTTTATTCCTAAATATAGTATTTTGTCCTCCCCTTTGTTGCTGTTTAGCTAAACAATATATTGTATCATATGTGAAACTGTCAATTTATGTGTGTCCTGATTTTGAAGACTGGGTACAGGGCTCATTCACCTTTGTGCCTCCAGGACCCAGGCATGGAGCTCAATAATATTTGCTGAGTGAATATGAGACTCCATGGATGAGTGGTGAATGAATGAGTCTGCAGAAGCATGAAGTGTATATTCTCCAACTCCAGTTTCACTGTCCTTCCTAAGTACCACCCTCTCATACCACATCCCAACCCTCCCTTGGCTCTCTCTTGCGTACCACTCCCATCCCCAACCAGAGAGCCATTCCTTTGGTACCTTCTTATCCTGCAAGTCTGTGGAGAGTTCATAGCTGTCCGATAGGGCCTTGGAGCGCTTTATCTCCTCTTCTTCCTGCTTCCTCAGGGCAACACTGGCTGGCTGGAGGCGTGCCCGCTGAGCCCAGGGAAGGCCCACCCCAGCAGGAGGGCCCCCCATGTGGCTGCTGGTGGGGGGCAGCTGGCTCAGCCGGTAGGGGGGTTGGCTCCCAGGGCTATCAACCGCTGTGCTGAGGTCACTGCCTGGGGCATCACCCTCCACACTGTGGGGATGAGATTAGATGAGCCAGGATATGAGAACAGGAGAGAGGCCTGCTAGCTGGACTGAAACTGAGTAGGCCAGATTTATTTCACACTCTGTTCCCACATAGAGACCCCAACACTTGAAAACCAGACGAGAGTCCTAGCCTCAAGCTGTCCCTCACTGTTACCACAGTCCCTTCCCTTCAAGCCCCTTTGCTTTCACAGGCTTGTTATCATTTCTCTTCAGCTCCCTCCCTTAGAGGTACATCTCTACAGCCCCATTCTCATATTTTATCTCTCTCTCTCTCTCTCTCTCTCTCTCTCTCTCTCTGTGTGTGTGTGTGTGTGTGTGTGTGTGTGTGTGTCTGTCTCTGTCTCTGTCTCTGTCTCTGTCTGTCTCTCTGTCTCTCCTACCAGGGATCCAATGCACCACCTCCCACTTACACCACTGAACTAAATCCCTGGCCCCAGCCCCATTTTCTTGGATGCCTTTCCCACAAGCTCTGCCTTCTCACAATGTTGTCTCCAGTTCTACTCACCTATCACTCACCCATCACAGCCTGGTTCCCTCACAGCCTAACCCTCAGACCAGTCTCATCCAAGTCCTAACTTCTCAAGCTCATTTTTTCTAACAGTTCCTACCCCCTAACAGCTAGAGTCTCAAACTTTCCTTTCCCTTGACGGTCTAGATCCCTCCTCCCCAGACCTCTTCCCCTCCCAGCTCCATGTCCTCATGGACTTGTCCCCAATACAGTGCCTGTGATGCTGTGATTTTCCTCTCAGTGCCATCCCCAGCACTACCCGGGACCAGTTCGGTTGGAATGCCACACCCCATCCCCTAGGGCCCCAAACCCACCCCTACACCTTGCCTACCAAGGAGCTCCCCTCCCTGCGTAACCCTGCTTCTGTCCGTTGCCCCTGCCCTTGGCAGCCTGGAGTCCCAATCTGGACAGTCCCCAGGGTTTCCCAGTTGCTGCTCCAAAGGTAGGGCTAAGGCTTGGGAGGTGCTTCCCATCTAGCATCCTCACAGGTAAAGTGCTGCCCTGCGGGGTAGCTTCCTTTTTCTCCTCATGGCCTCCTCGGCTCAGGTGGGGAACAGGGCAGGAGTCTCGAGACCGAAGGGTGGCAAGAGCTGAGCCCCAGATTGGCCTGCCCAGTTACTCAGCTGTTTTTCTGCCAGACCTGCTCCCATGGTGCCATGGCAACCAGGCTGCCAGGGAACTCAGGTGTTGACAGAGCCCTGGTGCCTTAAGCCAAGCAGGCAGATTTGGTGAAGACCTGCAGAGGTAAGGAGAACCCAATAGAGCTCCAGAGGGTAGGAGCAGGCAGGTGAGGGATGGGTGGGGGTGGCTGGACCCAGAGAATGGTCTGATTTTAGGGAGTTCTTGGCTGGTGAAAGGGTTAAGGGTCCACTTCTGAGGCCCTGTTTGGCAAAGGCCAGGTAGGGAAATTGAAAGAGGATTCCCTATGAGGGTGGGAGCTTGAACTCGTGTAGGCAGGCCAGCCTTACAGCAGGGTACTCTGTGCTGAGGACGGGGTATGGTGAGGGGGCTACAGGCCCTGAGGCTGGGCCCTGGGCTTCGGTGGAACCAGGCTCTGCCCTGGTAGGAGCTTCTACCCTCCCAAGTGTTAATCTGTAACACTGTAAAACTGCCCAGTACTGCACTGAACAAAGCAGAAACAGACTAGGGGACCAACTTCCACCACATATGTTCCTATTCTGGGCCTCAGGGGCTCCTGATGTCACTCTCTATGGTCAGGTCACCCCCACCCCAAATCAATGTTCCTCTCCTCTCTCTCTCTCTCTCTCTCTCTCTCTCTCTCTCTCTCTCAGGACATCATGATCCCTTACACACACACCTCTCAAATCTCTCACTTCCCACACAGTTGTAATCAACTGTCTTCTCTAATCATAAACAATCCAGAACTTCTATCACCCAAGTTCCTCATTCTGGCACTTGAGGCCTCTCCAAGATAAAAGACAATGCATATAGGGCACTTAACACATTTAGACACTATTTTTTATCACCTTATGCTTATCAATAACTTGGTTACTCTTCCAAACAATCACATGAGGCAGGTATCATTATTTATCTTCATTTTACACACAAAGAAACTGAGGCCTAGAAAGGTTACGTAGTATATAGATGGTTACAGAGCTACCAATGATACAGCCAGGATTCAAATTCAATCAGTCTTAGAGCCCACAATCTTGAGCATTAAGCCATACTGCAGGGTTGGCTGTCAGCCCTCTACTCCACCCACCCTGGCCCAGATCCTGTTTCTCTCAAATGCTCCTCAGCTTTCCACCTCCAAAACCACTCATATATTATCTTTCACTGGCAATGCAAGCCCTATCACCTCTGCCATGTACAATCTGAGAAATCCCCTACATTCTAGTTCCGTCAAGATTCAGGACATATACCACCATGAAGAAGCCCTCCTGAATGCTGCTGCCAGTCTGAAACTATTGCTGATCCTGTTCAAAGCTCCCACACACAGCACATGGCTGTCCTCCTTTTTATGGCACAGATTAGCTTTGGCAAAGCGTGACAGCTATTTGTGTGCATGACTCCCAGAATCCCAGCACAAGAACAGAATTTGGTAATCTCCTACCTAACACAGAGCATAGAGCCTGAACCAGCATAGGTTCTTAATATAAGCTTTGGGTGGGCCTGAAGGACAAATGCTCCATTTGCTTTGGGCAAATGCTCTTAGGCGAGTGTTGAAATAAAGCTCTCACCTGAACTTGTACCATAGTCTCCAGTGTGTGCTCCGTCATATAACCAGGGAGAGCTTTCAAAATATGAATCAGACCTTTTCACTCTCCCATGAAAATCTTTATGCAGCTCCTCATAATTCACATAAAAAACACCAACTAAGCATCTATGCAGGTGTTAGGTGCTAAAAACATAAAAGTGAGCAAGATACACAAGATTGTTCCCTCAGGGAAGTGATACTGTAGTAGGGGGAAAAGACTATAAACAAAACAAACAAACATAATTTCAGATAGGGATAAATACTAGGAAAAAAACTAAAACACAGTTTAAAACTAAAAAAAAAGTGCTGTTTTAGGTATAGTAGTCAGGGAAGGTTTTTTGTTTTGTTTTGTTTTTCTTCAGGAAATGGCATATAAACAGAACCCTGATGGAAATGAAAGAGTGAGCTGTATGGCTGTCTAAGGAAAATGTACAAAGAGTACAGCCAATGCAAAGGCCCTAAGGTAGAACATTGCTTGGCATGTGTGAGGAATACTGAAGAGGCCAGTAAAGCCTGACCAGAGTGAACAATGGGAGACAGACAGAAGTTAGAGAGATAATGAGAACCAAATTGTGAAGGACATTGAGTCCATAATAAAACTGACTTTTATTATACTTAAGATCAACAGAGGAGAGATATGACCTAACTTAGGTTTTATAGAAATCACCATCCATAGGATAACTTCCAGATTTTTTACTATGGCCATGGGTGGCTCTCCTGACATGATCCTTGCCTTATAACCCCAACTTGACGACCTCTTGCTCACCCTTCAACATTTAGCTCATGTGCCTTTCCATACCTGCCCGTTTTTTCCACACAGGCTGGCTTACAGGTCCTTCTTCCTTGCCACTGTAGTGCTCTGTAGTCACCTCTATTCCTAGGCCAAGGGTATTGATTAGCTCACTTAATTCTCACAATTTACTGAGGCAGGTACCATTGGCCTCATTTAAGATAAAGACAATGAGGTCAGACACGTGATATAAACTCAGGATGCAAAAACCTAGATTTTGAGGTCCCCCCCCTCCCCGCATATTAGGCAAGTGCTTTACCACTGAGCTTTATCCCCATTTTATTTTTTACTTTATTTTGAGACAGGGTCTCAATAAGTTGCTTAGGCTGGGCTTGAACTTGTGACATCACACATTGTGATCCTCCTGGTACTACAAGCATGTGCTATTGCCTGGCTCAAGTTGTCTTCTCATGACATTTCATTGCCTCTCCCCACTCATGGCTCTGTGCTGCTTTGAACTCTCCACTTGAGGGCAGTTCTTCACTTGAGAGCTCACCCCCTTCTGGTTGTAAAAGGAACAGCAGCAGGGATATTAAGATGTTAGTATAGCCTCCCATGAGAGGGCATGGCCAAAAGCTTTAGGTCCTGGATGCGCTCTCTCTCTCTCTCTCTTTCTCTCTCTCTCTCTCTCTCTCTCTCTCTCTCTCTCTCTCTCTCTCTGTGTGTGTGTGTGTGTGTGTGTGTGTGTGTGTGTGATTTTCCTTGTCTATACCTCAGTCTGTCGTCTGTGCAGGGATGGAACAAATGAAATTCTCTCTTTGGATTCCTGAACTTCAGAAAGGGCCTTCTCTTTCTGGATTCCTCTCAAATAGGAGCAAAGCATGTGCATGCACACACACATGTACACACGTGTACACATGTGTACACATGCATAGGTACAAAACCAGACATATCTAAAGGCCAACAAACCTAAAAGCAAAAACACAAGCCCACAACTATATAGATGAAGGTATGACCATATACAGATAAACACAGACTACAAACACACACCAGTGCCCATGTGCACTGTCTGCTGGGCTCTTCTGTAGGGGAAATGAGAGCATCCCCCCATGTCATGTTACACAAATAACCACAGTGTAAAGTGGAAAGTTATCAGGTTTGGGAACAGAGGAAGTGCTGGGGAGTGCAGGAGAGAGAACCCTTTTGCTTGAGCAGAATAAAAATAAACTCCCATTTATTGCGCACCTTCCCTGTGTCAGGCATTTTCCACACATTATTTAATCTCTATGGCAAACTTGAGGTAAGAATTAGGATTCCTGTTTACCATAGGGAAAAAAGGCTCCCAGACAGAAAGTGACTGCCAAAGGTCTCAGAGCTAGAAAGTAGCAGAATGGAGATTCAGACCCCAAAGCCTGTGCCAGCCCTCCTGCTACCTTGAAGAGGAAAGACACTGGTTGACTGACTGACTGGCCTTGTCTAGGAAGAGCAAGGAGACATTAAGAGTGATGGACCTCGTGAGCCAAGATTCTAAGATGGGGAGAAGCAGAATGAATGATTCCTAGGAATTAAGTATTGGTCTGCCTATGGTGAAGGGCAATGACCCTCCCTTGGTGCAGCTTTTAATGGCAAGTCTTCTCTTTCTCCTTCCCTTTACTGGCACTACCCAGAGCCAGGCAGCCAGCAGGGGATGGGATCAGGATCCAGTTGCCATGGAAATGGATGGGGGCTGTTGCCATGGATACCATAAGATGAGGGCAAGAGGAAGCAAGGGATGCTGAGGACTATCCCCATGACAACTTAGGCTCAAAAGGACTAGAAGTGAGAGACAAGAAAACAAGACAAGGAGGTCGGAGTACTGAGATGGGGCAGGAGGTTTTGGGTTCTGGAAGAAAACTGGGTAAGGAGATCAGAGCCAGCAGCGGGTAGAGAGGGTGTCTCTGTGTGTGTGTGTGTGTGAGTGTGTGTGTGTGTGTGTGTGTGTGTGTGTGTGTAGAGAGAGAGAGAGCAGTCACCTCTCCTCTAACAGTTCTTCTGCAAGCTATTTCTGCTATCCAATCCCAGTGCCATAGTGATTTCAATCCTAAGCACAGTCTGGTTTTGCACTGGGGCTGCAAGGAAAGAAGGAGGCTAGTAAGGCTGACTGGGTAGACAGTAGGCAAACAAAATTTGGGAGCACAAAGACCTTGGTTTGAATGATGGTTCTCCTTCCTTATGGCCCTAAAAATAAGAGCTCACATGTATTGAGTCTCTTTTTTGCTAGACCTAGCAATTGTGCAAGGTCTGGGTTGTTCTCTCTGAAGGAGATAATACGGAAAATAAAATTAAGGTGCAGAGACAGATGGAGTAACTTGCCCAGTCACAGAGCTCAGCAGTGGTAGGGCCAATATTCAAACAAAAGTGTATCTGGGGGCTGGGGATTTAGCTCAGCAGCATAAGCGCCTGCCTTGCAAGCAGGCAGTCGTGAGTTCGATCCCCGGTACTGATAAAAAGGAAAAAGACCAAAAAAAAAAAGTGTATCTGAACACATAGGGCTGGAGGTATAGCTCAGTGGTAGAGCACTTGCCTAGTGTGGGTGAGGCCCTAGGTTCCATCCCCAGTATGACAAAACAAAAGTGCATCTAAACACAAAGCTCATGCTCTTTATGTTCTAGGCACTGGGCAGCTCTTCCAAGGTAGAGTCTATGCATCCTCCATCTCCCAAGGGGCCTTCCCACAGCGGCACACTGGACAGATATTTGTGGAGTGGATGAGTGAAGAAGCCACCCAGAAGGAAACAGGAAGACTAAAGTGAAATGTGAGAAGTGCATGACTTCAGTGACTTGTGGATTTAGCTAGCCAAGGATAGTAGACTCAGAGCTGGTGAGGACTATATGAATTAGGCTTTATGAACCACCCCATTTCACAGACTCAAGTTGAGGCCATGACATTCAAAGTGATTTGTCCAGGGTCTTTCAGGATAGGAATCCTCCATATTCTAAGGCCAGTGTCTCATTTTGAGTCTCAGAACCAACAACTACTCCTTCCCACCATGCCCCATAAGATCCAAACTATCACCATCAGCAGGTTCCTTGCAATTCCTAGACTAATTGCAAATTTACCCACCCTTCCATGTTTGTGCTGATATACTTCCTTTGTTCTGCCCAGAATGCCCTCAATCTCCCCTTCACCCTTGGACTTGATTGGCCTGGGCATGCTTATCTTCATCTTGCTTTAACCCCAACTAGACAGGGCCACCTGCAATCAGTTCTGACTCATTTCTATGTTTCTGTCTCATTCACTTCCACATCACTGTAGCTCTTATCATCAACTAACTTGTGTCTGTCCCCTATTCGCCACTGCCATGCCTGTTTTGCAAGGGCAGTGGCCTGGTATGGTTCACCTCTGTGGACCACCATGTATGTCCAGGCCAGGGCACTGCACACATCCATTGCTCAACAGCCACTCTGGTCTCCTAAGACCACAGGTACAAGTCACATGCATTTGTATGTGTGTGGATCACCCTGCCTGACATCTGTTGGCTTAAAAGGCATAGCCCCACATACTTAAAAGTCACTCATATCCAAACTTGTAATTACATCTACCAGACACACATAAAGACAACAAGCACAGAAAACTGCTGCCTCACGCAAACAACCTCACATCGTCAATTTATGTCCAGCCTCATATAATCATATTCCCTCAAAAATCCAGCAGTTCACAGTTTCTTGCTACAGTGAGACCTGCATACCCTCATGAAAAGGCATATTCATGGATGCATGGACACATTTCTGTTATAAACCTACCCTTTTCTCACCACCCAGGCCCTATGTCCTATTTGGCCAATTCAGTTGCCTACCCACGAGCCACAGCTCCTAAGATGGGTTTCTGATCTTGATTTGCCCTCTCCCTTCATTTAGTAGGCCCCCCCACCAACTTCCTTCTGTCTCCACTCAAATAAAGGTTGGAATGATTTCCTGCTCCATGTCACAGGTCACCTAGATTCACATACACTGGAAAGCAATTTGCTCACCATTCCCCAACCTGACCCTCTACCAGGTTTTCATTGGTATGGTCCTTGTCTCCTGCAATGCCTTTGCAATCAGTTACCACTCAGGGAAACCTTTCCCAGCCTACAAAAACCAACTCTTATCCTTCTACCTCCAGCATGGTCTCGAACACAACGCCCACCCCCACCAGCCACCTTAACATCTCCCTCCTCTTTGGACCAGGAACATATTGTGCTCATTAGTAAAGCTGTTTCTGCTCAATTACCCAGCCTACTTTCCCCAAACATCTCTTACCTCCCTTGAGAGATGGAGAACTCATGGAGAACACAGCCACTGTCTTACTTTTGGTCTCTTACAGTATTTGAAGCCTTGCACCCAGTAGGCTCTCAAGCGATACTTTCAGGAAGAATAAATAAAGAACAGAGGAAGACAGTGGGATGGAGAACAAGGGAAGGAGAGAGGAGATAAATAATGAACCAGCAAATGAGTAGCTGAGTTGAAAGAGAAGAAATGAGTGGAGGAATGAGGTAAGGTTCTTGGAGGAAAATAAAGAAAGGGCAAAATCTCACCTGGGCCTTAACCAAAACAAGAGCCACCAATCACAAAGTGTCCACCAGCCCCTATGCTGGGCTCACTGTGTTCTTTCTTGCTAATCTTGACAACCCAGAGAGGTAGATATATTCTCACTGTACTCAAGAGGAAAATAAAGCTCAGGAGAAGAAAAGACTTGCTCAGGGTTTCATAGATAATAGGCAGTTGAAAGCAGAAGGTAAACTTAGATGTGTCTAAGACTTGGAGAGGGAAAGTCAGGGTCTAAGCCCACTTTGGGGTCTCTTGGTTACACTCTTAACGGAACAGAACAAATCTTTAAAGGACATCATCCACTCTCCTACTGGCAGCCTCCAAGGTGTTTTAGCATCTACCTAGACACAGAGAATATTTAGTGTCATTGTATCTGGGGAAATTGGCTCCCTCTCAGATTCAGAGGTCCCTAAAGTTATAGAATCAGAAAAGTAAAAGTACAGAATCAAGGAACCTTAACATCACAGAATAACAAAACTGCTGCATCAGAATTTTAAATTTTATTTTGAGTCAGGCTCTCACTATATTTCCCAGGCTGGTCTTGAACTTGTAATTTTCCTCCCTCAGCCTCCTGAATAACTGGAAGACATATACCACCATGCCTGGCTATCATCAGAATTTTTTTAAATGGTAGAATCATGAGCTCTTAAAGTCATAGAATTGGAAAATCCAAACCACAGCACTGTAGAAATAGAAACTATAGAATCACGTGGAATTTGTTCCAGAATCATTGTATCTTAAACACACATAATTATTGTTCTTCAAATTGTAGCACCTCAGATTTACAGGATGTCAGGGCTGGAAGAACTCTCAGAGACTCTCAGGTCCAAACCACTTCCCATTTTCCAGATGGGGAAACTATGTATCACAGAGGTCAAGGGACATTTCCAAGGTTAGCCAGCTGATACTACCTTGGACTAATGGGCTAAAGAAGACAACAGGCATGCCCAAATTGGAGCCATTAATTTATTTATTGAGTACTTCTTGAGTGTTGACCAATACCACAAATCAAACCCTACTCTCTCCCAGCCCCTGTTCCCACCCTTGCATAGAAAAGAAGGCAAGGCCTTTGTGGGGATGGGGTTAGGGAAATGGGGTGGGGTGGAACATACATCAGACAGAGAGATCAGATTTTATTGATGGAAATTCTTTTGTACACAGCAACACACACTCTGAAAGGCCTTTTCCTCCTGATCATATTCACAAAGCACTATGGGAGTGACAGGGGTCATGGAGCAAGGCCTTCAAGCAGTAAAGAAAATGGCAGCTACAGCCACAGCAAAGGAACAAATGACTGGAACTTGGTAGGCTAGGTACTACCCCCCATCTGGTCCTCTGAGCCCTGGGCACCCTGCATCTCTGTGCTCACAGAGGACAGAGGCAGGTCCTTGGGATGTCATTTGGAGACCTCTCCAGGAGTAGCAGGCTCCAGGGTGCCTGGGAAGTTGGAGTGCAGGTGCAGGAAGGTCTGGGTTCCAAGATCCAAGCTCCAAGCTCTGCTTCTCTCACATTTTAGTCAGACCTAGGGCTCCAGCTGTTTTTAATTCAGGAGTTGGAGAGCCAGCAGGGGAGACAGCAGTGGGAGGGGGTAGGAATTTCAAGAAGGAAGTAGGGGAGGGAAGGGGCATGATGCGTGCCCATCTGGTTCCTGAAGCAGGGGAAAGGGTCCCTTGGGGGATCCGCAGGGGTGGGTGGGGCTGGTTAAGGCTTTTGCTTCTGCATAGAAAACGGCCCTTGTCCTCTCAGTTACCGAGAGGAGGGACTACTGCACTCGGAGGCTGGACAGCAGAACTGGTGAGCGTCTTCCTCTTCCTCTTCCTCAGTCTCCTCCTCCTCCTCCTCCTCCTCCTCCTCCTCCTCCTCCTCCTCTTCCCTGGGGCCAGGAAGGGCAAGGTAGAGGCCACAGGCAGTGGGTGACAGAGAGAGGCAGAGGCATTAGTTTGCAGAGCAGGGGGAGATACATGAAGGACCAGAACCAGGAAGTGGAACTAGGATAGGGGTTCAGATTGGAAGGCCAGCATGACGGATTATTCAGGGCCACACCCAACTCAGTCTCCAAGGAGCCTCTGGCTGGTCTTCTCATGGGAAGCCCTCTCCCTCACCCAGCCTAGGCTAAGTTTCAAGGTTACCCCCAGAGCATGTAAACTCCATTTCTGAGTCTGGCAGGTGTCCAGCCATTATTTTAAAGTAAATAATAACAATCTGCTCCAATCTGGCACTTTATCTACATCATCCCATTTAACCCCTGCAACAATTCTGCAAAGTAGATTTTAGAGATGAGGGAATTGAAGCTAAGAGAGGTTAGCTAATCTGCCCTAGGTCACACAGCTGGGGAAGTGACAGAATTCAGTATTTCAATCCAGGCTTCAGATCTCACACTCATTTCTACCAGGATTTCTGGGTGAACTTGGCACTATGTCTAAAAATCTATCCTGCCTTTGAAGGACAAAGATTTGTATTTTCCAAAGCTGAAGGTCAGGAAAATAGGAGATGCTCTAAAATGGAGTGTGAAAAATCCACAGTTTTGGAAGCAAAAAGACCTGGCTTCAAATCCCAGTTGTACAAGTGCTTCCAGGCACATTATTATCCCTCTTAAAACCTCAGTTTCCTCATCTGTAAGAGAGGTTTCCTGATGTGAATTCCCCAGAACTATTGCTAAGCCTAGAACATATATCAAGTGCCTGGAAAATAATTATTAATGAGAACATGGTGGGGACAGTTGCTAACTGCTCATGAACTAGATCGAATCCCCAAGGTGGCAGTCTGCTCATGCAGAAGCAACCACGGCAGAGACAGTCATTGCAGGAATAAGTGCTGTCCTGAGATGCTGCTGCACAGTACCAGGAGCCAGACTGAACAATGACAATCGCTGGAGTTGTGCCACTAGTTTCATGGTGTGGATGGATACACAATACGTCTGGGAGGGGACAAGGTATCTTGGAAGTGAAAAGGCTAATTCTCTGGTGACAGTCATGGAAACAGCCATGCCCCATTTCCAGATCCTCGATTCAGGGGAAACAGTAAATATGGAACCCGGGAAATGGAAGGATTGGGAAGAAATGGGACGGAAAGCAGACAGGCAGGGGAAGGCACTGCTGTCCATCAGACAGATGGACAAGCACAGGCACACAAGCACACACACCCTTTTCAGACTCAGAGCTCCCCCTCTGACACATTGCTCCACACACTCACTGAATCAGCAAAATCACATGAACCAGGGCTTGAGTCTCCCATTCCTCGTCTATAAAAAGAGAAAAAAAAATCCGTACCTCTCAAAGCTGTAATGAAAAGTGAATGATATTATCATTCAGTCCCACTCCTCACTCCTCTCTTCTTCAGGTCAGGCCCTGCTATCTGTCTCCTCCTGACATTGCAGGTACCTTCTGGTTTTTGCTTTCTACCTTTCTGGTCCATATTAGCCTTACTAAAGTCCACCTTTGAGCAACAATCTCTTCTGCTCAGACACTCATCCTGGCTCTTGATTGCCTCCTGGATAAGTTCATACTCTTCAGTTTGCCATTTAAGGCTCCTCCATCATATGGCTTCAGACAGACAAGAGTCAAATAGACCTGGGTTGCAATACCAGCCCCCCGCCCAGCTGGCTGGCCTTGTATTCATTTCTTCACCAATCTGGGACTTATTTTCCTTATATGTAAAAGAAGGAAATACCTACCCTGTTGGGTGTGGTGGAACTAAATAAATTTAATTATGTTAAAGCACCTGCCACAGGGTAGATTGAATGCCTAGAGCATAGAAACTATCACTATGTCTGTGATTATTGTTGGCATTGATATCCTACTCACTCATGCCCACCCTCCATCAAACTAGCTGGTTCATTATTCCATCAGCACACTCAGTCTTTTCAAACTTCTGTGCCTCTAAAGATTCTGTTTCTTCCATTTCACAGTCTTACTTCCAGAGAAACCTTTCTCTACTGACACTGTCTGAATTTAATGACTCTGCTCAAATACTGCTCCATGCCGAAAGAACTCCCTGACTCCCAGACACAAGAATTCATTGCTTCCTCCTTGCTCCAGCATTCATGTCTTTGTTTAGGGTTCTCTGCTGGTTGCTTTGAACTTTCCTCAAGTATTTCTGTCACCAATCTCAACACCCCTATATCTTCACTAGCACCACTTTCCTTTTCTGTGAGAAACATGGGGGTCCCGATACTGTTTAAGGTCAATCCACCTGGGCTCTGGAGCCCATCCCTCCACAGCAACCAACCCCTCTCCCTCATATTTTCAGCCTCTCCCCCACTGTTACCTCCTTCCTGTCCTCATTTATGGAAGCTTGAGTCTCTTCCATCTGGGAATAAAAACCCTCTCTCTGCCCCCACATCCCCCTCTGTCCCTCTCTTTTCTTCACAGCTAGGCTTCTTGAGAAATTTGTCTACACTGGCCATCTCTGCTTCAGTACCTCCCACGAGTTCTTCAGCCCACTGCAATCTGCCTCGTGCACCCACCACTGCATAGAAGCTGTTCTTAGAAAGGTCACCCAGGCCCTCCTGATGGTTAAAGCCAATAAACTCTCCTCCACCTTCATTTACCAACCCACCCCACTGCACTGCAACATTTGACACTCTTTAATAAGGTCCTCCTCTGCATGGCCCCTTCCTTCCTCTGCTTCTGGGAGCCCACTCCCAGCTGGTTTTCCTCCTACTTCTGCCTCCCCCGACTAATCTCTCAAACTCTTCCTCACCTCATTCCTTATGTAATGGTGCCCCTTCCCCAGTTCTGCTCTGGTCCTCTCTTTCAGGCCATTCTTTCAGTAATGCTATTCCATTTCATAACTTCAAGTACAGCTCTCTGTCCAGCATGGACCTCTCTCCTGGGCCCCAGACCTACCTAATGCTTGACAGACATTCCTACCAGAATGGTCATTAGGGCCTTTCAGATCTCAGAGGGCATCTCACCATGGCAAACCTACTTTCCTCTATTTCCTAACTTAGTGAAATGGAGTCACCCTAAATCCTTTCTGCTCCCTTAGCAGGTCAGTCACTATAAATCCTGCTGATGCTACCCGCTACATTAGTCTAAAGGAGTTGGCATGTAATCTAGCTGCTGTTACCTCATCTTCTACTCCTTTCACCCCCTTTTCAACCTTTGTTTCTCCAAAACACTGGTTCTCCTACTGTTCCTTAACTATACCAAGCACACTAGTCCCACAGGATCTTTGCACTTCATATTCCTTATAACTGGAATATCATCTCCCAGATAGGTACATGGCTCAGTCCCTTACCTCCTTTAAATCTCTGTTCAGAATTATTTTGAGGATAACAATATGCAATGTAACAACCATTACTAAATTCCTATCATCTTGTTTTGAAATCCTGTATTACCATTGTTCTTTGTTGTTTTGTCATCATTTTGCTTTTGTTGTTGTTTTTAATTGTTTGCTTCTTGATTTTTCCGGTATTTTCTCTTTAAAATAAAAAAATAGACAAAAGTCACTGCTCAGCTGCTGCCTCACTAGTGGAGTCCTCCCTCTTAAAAAGACATCCTAATATTTTCTATTCCCTTACTATGTGTCTTCATAGCACTCATGGACACCAGACACATTCATTCATTCATTTACTATTTGTCTCACCTACTAGAAGATCCATCAGGAAAGGTAACTGCTTTGTTCAATACTTTATCCCTAGTGCCTAAAACAGTGCCCTTCATAAATATTCATTCAATCCATTGTTAGTTCTGAACATATCAACTTAATTTACCTCCATCCTCAATCATCTCTGCTCTAATTCTGGTCCTCTCTTGTGTCCAATCACCTCTAGGTCCCTTTCCTCTCCTCTAATCTTTCTTCACTTCTTCACTTCTACTTCCTTAGATATTCTCTGTCTGTCTGTCTGTCTCTCTCTCTCCCCTCCACCCCACTTCTAGCTTCCTCTTTCCTTGTCCCTCCCTTCCTCTCTCTCTCTGGGATTACTCCAACCACCTCCCCTCTAATCTCCCTTCATTCTGAAATGCTAATTTGATCATGCCACTTTCCCTACTCAAGAATTGCTTATGGCTCCCCAGCTGTCTACCCAGAGGAAAAAAAATAACAAGCCTGAACACCCCAGAAAGCTGCTTGAGGCCTAATTAACCTCTGCCCCCTCTCATGCTTTGCTTGGTCCTTTCTCATTTCCAGGTTCTGTACAAACCCTCATAGCACCAGCAGCTTTCACCATTAGCTCTCCAAATCTTTATGGACCTTGAATGACTACCTCAAATGATACTTTCATCAGAAAACTCTGCTTGACTCAAACCAGCAGTCACCCCCAAAACAAAAAAAATCCTTTAGGGGCCAGGAATATAGCTCAATGGCACAGCACCTGCCTGTCAGGCACAAGGTCGTGATTTGGATTCCCAGTACCAAAAAAAAAAAAATAGAAAAATTATTTAGTATTTCCTATAGGAAATAAGTGTCTCCAGGTTTACCTGGATCTCTTGGGAACCAGAAGTATGCTAGAAGTTAGTAATTATGTCTGAGATCAAGCCCGTACTCCAAATTAGGCCTTTTGGCTGCTCTCTATGCATACAACCCACTTCTCATACTGACTGCTAATCTGATGTTTTCAAAACATGAATTTTGCCAAATTATTTTCCTATTTAGAATTCATTTATGTGACACTTTGCCACCAACAACACTGGTTCTCAATCTTTTTTGTGGAAAACAATCTTTTTTGGAATAGTTCATGAAAATCATAAACTATCACCCCTCAAAAAAATTACACACAGGTATGCACATGCAACATTTTATATTCAATCTCAGGAGGTTGATGGGTCTCCTGAAGCCCGTGTAGGACCCAGGAGCCCCAGGTTAAGAACCTTTGGCTTTACCCAATGGAATCCAGGTTCTTTTGTATATGCTATTCTTTCTGTCTAGGATGCTCTTCCACACTTCATACTTCTATCCCTGGCTAATCCTTAAGTATTCTCTAAGACTGAGTTTGTAGTCTGAATTGACCCCCACCTCGCCAGATTCCTTTCTCTGGGCTTCTATTGTTGCCACTCCCCTATAATGCTGTCCTCTGTCATTGCCCTTTTTAGTGTCTTCAACTGACAGAAACTTCATGGAGGATGACCATTCCCTAGCACAGTCCATAGCAGTACTCCCTCTAAGTGTCTCCTGAAATAAATCATAGTAACAGCTTCTTTACATTAAGTGCTTGTGAAGTTCCAGGCCCTTAGTGAGGGTATTCTGAATGGATTAGCCTGGATGTGTCATCTACTCTTCAATGAATACATTCTATTATATTAGCAGTATTCTTTTCTTTTTAACAGATAAGGAAGAAGATTCAGAGATGTGTGAGGTGAGTTGCTCCAGGTCATCCAACTAGATACAGAATTAAAATTGCCCCAGATGCCATGGCAAGTCCTGGTTCATCAATCCTTACTGCTGTGGACTGCAGATTAGCAAATGGCATCAGTAGAAGAAAAAGACCAAACACGAAACCTCCTGACCTAGGTTCCATTTTCCAACATCAGCTATTGTGATTTTTCTTCCTATATTATTCATATCAAACTAGGCACTTGTCCCTCTTTTCTTATGATAGTATGATATACTCCTCTCCAACTGTGTACTACTCTCAACCTTCTCAGCTCAAAGCCCTGCATGGTCATGCCTACCTTTTGTCTAGAACCATCCTCACACATATACAGTTTTTCAGCCTAATACAGTACTACACACTTAGCTAGGAGGAAAACAAGACATGAGTGGTCCTACTCTTTCAGAGTTGACAGTCACTCAGATGTTTTACATGTATCACTTCTGATCCTGAAAAGAGGCCTGAGAGGTAAGTAGATATTATCCCATTACACAGATGAGGAAACAGGCTCAGAAGCTAAATGACTTGCCCAAAGTCACAGAGTTTATAAGTGGAAGAACTAGGACTTAAACAGAGATACTGACTCAACTATTTCTTTTGCCCATGAAGTCATCCACTTGGAAGAGCCACGGTGGACAAGATCATTTCTAGTCAAGGAGTGGGTAAAGAAAAGCCTCAATTCAAATATCCTCTACTGCAGGAGAGTTTTCCTTGGCTTCCAGATGGGGCTAAATGCACCTCCTCTGGCAGCCTTCTGAGTCTAATTCTGTCCCATCCTAAACCACACTATGCTGTCATTGTCTAACCATCTCTCTCCCTTCTAGACTTGAGCTCTCTGACAGTAGAACCAAATGTAATTTATTCCAATATCCTACAAAAGTTCAGCACAACACCTAACCTAAAGCAGGCAAGATAAAATCCTAATTGAATAAATGAGATGATATTTGAGCTAGTTGTTAAAAAAAAGGATTTGAATAGTTGGGTATAGGAGAAAGGCACAAAGGGGAAGAAAATTGAGTTAGTAAACATAGGGACATAGGACGAAGGAAAAAGGTCGGTGATTTTGAAATTATGAAAGGGCTTATATAACATGTTTTTGTTGTTGTTATAAAAACTGGATCATGCATATTATACAGTCTATCAACCCTATTCATGCATATTATACATTCTATCAACCCTATTTTACAACTTGTTTTTTTTTTCTATATTAAAGGTCTTGGATATCTGGCCATGATATTCACAGATCCACTACAGATAATTCATAATATGGGTATGTCATTGACTAAAAGCTGCTCCCTATTGAAAAACATTTAGGTTTTTAAAAATTTTTTGCTACGTTGCACTGAGTATCTTTGTATATGTCTTGAAGTATTGTTGAAGAATAGATTCCTCAAAGTTCAACTATGAGACTAAAGAAATGCACATTTTATGTAAGTGCAGATATGTTATTTCTATTGCTTTAACATTTTAACAGACTGATTAAAAATAAAAATTACTTCTACTCCTATAATTCTATCTCTTTTTTTAGAAGCAGATATCAAGTAGCTTTTCAATTAAGAGTTTGTCAAGAGTGACATTCCATGAGGGTATGTAATTAGGAACTGTATACAATAAGGCCTACATTTGCAGTTTGGGTTGGGGTATTTTAGAAAAAGCCTCTGGCTAGCAAAGTTGAGGTTCCTATTGTGTAAAGCCTGAGAGAAATCTAGCTCCAAGATATAGTTCTCAGCTTGGAAGAATATGCACATTTGGGCTGGGGATTTAGCTCAGTGACATAAGCGCCTGCCTTGCAAGCAGGCAGTCGTGAGTTCGATCCCTAGTACCGATAAAAATGAGAAAGACAAAAAAAAAAAAAAAGAATATGCACATTTAAGATTCTTGTGGCAACTAACAAATTGGCCTCATTAAAAAATTGTACCATGGGGCCAGGGATTTAGCTCAGTGGCACAAGTGCAGGCCTGGCAAGCAGGAGGTCGAGTTCAATCCCTGGTACCAAAAAAATAAATAAATTGTACCAGGGCTGGGTATGGTAGTGCACACTTGTAGTCCTAGCATTAGGTGGCTGAGGCAGGAAGATCTCTGAGTTCGTGAGTTTGAGGTTAGCCTAGACTTTGTAAGCGAGTTCAAGGCCAGCCTAAACTATATAGTGAGACCATGTCTCAATACAAAGAAGTGTACCAATGTGCATGCCAATGAAGGTATCTGAGAGGTAGTTTCTCCACAGCTTCCAAAATCTTTTTGATGTCTTTAGGAAGCTTTCATACCCTTTGTCTTTTTTTTTTATATCGGTGATTGAACTCACCACCTTGTGCTTGCCAGGCAGGAGCTTACACCACTGAGCTAAATCACCAGCCCAATTCTTTGTTATTTATTAGGTAACCTTCAAGTTCTTCTCTGAATTGTCAAATCATGTTACTTCTCAATTTTAAATGGGTCATGTATCTTTTTCTTTTTGATTTCTGGGAGATGATATAGACAGAAACACTAACATTTTATCTGATATCTGTGTGCAAAGATACTATCTTCTGATTTGTAGTTTGTTCTAACTTTGTGTAGAGTATCTTTCTTCACATCCACACAGAAGTTTTCTTTTTTTTTTTTTTTTTTTTGTTTGAAACAGGGCTTCATTAAGTAGCCTGGGCCAGGTTTGAATTTGTGATCCTCCTGCTTCAGCCTCCTGAACTTGCCACCACACTGAGTGTATAAGTTTTAAATTTTAATGTCACCAAAATTATTCTATTTTATGGCTTCTGTTTTGATTTTTTTGTTGTTGGTTGGTTATTTTTTGGGGGGTAAGGTCTCACTATATTTTCCAGACTGGCCGCAAACTCCTGAGATCAAACAACCCTCCTGCCTGAGCCTTTAGAGTAGCTGGGACTATAAGTGTACACCACCACAGTTTGCTTGGCTCCTGGGTTTTAACGTCATACCCTGAAAGGCCTTCTTCACTTCAATATAAAAATATTCCAAATTTTCTTCTAGTACTTTCACAATTGTACTTTTTGTATTTGTCTTTATATGAGGTAGGGATTCAATTTAATTTTTTCCCAAATGAGTGGCCAATAGTCACATTCCAATTACTGACTCCCTACTGGTTTGAAGTGTCTTCTTTATCATAAATTAACTTCCAATGTCAACATATGAGCTTATTTCTAAACTATTTTGTTCCATTTATGTATTCCTCTATTTCTGTGAGGCTATAACATCTGTAATTACTGAAACTTTAGGGTAATTTTGTATCTGATAGGGCAAGTCCTTCACTTATGTTTCAAATTTTTCTTTGTAAGTTATGGGCATATATCCTTCCAAATGAACTTTCAAATGCAATTGTCAAATTCCCAAATAAAATACTCTTTTTTAGGGTTGATGTTGTGGTGGTACCAGTGATCAAAGCCAGAGGCACACTACCACTAAGCTTTACTATAGTTCTTTTGATTTTTTATTTCAAGATAGGGTCTCACGAGGTTGCCCAGGCTGGCCTCAAATTGTTGCTCCCCAAACCACCATACCCATCCCCACGTAAATTTTAATGTAAAATGCATAGAACTTTTGAGCAAACTAGGGGTAAAATGTCTTTTTTTTTCCTTTACCATGTTGAGCCTTCCTACCCATGAATAGGACACGACCCTTGATATACTTATCTTCCTACAGTCTTATGCCGAAATTTTCAGTTTTCTATAGAAAAGAATTTCACATTTCTCATAAATTCCTAGGAACCTTGTAAGGTATGTTGTTGTCACTGTTGTTTTGTTTTGGCTACTATTGTGTGTGGTACTGGGTCTTCAGTAAGTGCTCTCCCACCGAGCTACATTTCATCCCTCTTTGTTTATTATTTTGAGATACAGTCTTGCTATGCTGTTCAGGCTGAGCTCAAACTTATGATCCTCCTGCCTCTGTCTCCTGAGTAGCTGGAATTATAGTGTGTGCCACAACATTTAGCTCTATCATATCTTTTAATTAGTTATTGCTGGTATTCACAGAAGCTAATGGTTTGGATGCATATTTATTTTGTTCTACCCATTCCACTCAATTTTCTTATTAGTTGTAATAATTTTCATTTTATTTTGATTACCTATTTTTTCACTATAATTCCAATAGGACTCATTTATTCAAACTCCAAAGGATACAACATAAGTGAATACTGTTTTAGTTAAAAAAAAACAACATATGGTAAAGATAGCAAAAGTAACCAAAAAAGCAGGACAGTAGTTCACCACAGGGAAAATGGAGAGGTGTCACAGAGGGGCTATCTGGACACTCTAAAAGACTGCCCAGTGGCCTCTTAAATCTTTTCATGAGAACTCATGTCTTTCTCTAAATATTATCTTTAAGTAATACTAATTCTGACTCTTCTTTTTTTGCGGGAGGGTAGGTGCTGCCAAGGATTATACACAGAACCTGTATACTGAGCTACATCCCTGGCCACTTTTTAAAAATGTTTAACTTTGAGACATAAGAGTCTCTCTAAGTTGCCCAGTTGTACACTTGGCAACACTGACAGATGTCATTTGATTCCTTTTAAAATATTTGTTTGCTCTATTAATATGTGAGGTTAGACTACAGGTTTGTTTAATTTTTTTGGTCTAAACCTACCTAGTTACTTGTACTTTTTTCCCCTGGTGCGGGAGACTGAACCCAGGGCCTTGTTTATGCTGGGTAAGCACTCTACCAGTGAGTTTTATCCCCCAGACCTATTTCATTTTGTTTTTGAGTTAGGGGTCTTTCTGTGTTGCCCAGGCTGGCCTTGAATTCGTGGGCTCAAGCCACTCTTATCCTCCTGCATAGCTGGGCTATGGGCATGCACCAACATACCTAGCCAGTCCATAGCCTTATAGAATGAACTGTAAAGCTGTCCATCTTTTGCTACTAACTAATCTTTCCAAATTCAATAAAATTTCCATTGTACTACAACTTCCAGAATATCAACTAGATCTGGAACTATGTCTGAGAGGAAACTTTGAACACATTTTCAATTTATTCTTTTCTCTATTCAGGGTTTTTGTTCCTTCTTATGACATTCTGGTAATTTATATTTTCTTTAAAAAACACACTTCATATAGATTTTCATTTTTATTGTTATAAAGGCATTTTCTCATAACGTTTTTCCATCTCTTTACAATCTTATTTTATTTATCCCTTATTTTACTTACATTTTCTCACTTCTTTCTCAGTCATATCTGCCAGCTATGGTCTACCTAGTTGCTAATCTTTTCAAAAGCTGCATATTACTTTATCGAGTCATTTGTTTTCTATTTATTAATGTATGCTTTCTATAATAATTATTCTATTTTCTTTTAGGTTTTTTCTAGCTTCTTGAATGGAATAATTAGATCATTTAATTCAACCTGTTTTGTTCTCCAATAAAATCAGTGAAGACTATAAATTTTCCTTTGGAACTGCTATGGCCATATTCCATAGGTTTTGATACACATAGTATATTATTTATTCTAAATAGTACAAAAATTTCATTCTTATTTCTTCTAATGCAAGAAGTTTGCTTTTGGGTTTTTTGCGGGGAGAGGAGTTGGGGAGTCTCACTATATAGCTCAGATTGATCTGGAATTCAGCAGTGTAGCCCAGGCTAGCCTGGAACTCAGCAACCCTCCTGCCTCTGCCTCTGCCTTTCCAGTACTGCAACTTTTAAATGTGGGTAGGGCCTAGCCTTTTTGATATTGTAGTTCATACTTCTTTTGGTTGCATTTTAATTAGAAAATATAAGGTATGTTTTCTAATTAACTCAGAAATAGTGTTCCCTGAAGGTGTGGAGAGATTTGTCCTTCTGCCTGAACACCTTTCCCAGGTCTATCTAACTGACAAACTCCTAGTCACACTTAAGAATAGCTCAAATGTCACATATTCTAGGTCCAAACATTCCTGCTTTTGGGGAAGGATAAACTACAAATGGATTCCAATAGTCCTCTTTTGTTTCCTGATCTGATCTCCCAAGCATTCTCCTCAGACACTCAAACACCCATTCCACAGTCACATGGGGCTAAGGAACACGGGGGAGGGGTCTGGCAATGATACTGCATATTTATCTGAAAGGGAGAGGGATTGGGGGAGGAATGGGTCTAGCTCTTACCTGCTCTCTGCCAGCCTGCCTGAGGGGGTAAGCTTCATGGAGTCAAGGACCTGAGTAGGACAGCAATACTGGTGTAGAGTATGAGACGCTGTGGACCTGAGAGACAGCAAGAGACAGAGACAGAGAGAGACAGAGAGAGAGGAATGGAGGGAGGGGGAGAGAAAGAGAGAATGAGAGAGAGGAAAGGCAGGGTGGGCAATTGGGACAAGGAGGTGAATTAGTGGGGGAGGGGTAAGGGAAGTTGGCAGGAAGGGAGGATGGGAAATAGAGGATGATAAGGGAAAGAGGAAGACAGGAAAGGAGGGATGGATGGAGGGAGGAAGAAAAAGAAGGGGAGAAGAGAAAGGAAGAGGAAGGGAGGAAGTTAGGGAAGGAAGGAAGGAAGAAAGGAAGGAAAGAAGGAAGGAAGGAAGGAAGGAAGGAAGGAAGGAAAAAAGAAAAAACCACAAAGTCAAGAAAGAGAGGACGGCACTCAAACCACAAACAGAACACAACGATAACAGGGGGCAGCAGAGACGAAAGAGCCAGGCTGGGCCTCCTGTGTTCCAGGTGACTCCGTGGGGACCTGGGCCACTGAGAGACGCTGGGACACCACAGCAAGGAAGGGGTAAAGGAGCCCTCCTCACACCAGACGCCACATGGGTAGGGAAGAGGGGAGGAGAAAGGGAAGATGAAAGAGAAAGGAGAAAGATGTCTGAGAGGAGCTCCTCTTATAAAAAATTCCTCACAGGAAGGGAAAAAGGATAGAAGGAGAAAGGATTGTGGCCCCAAAGACGGCGAAGAACCCAGGTCAGGGAGAAGCTGCAAGGGGACACTAAAGAAGCAAAGAGCAGAGCGAGAGAGAGAAACTGCAACAGACAGAAGACAGAAAAAGAGGAAGACAGAGAAGGAGTGAGACAAAAGACACAGAGAAAGGACAGGTAAGGAGAGGCAGAGAAAGCCAGAGCAGAGGAGGGTTGAGGGAGAAGGAGACTGACAAGGTCTCAGTGGTCTTGGTGACAGGAGAAGACTCAGGGCTGATTGGGTAGGAGCCCAGGCAAGGCAGAGGACAGGGTGGTTCCAAGCAGTTTTTTAGTCTTTTCTTCTTAATTTTTTTTCCTTTTTTTTTTTTGAGACAGGGTCTCCCTATGTAATCCAGGCTGGCCTTGAACTCACTATGTAGCCCAGGCTGGCCTTGAACACATGGTGATCCTCCTGCCTCAGCCTCCTGAGTGCTGGGATTATAGGCATGTGCCACCAACCTCAGCCAAGTAAGCAGGGTTTTTTTTGCTTCCAAGGCCAGTGCTGCACCCCCTACTTCACAGTGGAGCCCACACCAGCACCACCCCTCACTACCCCCTGCTCAGTGCAGTGTCCAAAGGCCCCTCTATGTTCTGCTTTCCAAGATTAAAGTCCAGGGATTGGCATGAGGGAGGAAGAACAGCAAGGCATGAGGCTGAGGGCAGGTGCCTCTGCACTACCCAGCACAGTGCAGCTGCTTGGGTCACACCAATTGGCCAGAGCCAAGACCAGCTGGAAGTGGAGCCTACTGCTATGGGTCAGACATTCCCTGTTCCCCACAACTCCCTGAAGGCAGACTGTGGTCAGAGCCCAGCCACTCAAGAGCCCAAGTAAAAGTCAGGAAGAGATATGGTTGCAGGCCAGGCGAGCCCACTCTCTCCAGCAAATTTGAAAATGCCCAACTCCTAAAACTTTACAAAGAATCTTTGAGATTTCTTATGAGTAACTGTCATAATCACAGCAACTGTTTCCCAAGTGCCACCTATATGTCAGTCACCCACCTATGTCCTTGACTGACTACTTCATTGAATCTAAGACTCAGAGACTCTCAGGCTGCTGAAACTTTGGTATCAGGGTATCTCAGCAACTGGAGCAACTTAGCTCTGCAGTGCTCTGTGTGCCAGGCTAGTATGCCAGGGTAGCTGCCAAGCTCTCTCCTCCCAGGCCACAGACTGCGGGGAGTAGTACTGGGGGGCTCCATGGTCCTTACAGAGCTGGGAAACCAGATGCTTTGGGCTTGTCCACTTAAGCCAACTTCCTCCCCAGCCAAAGGCCTCCAAAAGTCCAAGACAGAGTCAGGAACCAGGAAGCCAGGAGGCTGCTGAATCAGCAGCTCAGGGAGTGGTTCCAGGTCTGGGCAGGAAGGGAGGGGGTCAGGCTATGGGGCCCACATTCCTACCTGCTGCTCTTCCTGGGGGGCTCCATGGGTCTGGACCTGTCCCAAGGGCAGGCCCCTTGGCCTGTGGATACCTCCACTGTGTCACCACCTCCTCCTCCCCACCCCTTCCCTTGAAGGAGGAACCAAGGAGGCGGGGCCAGGCCTGCTGGGCTGCAGGCCAGGCTGCAACTGGAAACTTCGCTCCTTCCCTGCTCTCCCAGGAGGGCTGGGAATTCCTCTTAAGAGGAAGCAGCTCTAGAGCTCAGTTATTCCTCAGGGCCAAACCTCCAGCAGGGCCCCCTAAGTCCAACTTCACTAGAATCTCCCAAAGTACCCTGACAAATTTGTGTCATTAGGCCTCTTCTCCTGCAGAGAAAACTGAAATGGAAAGAAGTTTAGTATCAGCAGCAGAACCCCAAGATTAGGACCTGGTTTGGCTATTCACAAATCTGGAATCTGGCTCCTTGGCCACATTACAAAGCAACCTCCCAACGGAAGATTTTCCAAGAGACATGCTCATTTTAGCACAGTTATGGAGTATGTTTAGGAAGTGTTCTGGGACACTTTACATCAAGAAAATTCAAATTACCCATTTTGGGAATATCAAGCTGGGGGCCTGGACAATATTCCTTCCCATTGCAAAATGCTCTCACCCTTTTCTGGACTGTTTTCTAGACTGGCCAAGAAATGCTCTCTGAAGAGAAAAACATAAATCAGATGTGCCACACATAATCAAGAGGCAGTTCCTCTTGAGGAGACTGCTCAGCCTGATTCTACAGATGGGGCATTTGAGGACTGGAGAGGAATAGAGTCTCACTAAAGCTTATGAAGTTCAGTTCAGACTAGGATCCAGTACCTTGACTTCCTGCCTACTACAACAGTAATCTCTCTGTTCTCTATACAAGAGGCACTGGAGAAAGCAGAGAAGTGTCAGGGTATGAAGGATGCAAGGCTTGTAAAGAGGACCACACTTCCATTTCAGAGCACCTCTATTCTTTCAAGCTCCTGAGCACAGGCACTTGGCTATTCTGACCAGCAGGTGGTACTAGGAGGAGTCAGGGGCCCAGTGATCTAGAATCAATAGGAGCTGATAAGCAACAGGACAGCCTTTCTGCCTCCCTGTCAAGACAGCCTGTTCCTTTTTAAAAAGCCAAAAGAGAGAGGCCTTCCAGACCACCACAGGGTTGGCATCTGTGAGCCCATTGTGGCTGCCTCTCCCTCTGTTTATTCTCTAAAGCCCTGGCCTCCAGTCTCTGGCCTTAGCCTTGCTTTGCTTACTATCCCTGAGAAATTCTCCGAGCTCCTACAGCAGGTTCACCTTGAACCCACTTGCAGTTATGACCCTAAGAGCTGCCCAGACCTTCCTCTTAGCCTTGTAGGCGTCAAAAGAAATAAATTCTAGTTCTAGTTCTAAGGCTGATGCTGTATGATCTCATGAAGCAAAGAATATGTACTCTGATACCTGGAAGAGTTGGGAACAAGTCTACCTACAGAAGATGAGCAGTAACTCCCACCTCACAGGTGCATCACGTGTCAGGATGCACATGATGAAGAGTCTGGAGCCTGAGGGAGTCTGACCTTTTTCCCAGGGAGGTAGGGAAACAAGCAGGAAGCATGTTTGTTTTAGGGATGGAAGATAAGAACTTTAGGAAAAGCCTCCCTTAATCTGGACCCACTTTGGGAATTCATACATATCTGACGGAGCATGTTATGTAAACATGTGGGATGGCCCATCAGAGGCTAAAGGACAAAGGAATTAAAGGTGAAGAGCGTAACAGGTGCCAATACAGCAGAAACTCCAGGTCTCGTGGAGTTTATAGCCAAGTGAGAGGAGATAGCCATTTATCTACTAACAGAATTAAACTGAACAAGGGGAGACCACACTAGGAAGACCAAAGAACCTAGGCAAAGGCTCTGAGGTACTATTTCCAGGAATTGCAAAGAGGCTGATGTGGCTGAGTGAAAAATGCAAAGGGGAGAGAAGTGATACTGGAGATGCAGGTGGGGCCCAACCATGCAAAACCCTGAAGGCCACAGTAAGGGTTTTTTATGTATACTAAGAGCATTTTCAAAGCCTATAGCTCATACATAGTCATTGGAACTGGTACGTCTGAAGACCTTGCAGTGATATGAAAAATATATTAATTTTCAGTTTTCATTGGATCCTCAGACATGTTAGTGATCCCAATAGTAGGGAAGCTTCTTCTCATACACGATTCCATGCAGTATGTGCCTAGTGAATAAGCTGTTGGCAGGAGTCCATCTTCTGTGTGCTAGTCCATCTTCCATCTCCAGCTAGTCCCAGTCTTCCTCTATTGTCAAACTTAACCCCACTCAGACAGAAATGCTTGCAATTCTACCCCATGCCTTACCATCACCCGTGTTTTCCCTCTGGGCCCCCACAGTCACCTCCCTGCCTGGCTATCTCCTCTCTGTTCTTCATAAATCAGCTAAAGGTGCTGCCCTCTCAGAAACAGCTCTGACCCCACTCAGACAGAACAGGTCAAATCCTTGGTGCCCTTCCACTTTGCACCTCCTTCAGCCATCTTCTCTTGACACTGTTTATAGCTTGTGGCCTTTTCTTGGTCCAGAGTTCTGTGAGGAAAGGGGCAGTGCCTTGTTCATCTCAGTGTCACCAGCACCCAGCACAAGGCCCTGGTCTCATATGGTGGTCGCTGACCATGTACACAGAGGTGGAGGCTGCAAGATGAGCCAATAGACACTAGATAGCACTGAGGCCACTGGACTCCTGCACTGATCTGACCAGGACCATCTGGGAGGTACCCCAGGGCCAGACATGCCTCTTTTACCAAGATCCCAGAAAGCATGGAAACTCTGATGCTTTGTCTTGCAGTGACTTAGCTCTGGGCCCATCAGTTCCAGCCTCCCAATGTACTTCTGCCCCATTTCCAAATACTTTCTCAAGACAGCCCCACCTCACTGCACATACTGCTTCAGTTCCTCACAAGTGCAGGTGCCAAACATCCTTCCTACAGGTCTGGCCTGCACTAATGTGTATTTCTCCTCACCCCACCTCTTCGCACCCCTCCCTAGGCTCGCTTCCATTCATCTTCCAAGCCTCAGCTTGGACTTTAGCTTGGAGAAGCCTCCCTGACCCTCAGGCTGGGAGGCTGGCTTAGGCATACTGCTGCAGTGCTTCTCAGCAACCTATACTTCCCTTATAATTGTGGATAATTGTCTTTTTCCTGACCAGCCAGTGGGTTCCATCTGAACAGGAACCATCACTCTATCATTCACCATCCTACTAACTGCACTGTATCAACTATCACTTTGTAAGTACTTAACACATTGCTCTTGAATGAAGGAAGGGATGGATGGATGGATGACTCTGCAAGTCACTTTACCTCTCTCTCTGTCTTTCTTTCTATCTGAAAACCACCCCTACCTGGCATGTGGCAATGAGCATTAAAAATTAAAGAATTAAAGATAATGTATGAACTAGGTATGGTGGCGCATGCCTATAGCCCCAGCACTCGAGAGGCTGAGGCAGAAGGATTGCCCTGAGGTCAAGGAGAGCCTGAGATGCACAGTGAGTTCCAGGCCAGCCTAAACTATGTAGGAAGACCCTGTCTCAAAGAAAAAAAAAAGATAATGTGTGTCAAGTGCTCTCTGTAAACATTTTCTGAAGCAAAGCAATGATTAATATTTGGAACAATAAAAACAAAGGGGGAGGAAGAGTTGGAGATGACTCTGCCCTGAGCCTGGAATCATCTCTCCCACTTAGATTTACCATTTATATACAGAACTGGCTTTTCCAGTAATAATAAAAAGGCCGTTCTTCTTAAAAATAACAACAGAATGTTTTATGTGCCAGGCCAGAAACAGGAAGACCCTGAGAAGATGGTGGAGAGACTGCAGTCTCAGCCAGAGAATGAGAGATGAGAGCTATGAGCATCGCCCTTGTGTCTGGAGACCAGTCATTACTGAAACAGCTGGTTCCTAACTCTTTACTCATAGGTGAAAATTCATCTAAGGGGTCATTAATTCCCTCTGTAATTAATGTAAAAAGTGCAGGGTTTGTATTAATGGAAAAGTAAGTTCAAGCATAAAGCTGATAATATTGATGATGTGCACTTGTAATTATATTCTACAGATAACTATAAATTCAGTCACTGCACTAACAAAATAGAAAAACTCCGGAAGCAACTAAGAACTTGGTAGCAACCATCTGAAGCAACCATTATTCCAAATGTTCTGAGGCTACAAAAATCACCACAAACTGGTATCAATGGTAAATTCACTGTGTATTTAAAAGGTATTTCAGCAAACAATAAGAGGGGAGCAGGGATGGAACATGTACAATCTGAAAAGAAACCAGAGTCTGTCTGTCTTTCCTTTGTTGTACTAGGGATTGAACTCAGGGCCTTGTGCATGCTAGGCAAGTACATACCCATTGAGCTACATCATCAGCCCCTGAAAACACAGTAGTAAGCAAAGGTCATCTTTCGGGGCTGGGGATTTAGCTCAGCGGCATAAGCACCTGCCTTGCAAGCAGGTGGTCGTGAGTTCAATCCCGGGAACTGATAAAAAAAAAAAAATCACAAAAAGGTCATCTTGCAATAAACTATGAGCCAAAACTTGGCCGATGGACAAACTTACATTCATGGACCTCTGAACAAAATAATCCCTAGGCTGTAACCTCATTTGTATATGCATGAAAACTGCTTACAGTTGAAGAAACACTAAGTACTGAATATTTTACCTTTCCACCCTTACTCACTTGTAAGAGGATGACTTCCACTTATAGCTCTTTGCTTCTTGTACTATCACAGGCCAGAAAGAATGACTGTAAACAGATGGGTGGACAAAAAGCTGGAAGGTCACATAGCTTCCAGGTTGGTGACTATGTTAGGCTGTGTGGCAACAAGCAAGCCAGTTCAGAGAGAAGAATCAGTAAAAAATAAATGACAGGGACCATGCAAGCTGTATTATGCTCTCAGGAAAGCATGAGTGCCACCTTAGTCCTTGACTTTCTGATCCTGCTTCCAGTTGGCAAGAGACCTGGCTATACTTCATTTACTGTTCTCAGATTTTATAAGACATAGCCTCACAATAGTCCATCCCTCTTCTTATTCTCAAGCTAGTCTGATTTGGCTTCTGTTCCCTGCAACAAAATGTACCCAGACTGAGACAAGTGAAAATTAAGAATATAATCACAGGGCTTGCATAAGCAGAAACACGTAAAGAACACTTACATTGGGAGAGGTGAATGCAATTATATGGTATTTGTGTTGCTTTGCCCAAAAAGTTTCCTCCTCATTTCCTGACACTTCCTACTATAGCAACATACTACAGCCATGCACTCACATGCACAGACATCCAGTGACATGCAGAAACAAATGTAGCAGCCATGAGACAGTCATATAAGCAGACACCTCAATGTGCACAGCCATGCACCAACGTGCAACAATGCACCAGCACTTTTCACAGCCACACTGACATGGAGCTTCTCCATGCACCCATGCACATCGACATATACGAACACAGTGACACTGCCTGTAAGGCTCAGGGAGGAGTCAGAGCTTCACTGGGCTCTGTGCAGCCTCCTTCCCCAGCTGCCAAGTTACTCATCCCTGGGGCTGCTAATTAAAGCCAGGACAGAGAAGATAGAGGCAAGGGGAGGGTAAGAGAGGGAAGGCAAGTTTATTTTGGTGTCAGCCAGGCACTTAGCCAGCTTAGGGGCCACCTGATTTCTGGGATTGGGCCAGGTGGGGGCAGAAGAACATAAAAAAGGAAGGCAAGGAGTAGAGGAACCTTTTGCCCCTTTTTGTCCCTGTGGAGCTTCCTGGAAAGGTATGTCCTTTGGGAAAATTACTCTAGTTTCTTCCATTTCCCTCCTCCTCCATCCAGCTGTCAGAATCCAGCTCAACTCCTCTAGACCCTTGTTCTTATACACTGTATACCTTGCTATTACACTCTCATCTGGACTCGCCAGAGCTGGCTCATTTGTGGCTGTAACAACCCCAGACTGGCAGTCCCCCAAAGGAAGGAATCCCAGTTTCTTGCTTCTGTCCCTACAATGGGTTATCCCACTTGAGTCTGCTCTGCATGGTTGGGTTAATCCTGGGTTAGTATGGTGATCACCAATCTGACAGTATGGATTACTACCTTGATTCTGCTGTGCAGTAAATTATTCCGGCTCTCTAAGCCTTAGTTTTCTGATCTTTAAATGACAAGAATATATTCCTTATAGGATCACTGTGAAGATGAAATGAAAAACAATAGGGAAAGTACCCAGCATAGTGCCTGGCATACAACAGCTTTAGCCAACACGTAGCAAGTGCTACTGGTATTGTTGATCATTAGACCCCCACTTCAGGCCTGGGGCAGCAACAATTACAGAACCAAGTTCCAAACTGGGTTCTACCACGTAATACCTACAGGATTTTGGGCAAGTCCCATAGGCTCCCAGAGCCTCGTGTGTGCAACGGGGATTCACAGTATGACATGATAAATTTACTGTAAAGATTTGAGTCTGTCAGACGTCCTATGTGGCCTGGATCTTAGAAGTGGCTTAATAAATTATAGCAGTCAGGGGCTGGGGATTTAGCTCAGTGGCATAAGCGCCTGCCTTGCAAGCGCGTGGTCGTGAGTTCGGTCCCGGGTACCGATTAAAAAAAAAAATTATAGCAGTGATTTCTAAGGATGGCAGGAAGGGCTCAGGCCTTGAGAGTCAGAGAAGCCCTGGAAGGAAGAAGCAGTCAGGGTGGAAGAGGGCAGCCAGAGCAGGCTTCCCAGAGTGGACAGGACTAGAGTCAGGTCCCTAGAACTAGAGAGCATTTCGCACACAGAAAATGACAAGATCCTAGGCAAAGGAAGCAAGAGGAATGGAGAGTTTATGCAGGGGGAGCAGCAGGGCTGAGCTGAACAGGATGTGGAATGGGAGGGAAAAATTTGACACAGCTGGGCAGCTCTGGGGACTGACGGCATCTTACACATGTGAATGGGGGAGCCACAAAAAGGTTGTGGAGGTCTTGGCTACCCAAGATTGCCTGGAGATCAAAACAAAGAATCTTCGAGATTGTCTAATCCAAACCCCAGCTGGACAGATGGGGGCACTGAGGCCCAGAGTGGGAGGCCTCCTCTGGGAACAGAGCCAGCAGTGGCTCCTCCTCCCACTTCATCTTTGATGCAGTGGCTCCAGTTGCCATGGGGACGTCCCTGACTCTGCGGGTGTCAGTGGCTCCCCCACCTCCTCCCTCCTTCCCTAGCAACAGGCCACCTCCTCCAGCTCTCATCCTTGCTTGCCTAGCAACCCCAGGCTGATCCCCAGGGTTCCTGAGTTCCAACCTGACCCTCCTAGTAATGCCTGGAGGCCTGGGCTCTATCTCCTGGTGAGAGGATTCATCAGGCCCCACTCGCTGCTATCTATCTTCAGTTTCCACACTTTGGCACATTTTTGAAGTTTGCTCTATGTCATCTGACTGTGTGGATTTTGTTAGGGGAGGACAAAGGACATTACAATTTGTTGAGCCACCATTTTATTGGAAGCATTGTTTTACTTTAAGTTCCCTCATCAACTCAAAACTCAGAACTATTGTTTCCATTTTAGCAAAGAGAAACTAAGAACCAGAGAAGTTTCAGGACTGCAAAGAGCAAACAGCTAGGAAGCTGGCTATATTGATAGCTTTGTGATCTTGAGCCATGACTGGCCTTTCTCTGAACCTTGGTTTAAGGTACCTTTAGGTCTGACAACTTTTCATGGATCCACAGAATTCCAGGCACCTACCTCTGCTCACAGCCCTCCCACCATCACCAGCCACTCAGCTTTAATTAGACTCCACACTTCCTCTGGCACCCAAAAGTTAGAAGTCATCAGGCCTGGGTCCTGCCACTCCCTGCTGCTCAGTTTTCACAACAGCTGAGGCCTATCCCCTCTGCTTGATATTTCTTCTACTCACCTAACCCATCTCTCCTTTTCTCCCTCTCTCCCTCTGTTACTCTCCCTCTCTCTTACACACACTCTCTCCCCCCTCCCTTTCTCTCTCTCTCTCTCACACACACACTCACACACATGTGTTTATGGGTGAGGAAACTGGAGTTCCAAAGGACAAAAAGATTTATGCAGTCAGATGACTACAGTGGAAAGCAACCTCATTAAAAATGAAATCCTGAGCCTCCAAAGTTTCTGTCCTTTTTTATACTACAGAACTTAACCTCTCCCACTTGCCTCAGCTTTCAGTTATCTGTGATCCAGCCCTGACCAGAATGCTGAACTTCTCTTTGGTTTTAGCTCACCCCACTGTTCCCTGTTTTTAAAATCCAACCCTCACTTTCCTATATATGCTGATGCCACCTCTAGGGGTGCCCCTCTCATATGAAGACAGACCTGCACAGCCCTGCTCAAATAATGTTTGACTCTGACCCCTAACTGGAGTAGACTGGAGAATTCACATATAGGGCCTAAGAACATTATCAGAGGAGGGCAGGGATTTAGCTCAGCAGCATAAGCGCCTGCTTTGCAAGCATGTGGTTGTGAGTTTGATCCCCAGTACCAAAAAAAAAAAAAAAGGACCCTGTGTCAAGAACATTATCAGAGGGCATATCAGAAGGCACCATCCAGTAATGGTTCCATGTTAAAAGCTCTTCCCACTATGTTTGCAAGGTCTTGCCTCACATGTGCTATACTTTAGGCCTTCCTCACAGCCCAGGTTCGACCCTTACTTCCTTGCCTGCTGAATCCTCAAGGCTCCTATAGCCTCTTTGACTGTGGGCTCAGATGGCTGTCAGGAAGCAAGTCTGAATAAAATCAACACTGGCTTTAGAGCTAAAGAGTCTGGGATATGAATCAGAGAGATGCCACCCTGCCCATAGCTCTTCCCTAGGACAAACACTGACCCTCTCAGAACCTTCTTTTCCTAAATCTGTAAATCAGGGATCATAATCCAGGACTAATAAGGCTGCTGTGAGCATCAAATAAGATCATATTCAAAGTTCTTAGAATGTGAGGAATCAATGATAATTGCTATGATTACTAATATTAGGATGAGGATGAGGATGATTATTATTATCTTCAAGGTTTTAAGAGCTCCCTTGGTGACAGTGTGGGCAGGACTCTGGGCTTGTTGCCAGAGAGCCCTGGGTTTGAATTCTGGTTCGGCCATATATTAGTTGTACAGCTGTAGGCAAAACCCATAACCATAGCGAACCTTAGTTTCCTCAACTATAAAACAATGATGATAAGGCCAGCCCAGGTTTTACCTATAGTGTCAGTGGGAGGATCAAACAAAAGAAAGTCCTTGACAACTTTTGTAAGTTGTAAAGGCCCAACATAAGTCATCTTATGACTTATGATTATGGTCATTATTAACTTCTTAGGTCCTGAGCTATAGGACCCAAGAACTCCCTATTGTGAGAGGTGAGAACTAGAAATGTCTTCAATCTGGGTTCTTAACAAGTAGCAGGACCATCATCAGGGCTGCCTGCAGGGGACCTAGGCTCAGGGTCAATGCAAGTTGCCTTTCTCCAAACCCACAGTGGGACATCAGATTCATGTCCTTTGCTAAACAAGTACTTTCTGAAGTGCTAGGACAAGCTGTGCTTGTGCCATGCTCTTTGGCTGCATGCTGAGACTAATTATGTCTCATCATACACCCCTTTCTGGCACTGGGGCTGACTGTCCATCATACTCCCCTTGCTTAATTCTGGCCTTGGTATGCGTCCAACCCCCAGCCCTGACCTTGGCCCTGGGCATCAGTGTGTTCATACCAGACTCTCCATTACAGATGCTAGCACAGAATGTGTCTCATTATATACTTCTTTTTTCTGAAGTACTAGATATTGAACCCACCAGAGCTTCACTCATGCACACTAAGCAAGTGCTCTATCACTGAGCTATATCCCCAGACTTGTTTATTTTTTGACACAAGGTCTCACTAAGTTGCCCAGGCTTCATTTAAACTTGCTGTCCTCCAGCCTCAGCCTCCAAAGTAGCTGGCATTAGAGGTATGTGCCAACCACACCCAGTTTATTATATTCCTCTGTGTGCTGGTATCCTTCACCCATAGCCCATATCCACTGTCTGGGATAGGACCTATGCTGCTATCCTATATGTTTGGGCAAGCTATAGACCAAATAAGAGAGCACAAACAAGAGCTGATGTCCTACCTGAGCTATGTTCACCAAGCTTGGAAGCCTGGAAAACATGGTCCAGAGGAAAAAGAAAATTTTCCAGTTGATTCATTCAGAAATGGTACCCTTGAACGGGAGGGCATTTTTCCTACTCTTCACAAAGATGCCAGCCATATATACTTGTGACAGCCTTGGCTGGGTTTGACTGCTCCAATTCTGCACCTCTGCTGCTTAGGCCCATCCCATTGCAGAGACCCATCCAATAGTCCAAGCCTGGACATTAAGTCTGACTGGGTCCTAGCCTGAGTCTCTCATCATTTCTATATAACCCTTATACTTGACACTTCTGCCTTCATGAGGTTGCTGATGGGTGAAGGCCAGAGCTCTTATCTCTACTCCAGTTTTAGCCTGCCTCCCCCAAGTAGCTGATCAATCGTGCCTTTAAAACTTACTCAACCTGCTAAACTTTTTAACAAAACACATAAGAAAAATGTTTACGTGTCATCATCATATATATTTCTAAAGTCTAATTCTATTTCTCAGGGCTGGCACAGTTTAGAAGAGAACAAGAACACCAGCCAAGAAAGCCCAGCATCCATTGTTCTCTCTTCTCCTTCAAGAAGGTGGAAAAGGTCTTGGGTCCAGAGCTGATCTCTCAGAAGACAGGATTTCATGTCTGGACAGCTCCTACAAGCCCCTGTGGTGTTCAGTTAAATCCCTGAGTCAACTAGGGCCAGAAAGACTGAAGAACAGACTTCAATCCCCTATCCCCACCTGCCACATTCACCCCACTGCCCTTGCTCCACTCTATATCCACTCCTGACACCAATGGGAAAAGAAAGGTGAAATTGATCCCTACTGCTTTCCATGGATCCCAAAGTAACAAACCAGAGGACCACCCCCTCCCCCACCCCCACCCCCGCAGGCCCTGTCCCATCTCCTAATGACTACGAAAGAAAAGAGGTACTGACCTGACTGTTCTGGAATTCTCACCATCAGATCTGAAAAGGAAACAGAGAAAAAAAGCAACACAGTCAGAATATGCTCTTATTCCTTTTCCCTGCCCTACACATTGGCCTTGAGGCCTAATATATACCACAAAAATGAGAGGAAGGGTATTTCATTCATTCAGGAAAACAGCAAGTGCAAAGTCTGTGAGATGGTGAGTCCCTAGACAACTGAAGGAGTAGAGAGGAAGGCAAGGTGCCTGGGGCAGAGTGCGCAGTGAGGGGGCAATTAGAGGTGAGGTCAAAAGGTACCAGTGGGGCCTAATGGATCACAATGAGGAATGTGGCTCTTTCAGGAGTGGCCTGAAAAACAGCCAGCACCTGTGGGAAGGGGCAAAGTCTGAGCTTTAAATACAAAGAGACCTAAGGTCAGATATCAGCTTTAGCACTTACCAGCCCTCTAACCTGCGGAAGTCATTTCACCTCTGTGAGCCTGAGCCTCAGTCTACCCAATTATAACATCAGGCCAATCTTTGTGGAGCTGTTGGAATGATTAAGCCCTTTGGAACCCAGTAGACAAATACCAGGTATTATTAACAACGTAGAAGAAGCTTTGCCAATTACCTAATCCAACCTACTTATTTTCCAGATGAAGAAGATGAAGCTGAGAAGGTAAATGAGTCAGCTGCTAAGCTTATATGAGTCTGCCCTCTTCATCCTAAGGCTTTTCACAAGAGAAGAGAATGGACTTGGGGTAGCTCTGAGGGAAGTGAGAAAATGAATGAAATATAAACCACTCTCCTCCACTCTGGCTACACTTCCCTAGGAAAAACATGTAAAAGCCTGTGTGTGTACACCCATGCATGTGCACATGTGCTGGTGTGTATGCACATTTACTTGTGTAAGGAAGCTTAGGACAGAGGAACTGATATGTTGGGGGTATGGAGGGAAAGAAGGTGGCCAGGGACCTTAGAAGTGGGAGAGTATGGGAAGCAGCTTCCTCTTTCACCTGGTTGTCTTCTTCCTCCCTCTTCACCCTAGACTTCTCCCAGGCTGGCTGCAAAGGACACAGAGATGAACATATCACAAGTTCTGTCTTTGTCTAAGAGAGCCAAGATGTTATCTCAGTGGCAGGAGGGTCCATCTACATCTATGCTGAATGCCAAGTAACAAAGGAACACACAGGGAAGGAAGGCAGAGCTCAGGGGAGAGCCATTGTTCAAAGGTAGGCGGTCTCACCATCAAAGTGATATAGGTAAGAGGGTATTAAAGCAATTCTAGTTCAACAACTAATTAGCCCTATAATCCTGGTGAAGTCAGGAATCTGTTTTTTCACTTGTGAAAAAGGGAGCCAGGGGGAAGGCATTGGCATGAAACCCTCCTTTTCTGGAGTGCCTTTTGGCATATGGTACATGTGCAACTGATGACAGTAGTACCAACCTTTAGCATTTTCGGCCCCTAAAGGAACAGAGGACCAAGTTACAGAGCACTTTAGCACATTTATTAAAACTTTCTGTTTCACTATGCAGCACTAAAATTGCTTCTGAGGCCTAGCTCAATTATTTTCAGATACCAGGTCTAAGTGGCCTAACTTCATTTTATTTTTGGTCTTCTTTGGTACCAGGGATTGAACTCACGACCGCCTGCTTTGCAAGGCAGGTGCTTATGCCACTGAGCTAAATCCCCAGCCCCCTAAGTGGCCTAACTTCAAGGATACCCCACTCTACCAAATAGAAGCCAAGCTACTCAACCCCTCTCCCCACACACTAACCCTTTCCCCTACACAGGCTGATCTCCTCAACACTCACCCAGCCACCGCCAAACCCAGAACACACTGAGTGTATTGTATCCCAGGCCCTGACCTGGAAAGATAACTCCATAAGGGGCTTGCAGACTGGGCATTTACCCACATTTACTTATATAATATGTATATATATCATCATCTTTTTCATCATCATCACCATCACTACCATGAACAATCACTGAGCACCTACTATGTATCAGGCAGAATGTTAGGCTCTCCTCATACATTATCTCCTTTGATCCTGCAAAATGAGAATTAGTCATCCAATTTTAAAATAATGAAACTGAGATACAGAGAGGCTGAAGTGATTTGCCTAAGGCCACACAAGTAGAGGAGCTTGTAGTGAACCTCAAAGTTCAGGCTCTCACCGTGTCTCATCCACACTGTTAGGGTGAATTCCCTCAGCTTCATTACCCAATATCAAGCCAGAAGTACTGACAGACCCTTCTTTTCCACTGCTTTTTCTTCTGAGATTCCAAGATAGGTACTTCTGCTATAACACATTTCTATATGGAGTCTTACAGTCCTCAAGATGGCAGTAAGTAGGACAGAGTTTCAAGTCATGGTTCAAAATGCATTAGCCAATTCTCATTGTCATTTGCTTTTTACCAGTTTGAAGGGACAATGCATCTTATGACTCTCAACGTGAAAGTATGGCATAACTTCAGGGATCTATCACTTTTTTGGCACACTGAACATGGAATTCAGGGCCTCAAGAATGCTAGGCAAGTACTCTACCACTGAGCTACACTCTATGCCTTGTCTATCATTCTTTATGCATTTAGTATAAATAATAATCATTAATGCAGTGCTATCTTATACTTCTTTAGGGCGTAATGCCCTGCCCAATGGTCATCCTAACACTACTTCATGAAGCTTTGCTAGTTTTCTTCTGGGATGCCACACATACTGGTAGAAAGAAGCTGGGTTCTATTAAGGCTCAATACACTAACTGGCAATGTGAACTTGGACAAGTTGCCTCTCTCTGGATGTTGCTTCTTCATCTGTAAAATGATAAGGCCATTTTAGTTAAATTCCAAGCAATCTTCAGGCCCTAAAATATTTAGTGTTTTTTAGAACCTTGAAGTTTTTCTTTTAATCAACTGGATTCATCTGTACACATGTAGAAGAAAAGTCATAGGAACCAGACTCCTCCTTGCCAGCCGCCCATGTCAATGTGGAGATCAGTTTCTCCTGTTCTTCCTCCAGTCCTCCCATAACAAAAGGCCACTTAGAACCCCAAGGCTCTCAAAAGATTTGGTTTTACCAATTCCCATCATCAGTAGTGATGCTCAGAAAAGCAGTGATTATATTTTGTGAACCAAAAACTTGGGCATGTTATTTAAAGATTTTGATATTGCAGCTCCCAGATATAAGAGGCAATCTGGAAGGTGGGAGAATAAATGGAAGCATATCAAAACTTCCTGAACCTTTTGGGGGACTTATAGGAACAACATAGCAGAACGATTGCAAAGAGGTAGAGGCCCACATCTGTAATCCCAGCATTCTGGTGACTGGACAGGAATTTGCAAGTTCAAGCCCAGCCTGGGCAACTTGTCAAGAAGACCATTTCTCAAAATAAAAAAAAAAAATAAAAGAGCTGGAGATGTAGCTCAATGTGAAGCCTTGGATTCAATCCCCAGTAACACAAAAAGAAAGGAAGGGGACAGGGGAAAGTATGGGAAAAGAAAGGAAGACATAGAAAAAGAAAGGAGGGAAGGGCAGGGAAGCAAGGAAAGGGAAGGGTGGGGACCTTCAAGTTGCCACAACTGGAGTTTTTGGCCCTTGCCTCAGAACTGGATTGTCTGCCTCCTGTTTTGATCCTCCAAGCCATGTATAAGCAGTAACTGAGGGAACAATATGGTGTGTCCCCAAGAACCTGGAATTAGATATGTAAAGTTGTTCTCTGAAAGCTAAATTAACTGAACAATACAGAATACATCAGAAATGAGATATGCAGAGTTTTTTGACTCATCTTCTAGCCAGTATTTGAGTAACATTTCTTCTTCTTTTTTTTTTTTTGTACCAGGGATTGAACTCACGACCTTGTATTTGCCAAGCAGGCACTTAACATTGCTGAGCTAAACCTTTGGCTTGAGTAACATTTCTAAAAGATCATGTATCCAAGGCCAAGGGTTTAGCTCAGTGGTAGAGCACTAGCCTAACATGCACGAGGCTTTGGGTTTCATCATCAGCACTGCATGCATGCATGCATACATACATACATACAAACAAACGCAACTTTAAAAATCCTATACTACAGAAAAGAAGTTGGAAGCAGATTTTTTTTAAGAAATTAGACTTGAGACTTGAAGGTCAATAGTGACCTGGGCTCCTCCCAGGAGTGTCCTGAAGAAAAAGATTCAGGTTCCCTGGCCCATGAACCCTACAGATCTCTCTAAAAGCTGAGAACCAGTCCTGGGGCAGTCAAGTACTTTCCCTCCCCAAAGTTATTTTTTCAAACTACAAGTACTTTCAATGGACAAACTTCTCACACCGATTGCTACAGGACCATTCTAAAATGCCATCAGTTGACATGGTTCTCCTGCTTTGAACAGTTAGTAATTTCCCCCCGTGGAACTTTCCACTGATCAAGTCCTGCCTCTCTAAAGCTCTAAATCTCATGCCACCCTCTCACCTACCTTTTGAGTACATCTAGCATTTGCTACCTGTAATGTGCTTGCCCCTCTTTATGTTTTTAAAGTGATTTTTTACTTTACCAAATACATGAATATTTTTAAAACTCAAATTGTAAAAATCTCTTAACACTTAAAATAACAGTCTCTTTTTCAAGTTATTTTTTCTAAATTGACTTTCATATTTCTAAAGTATGTACCTATATCACTAATCTACTTTTGGCTTGCCTTGTGAATCATTTTTAAATTCGGTACAAAAGTAATACATGTCTATCGACAACACCAATTTTATTAGTTACCAAAGTGATAACAAAAAACACAAATTCCTTGCTGCATTCCTCCTCATCCCCAACTCTCATTCTCAAAGGCAATCCCTTATCTCTCTTTTCACTGACTTTCAGTATTAGTCTTTGTTTCTAAAGAACACATATATCCTTCTATTTCTTGATTTTATTTTGGGGTTTTTTTTTAGGTGGGGGGATAGGGTCTCAATATGTAGTCCAGGCTGGCCTTGAACTACGTAGTCCAGGCTGTCTGAACTCAGGGCAATTCTCCTGCCATCAGTCTCCCAAGTGCTGGGATTATAGTTGAGTACCACTATAATCAGTCGGTTTTCTATACTATCTCCTTAATTCCTACTATCCTGTAAGAAGATATCTCTCTTGTTACCACCTTCATAGATATTTAACATCTATTTTACATGTATTACTGTGTGGTGACCACTTCCATTCATTCTAGTTGTTACACAGGTATACACAGGCCCTCCTCTCATTACTGTCCGAAAGTTTGGCCTAAATCAATGGTGGTGGTGAACACTATAATGACTGCATTAATACTAATACTGTCTTGGCTAAGTATCCTTTATCTGAAATGACTTGAATTCAAAGACATCCGTGTCTGGAAAATGTCCTTCCCATATCCTATTGTTGATAATTCAACTGAGTACAGACTTGTAAACTGAATTCTTTTTCCTCCAAATACTGAGAAAATGTTTCCATCGTTTCCTAACTTCCACTGTTCCTGTTGAGAAGTCCAAACCCCATTCTTTTTTCTTTATCCTTTGTACATTTTTCCCTGCAGAAGCTTTAGGGTCTTCTCTTTAATCCCTGGTAGTATTTTGAAATGTCACAGTGGCGTATCTTTGCACGAGCCTTGGTATTATTTATCTTGCTAGATAATCAGCAGGAGTTTTTGTTTCCTTCGGTTCTTTAGTATACTATTCTTGTATCTTTGAGAATTTTCTTCCTGCTGTTTCCTCTATTTCCTATTTCTAGAACTTCTACTGTTGCTTGGTGGAATTCTTCAACTGACCCTCCAATTTTCTCTTCTCTTGTCCTTCTCTTGTTACTCTGCTTCCTAGGATATCTCCTCATCTTTTATTTTCTAATTCTGCTACATTTTTTTATTTTGTTCTATTTTTAATTTTCCAGGTTTCTTCTACTTACTTCAGTTTTTCTTTTCTAAGCTCTTTTGTGTGTTTGTTTGCTTTTTCCAAGTTGATAGTTTTCCACATACTGTTTTGGACTATTTGATAATTTCTAGCTAACTAGAATTTGGTTTTTGTTGTTAGTCTTGATTTTTCTGTGGGGTCTTCTGTTTGATTTTATAGTGCTGAGGACTGAATCCAAGGCCTTGCTCATGCTAGGCAAGTTGTCTACCACTGAAGTATATCCCTGGCTCTTATAAGTTCTCTTTTCATTTTGGAGAGAGGGCCTCACTAAATTGCCAAGGCTAGTCTTGAACTTGAATCTTTTCATCTCAGCTTCACAAGTATCTGGGATTACAAGTGTGCACCACCACACCCAGCTTAGACCTTTTTAAAAAATCAATTATATTATGGTTTAGTTTACATAAAATATGCCTAACTTAAGTGTCTTTGGCTGATGATCCTTTGTGATCAGTTCCCATGTTACTACAAAGCCACACAGAAGTTGTATGTGCAGGTAGAAATTGGATGTGGGTTTCATTAGCAATATGCTGAGCTGAAAGCCTATTCTTTTGTTAGGAGACTCCTGAATGTCACCTTTTGGAAGCCTTTCTCTTGGGGTCTTCCAGTTTCCCCAGAGAAAAATCCTTTGATTTCTTGTGTGCACTTGACCTTGGTGTCCTGCAAGTAGGGAAATGGAAGGAGGTGAGCCATGGAAAATGGAACCATTTTAGGTTATGGATCCATTTGCTTGCAGCCCTGTTTCAATCATCCTCCACTGCATCCAGGGTCCTCAAGTCAAAAGGCTCTTCACTTCTAACTGAAGAAATGTGGATGGAGGTTTAGGAGTCCAGACCGGATAGGGATAGTGAAGAACAGACTGTTAATGTTCCTCTGTTATTAGGTCCATACCATGTCCTGCCTTCTGAGACGCACAGTACCACTGAATTCTAAGCACTGCAGGGCTTCATTAAATGAAATAGTTTACTTTTGGTTAACATCCAAGACCTTGTGTGTTTCTAAGTTTTTTATTCCTTTACTCCTATCTCAGTGGGATTTAGGAAAGCAACTAAGATTAATGTTTATTCAACTCATTATGTTTAAGTGGAAGCTCCCTTTTTTATTCTAGCCAACTCCTAGTCATCTTCCAGATTCATTTAGGTACCACCTCCTCCAAGAAACTTATGTTCATGTCCCTAGGCTGGGTTAGGAGACCTTCCTTTGTTCTCCCACGGAATCCTTTTCCTGCCTCCACCTCGGCCCTGATCAAACTGTTCTGAAATTGTCCATTTCCATGTCTAATTCTCTCAGCAGATTGGGAGTTCCTGGCAGTATGGGGGCTGTGTCTCATTCCTGCCTATAACTCCAGCTCTCAGTGTCTGGTTCACATGGGTATAGAGTTAACATGTGGTGATGGAATAAATGAGTAGGAATGGCTATACAAATGGATCAGAGGTCTAGGGGTCTCTTAGTGTTACAGGATAGTGGTTACAGTGTTTGTCTGCATATATGAGGCCCTAATTGCTAGCAACACACACACACACACACACACACACACACACACACACACACACACACAACCCAGCTAGAGAGACCATCTAGAAAGGGAAATGAACTAGTTACAACTGCTCCTATGTAAGTTTAATTCCCTAAAAATTCTAAGTTCCTTTACAGCTGTGTGTGCAAGAAAGCCCACTGCAGCATGATTTAAATGAGTAAAAATACTTTGCAATATTCTATGCCCTACCTTCACTTCTATGTCCTACCTGCAAAGAATGGCTAAGTATATCATGGCATATCAGTTGCCACTAAATGCAATGGTAATGAGGAATATGAAACTACATGGAAAAAATGTGTAAATGAAAAAAGCAAAAAGAAAAAAAAAGACAACCCTGCAAAATCATTTCAAACACATAAGAAAATATAGAAAATGAGAGGAATACACCAAATATTCAAAGTAGTGGCCCCTGTGTGTGTTTTAATTACGAATATTTTTCTCCTTGTTTTCCCAGGATTCCCTAAATTTTTCTAATGGAAGAATGTAGTTAATGTACATTTGAAAGCTACTAAGATAAAGATAAGTATCCTGAGAATGCTATGAACAAAATATTGCAAAGATGGCCCAAGAACTATGTGCATGTCTGGCAGGGCTTGCTGCAAAGGCTCCTTTCTTCAATGGCCAAAGATCTTGAAGGCCTACACTGACAGGATGCCCTCCATCTCCTTCCTTGTAAATTAGGACCTCACTCAGGAAGCCAAAAGATTAGGATCTTGGAAATCAGTTGACTACAAATCACAATAACATGGGCTATACTGAGAAGCAGAGGCCCCTATACCAGGCCCCTCTTAAGGTCCCCTTCCCACAAAGAAAATTATCTGTGGGATCATGGAGCCATGCCAATCAAGGTCTTTGGCACTATGCTTTCTACAGTGTATGCTCTAGAAAGGTACCCCAGGGACCTGTAGGACCCCAGAATTCCCTGCCCAAATTTCTTGAGCTTACTGTTAGGAACTGTGTGATCTTTTAATCTAGGTCCATTTTCTAGGCCCACAGCGTGGCCAAAAGGGAAAGATAGATAGACGGGTGTGAATTATGAGTTGAGGTATATATACATATCTCAAGGTTTCATATGAACTACAGGTGGGATGCAAAGTGGGGAGGGCCAAAGCCTTCAACTGGTACAATGTCTGGGCTCTGGCAATATGGAGCCAGGTAAGTCCAGAGATCCCTAGGCCTCAGGTTTATAGAAGAGTCTAATCTTGACTGTTGGACAGATCTGTGTTCAAGTCTATTCTTCATGTAACTGTGAGTCACTGTCCGCTTTGAGCTCAACTTCCAAAATAGGTATGATAATTCAGATGTCGTAGAATTGTGGTGAGGATTGTAGAGTGACACAGTAGTTATGACCACAAGCTTTGGATCAGATGGGCCTGGATTTAAATCCTAGCCCTGTCCCTTCTTCTTACTATATGACTTTCATCTGTAAGTTTCAGTTTCCTTATGAATATAATGGAAGTTAACATTATGGTTATAAAGAATACATGATAACATTGGAAAATACTTTAAAATGTTGCTTAATAATGGTCATGTAAATATTAGCTATTAGCTGTAGTTGAATGGGCCTTCTGCATGCCCCAACTTCCTGCCTAGTTTTATTTTTGCTATAGCACTTACCACTACTTAACATAATATCTTGTTTCTTTTCTGTTCCTGACCTGACATACGCACACTAAAACGTCAGCTCCACAGGGCAAAAGTATTGTTTGTTTTGCTTATGGTTTCCAAGTGCTTAGAACAATGCAAAGTACACTGAAGGTACTCTTCAAAAGTCAAGTGGCTACCTGCCACACAGACAATGGAGGAAATGCATTTGGCCATAGGAACAGGTAAAATAAAGGCAAGGAAGCATAAAGCTTAAAATGCAGCCAGATGGTACATAACTTCAACCCAGCACTCTGGAGGGCTGAGACAGGATGATCACAAGTTTGAGTCCAGCCTAGGCAATTTAGTGACTTTGTGAAACTCTGTCTCAAAATAAATTTTTAAAAAGAAGCCTGAAGCTGGGCATGGTAATGCATACCTATAATTCTAGCACTCACGAGGCTAAGCCAGGAGGATCACTGTGATTGACAGCCTGCCTCAACTACATAGTGAGCTCCAGGCCAGCCTGAACTACATAGTGAGATCCTATCTCAAAAGGAAAGAAGAAGGACAAAGAGAAGGAGAAGGAGGGCAGGAGGAGGAGGGGGAGAAGCCTAAAATACTTAAGAACCTCTAGATAGTTCAGTCCAACTTGAGTGGAAGGTTAGGAAGGTAACAGAAGGACTAGAAAGGTGAGTAAGACTGTGGCCTTACCCAAAGAAATGTTCAAGAGCTTCCCTAGACCACAAGTGGAATGAAGGCCTTACTTATAACATCCAGGAAGTAAAAAAAAAAGGACTAGGGAGAGGTAAATATGTTTCCTAAGTTTAAGTGACATTCAAGTTCAAGTTCAAGCAGGACAGTGTAAAAGGAAAAGAAAAGTCTTTTGAAAATTGATTCAGGATAGAAGAAGACTATTCTAAGGGCCAAGAATCCGATCTAGAAATAAGAAGCAGAAGCAGGTACAGGAGACAGGTGAACTGAGGTAATGGTAACATATAAGGAAATCTTATGGTTTTGTTTTGCTTTGCTTTTTTGATCAGAATCTTGCACAGGTTAGCTTTGATCTCACTATGTAGCCTAGGCTGGCTTTGAACTTATAACAATCCTCCAGCCTCAGCCTCCCATGTGCTGAGATTACAGGCATGTACCACCACCCCCATTTCTAATGAAAATTTGTAGAACAACTACTGTTCGGTGAACGAACCACAGGACAAATAAGAAAGTTTGACTGCTTTCAACAATGGACCTAAACAACATTAAGGCAAAGATGTTAGCCAGGGTACAAAATAAAGGCCATGGTGGTTATCATTCTAATGGCTGTTATGCTTCCTAGAGCCCTTATTTACCATACCCCATTGAACAAGTTCCAAGACGACATGATAATGATGATGACAAAGAATGCTTCATACTTCAAATGAAGTATTTGTCTATCACTTTTTAAATGTCTCTTTCAGGAAACAAGGAAGCAGAGATCACTTCACATTTATATTTTAAGGAGAAAAATGAAACTAACCAAGAAACCCTTGAGGAGCCAAGCAACAGGGTGAACAGCGTGAATTTCACACTGTAACTGCTAGGGAACCATTGTGGGACACAACTCAAGGCGTGACAAGGTCAAATGCTTCCTTAGAGATTGCCTTTCCTAGTCTCATGCTCCTTTCAATTCTAAACAAACACTACATAGTATATAATCAAAAAAATAAGCAATGATCCAAATAATAATAAAGTTAATATTTATTACGCACCTACAATGGTCCAGGACTTGTGTTACCTTCATAATAGCCATGCAAGGTAATTGTTTTTCTCATTGTCTGGATACAGAAACTGAGGTTCAGAGGAGCAGTGTGTTATCCAGAGTTACATAGCTAAAAGGCAGTGGAACTGAGATTCAAATCTGGGTTTGTCTAACTCCAAAACCAAAGCTTTAAACCATTATAGCTGCTGTTTCCTTCTGTCATACCAGAGGCAAATGATGCTTCATCTCTCACATCAGCCATAAAACTTAGCCTCATTTTCTCATCTGTCCCATTTCCACAAGGTGCAGCCTAATGCGCCTCCATACCAAGGACATTCAGGTCAAATTTCTTTCTTTTTTTTTTACACCGGGGATTGAACTCATAACCTTGGGCTCACCAGACTTAAATTTGTAGAAGAAACAATCACTCAAGGGTGGAAAAGAGGCAGCACCCAAGACTGAAAATGAGGGTAGATACAAGTATTGAACCCCACATCAGCTGTGCATTATGATGGAGGGGGGAGAGGGAGGGAGGGAGGGAGGGAGAGAGAAAGAGAATGAATATGGAAATGGCTTTCTAGTCTCTTCTTTTCCTCCCTATGTCGGAGGTAGAGAGATGGAGATTCAGCCATGATGAGAAAGCGAGTGGGCAGAATGGGGAGCAGCTATAGCAGTCTGCTGTTGCAGAAGCCTCAGTTCAGCCTCCAAGCTCCCTCCTGTGTGCCTGAGGCCCATCTCTAGCGCACCTGCTTCCACTGCCTGAACAGGGAGACTGGGCTGTTCTCCGAACGCCCAACCAATCCTAGAAAAGCCTGGCTCACAGCAGATCAAAAGCCCCTCAGGTGACAAAGTAGGCAACCAAAAAGGAGGGGGGTTGTCCCACGGCTCTAGAGGGAGGCTGGGGGGCAGACAGGTGTCATTCCTCCACTGAGGCTTCCATGACCACATAGTCTCAGTGGCAGAGGCTGAGGAGAGGAACACTCTGGGGCTACTAGAGGAATGCCCATGACAGGCTGGGGCCAGCAGCAACATGTCATCAAAATGAGGTCATCCAGGCTGAACTATCTGGGGGACGGTCTTAATAGTTTTCAGCTTCAATGTGGATTGAGAAAGAAAATCATTTTTAAAGCAGCTATAGTCTAAGTTTATATCTCCAGAACATGTTCACCCCCTTTCCATCCCAGGACCTCACTAAAATGAAAGTGAAAGAACAAAATAAAATCTGAACTCATACCAAGGAAGAGCATAGAAGAGGTGATATCAGTGGGTGAGAAATTTCTGGAAGTAATAAATACAAGAAAAAGAAACACAAGAGTGTTCTGGGTAGAGGGAGAGCCAAGAACACCATGTTAGGAGGTTACAGTTAAGGAAGGAGTCAATTTGGCTGTCAGAGGCCCACAGACACTCCAAACTTGACAACAGATGATCAGGGGACTGAAGATGGGGATAAAGCAAAGGTATGTACATGAAATCCTTCCTTCTTTGCATCCAATCCCTGAACATAGGCTACCTGACATTCACTCCTAGGCAAAATGTCAGGATACTCCTTGCTATAGGAATTAACAAACAAGAAAAAAAATAATAGAAGGAAAAAATGAAAACGAAGCTTTTGTAAATAAGGAGAGGAAGAGGGGTTGAAGGGAGGGAAGGGAAATGGGAAAAGAAGAAGAAATATATATCATGTACAGGTATAAATTCCTTATGATGAATGTCATCATTATATATATCTAAAATGTACCCTAAAATGTACCAATAAAATTTTACATTAAAAATCTATTATTAGAAATGAGGAAGGGGAAGAGGAAGGGGTATAAAGGAGCAGAATGCAGAGTGAATACAATAAAAAAAAGTTAGATGTATGTATGAAATATCACATTGAAACCCAGTATTTTATAAAATTAACAGGTATTAATAAAAACATTCAAGTAAAATGATGTTCCCAGAAGATATGCAAAGGTTATCTTATGGTTTCAAGAAACTCCACACAATAGTAAGAAAATAGCGGGGGGGAGTGTTCAGATCTAAACATGAAACACAGTAAAAGGTAACATGATTGTGAATAATTGATAGCGTGTACAAAAGGAAAATTTACTTGACCTTGATACTAGGAATATTATTCATGTAGTACAGACATTGTGAGAGTGAAACTGTGGGAAATGAGGAGTGATTACAGTACACTGTTCGCCTTTGCAAAGAATAATAGTGACACGCATAATCACATAAACACGGTATATTGGCAGTTGACCTTATAAACTGTCTCTCTAGACAAAGCATGGAAGACCCGATTATTTTTACAGAACAGAATGTAAACGTAATCCATCATGCTGGATACACAAGTACAGAACACAGAGAGTTTTCAGGTGGTGGAAGAAGGAAAGGAGAGACAAAAAGAAAGATGGGGCGCTAAAAACTATGACTCATAAAATGAGTGCACAAGAGATATTAAGGAAAATTAGAGCCATAAGAAATCACAGTTTAGTATCTAATAAAGCTACTCAATAGAGGAAACCAAATGATAACATAACTATCAAAATGTAGCACAGAGGAAACAGCCAAGTATTGTAAACAAGCTAAATTCTAATTTTTCATAGGAAAAAGAAGACAAGAAATGTTTCAAATTGATAAGTAAAGAAATAACTATTGAAGAAAATTATTTAGAGATGTGAAGTTACCACCAGAGAAACTATATGATAAAAGTGGTCACCTTTGGGGGATAGGAAGTGGGAAACAAGGAGACATTCATTTTTATTTTTTCTTTTCTTTAAAAATGTTTTATTAGTACATGTTCATAGTACACAATGACTACATTTCTCATGGGAAGTTAATACTTAATTCTTTTCCCATCTTCTCATGCCCTTTCCCCTCTCCATCTCTCTGGTGGTATTTTTTTATTATTTTAGTTTGTTAGCTTGGTTCTTTACTACACAAGTCCTTATATGCATATGTTACATGTTGTCACCAAATGTTGATCTGATAGAAGTAAAAGTAGACTAGTGGTTGCACAGACTAGGAAGGGTATAGGGGAAAAGCTGATGGAGAGGATATGGTTAATGGCTACAAGAACGCTGGTAGGTAGGAAGAGTAACTTCTAATGTTCTACAACACAGTAGAGTAACTATAGCTGACATTTAATTGTATTTCAAAATAGCTAGTAGAGAAGATTTTAAAAGTTCCCAACACAAATTATCTATATCTGGGGATTGGGGATATAACTCAGCAGTACAGCACCTTCCTGGAAAATGCAGTCCTGTGTTTGATTCCCAGCACCCTCCCCAAAAATTATATATGTCTGAAATGAGATATGCTAATTACCTTCATCCAATTGTTATACACTGTATACATGCAATGACATATCATACTGCATCTCATAAATATATATAATTACTGTGTGTCAAATAAAAATATACTTTTAAAAAATTTTGTATATATATGGCTTTGATTTACATCTTACGTTTTATTGTTATTTGCAATAGGCTCTTGCTATATTGCCCACACTAGTCTCAAACCTCCAGGCTCAAATGACCTTTCTGCTTCAGTCTCCTGAGTACCTGGGATTACAGACATATACCACCATCCCCAGCTGCTTTAGTTTAATTTCTATATATATATATATTGGCCTTTTTCCTTTTTATCAGTACCAGGGATTGAACTCATGACTGCCTGCTTGCAAGGCAGGCGCTTATGCCGCTGAGCTAAATCTCTAGCCCCTTTAATTTAATTTCTAAAAACATGTCCCTTCTCTTTCTTTGGACCTCTGTTTCCCACACTGTATGTACAAAATGGAGAGGAAGATGATCTGAGTAATTGATATGAGGTATTATTCTCCAATCTCTGCTTCTTTTTAGAGCAGGAGCAAGAGGTGTGTAAAGGGCTAACTAACCCCTCGGCTCTCTACAACCACCCACATAGATACCTTCTCAACTGACCCAACCTGTATCACCCTCTGGTCCTCTTCAAATCTTACTGTTGCCAATCCAGTTCCTCCAGCCTTCCATTCATTCAACTATTTACACCAAATAGTTATTTATACCTGCTTGAGTCACAAAGAATCAGAGGCTGCTTATTCTGAAAACATACATAAGGACAGAAGAGAAATTAAAGTGAAAAATAAGAACTCAAAAACAGATATCAACAAAAATGCCAGAGTTGTGCTTCAACTGGTAGCTGAGGCAAAAAGGAAGATACAATGAGCCATGACAGCCTTGAATTAGGAAGGAGGAGATACTAGTTTTCAAGAAAAGTAAACTTTGCACTTTGTGTAGCACTAGATTTTTTTTCCAGTATTGGCGATGGAACCCAGGGCCAAGCATGTTAGGCAGGTATTCTATCACTGAGCTACACCCACAGCTCCTTAATACTGGATTTTTCAAGTCACTGTTCACAGAAGAGTTCATGAAAGAGAAGGTCTATGACCATTTATTATCCACAGGTATCAGCGAACGTCATTCAAATTGTCTTGGTTAATCTTGAGAGGAGGATATTTTTATTCCATTTTAAAGAAGAGGAAATTAAAGTTTGGAAATTATTAAATGACTTCACTGAGGTCATTCAACTGGTTGGGTCAAGAGTCTAGATTCAAACTCTAGTTTGTCCATCTTGAAATCTCATTCTTTGTGCAGCATACTATGGTGCCCCAAAACAAAGTCATCTTGGTCACCACCAAAAGCAGTGAGAACACAGTAACAGGAGATGTTACTCCCCTTCTTTTTATGAAAACAGAAAAAGGGAGGTAAGTTAACAGGCCTAGCTGTCAGGGCAGAAACTGCCTCTGTGCTGCCTCAGTTACATTACATGTAGCTACCTAAAAAAGAAACCAGCAGAAAGAGGGCTGGGCCTGAGCTGGGCAGAGATGGAGAACCTTAGGCTCACTCCCTTGCCATGATTCTAGCAGCTCTGATTTTTGAGAAGCCAGAACAGAGAAAGGGGCCTATTTCCCACACAAGCAAGAGCCCCATTAAGTGATGTCTTCTCTTAATCCCCCCAAGCAAGTCACCACCTTCACTAAGCCCTGATTTTCTCATGAGCAGAACACAAAGATAATGATCCTCACCATCTTCCTAAGATTCCAAAGCAGGAAATAGGACATTTAAGGAAAGATGCTTTGAGCACTGTCATTAATAATAGAATTACTCTTCTCATCAGAGCCCTCTCATCTGTCCACAGTTTCTCTGATCTCATACAAGGACTGTTTCTCTCTGGATCTGAGTATTCTCACCTATAAAATGAAGCCCTTGAGCTGGATAATTCTTCAGGGTCCTTCCAGCTCCAAATTTCATGACTTTTGTGTTGGTTAGAGCCCTGTTGTTCATGAATAGCAGGTGTCCCTCTGAGCTTTCCTAGCACTCCCTTTCATCACATCATTTGTCAGTGTATTCTCATTTTCTTCCCACACAGGTAGGTGATCTTACTGCCACTGCCCAAGAACCCTCCTCTCTGGATGGCCTCCAATCTACCTTCCAACCTTTCGCCTAGGGGGACTACTCCAAAGCATGACTCTTTACCTGTCCTCTAGTCTATTTTTATAGTCTGCTCCTCTCCCCTCCCCATAGCTTAAAACCCTATGTGGGCTCCCAATTCCTGACAGTATAAAGCTCCTGATGCCACCGTTCAAGTGTCCTCATGATCCAACTTTCCAGACTCCTCTCCAACCCTCTCTGCCTTCCAGGTGGTGCTCTAGATTTTAGTGAACTGATAAAAGTGCCCCTTGCCTCCAAATATACATGTGTTGTGTTCATGCTGTCCCCTCTACTTTAACTTCCCCCTTGCCCCCAATTTCCAACAACTCACACACTGTCCTTTTCCTTTGTCTAACTAACTCTTACTCAACCTCTGTGCCTTAGCTCAGTAATCACCTCCTGCAGGAAGCCTGCCCCACTCTGTGGGGAGCTGTCCCTCTTTTAGGCTACCTTGGCCCCCTGTGCTCCCCTCTGGATAACACATAACACACTACCTTGTCTGTTTCCACTAACACCTTCTCCACAAATGACTTCCCTAGAGCCAGGAACTGTATAATATAAATCACAAAATTCTTTTGTCTATGGGGCACAAGATGTGACCTATACTAGGCACTCAGTATGTATGCGAGCACTTCAGCTATGCCATCTTATTGAATGCTGACAACCATGATGAGTTGTTTATGGAGTGGGCAGCATATCAGATGTGCAGTTGTATGAGCTGTCTCCCACTTTAAAAAGGAAATTTTAGGTAGGGGTAAAATTAGGCACTTTTCACATCATAGATAAAATGACAGTATTTTGTGTGTGTGTGTGTGTGTGTGTGTGTGTGTGTGTGTGTGTAGTGCTAGGGGTGGAATACAGGGTCTCACTGTGCTAGGCAAGAGCTCTATCACTAGGTCACACCTACCATACCTAATAACAGTTCTAAAATGGTTTTAAAGAGAAAAACATTAGTTTGATTCAGGCAAGTGAAGTATAGTATATCCTGGGATGTAGTATGAAACCACAAAGTCTGAATATGGAGTCATACTACTTTTTTATAAAAAAGAATGAAAATCACATAGCTCCATTACAATTACTGCATGTCAAAAAAATAGTATAATTTAAAAAATCATACAGCTCCAAAGAAATGCACTTGTATTAACCTGCACCTCTCAGGTGATACTAGTGATGAATTTATCTAAAATGTTACAGAAATAGTCCTGATCAGCGGTGTAGCTCTGGTTTGTCATTTTTGTTTTGGAAAGAAACGATGTGATGCAGCTGTCTCCATGTTGTTGTTTTCTTTGCTATGCTCCGCCTCTAGGTGGCAGGGCAGTCCATCTAATATTTTCCATCCTCAGCCTTCAGCTTTCTATCCTAATCAGAATCTTAGTAAGTATGAAGAGAAGCCAGGAAAGTTTCTGATACATTTTTATGAGGGGAAGGGTGATGAAAACAGGAATCTTACATATCAGAAAACAAGTTTTTAGCCGGGCATATAGTGGTGCACACCTGTAATCCCAGCACTTGGGAGGTTGAGGCAGGAGGATTGTTCAGAGTTTGAGGCCAGTCTGGGCTATAAAGTGAGTTCAAGGCCAGGCTGAATTACATAGTGAGATCTTGTCTCAAAAATAAACAAAAAAAAATTTTTTATCCCCATTTATTCCTGAAAAAAAAAAAAAAACAGGCTCTGAAAGTAAAGTGATACCTAAAGTCAAAGTTCTCTTTCTAGGGCACCACATTTTGAACACTAAGGTCCTAGGGAGCTTCACTTACTGAGCACTTGGGAATAGGTTTCCTCATGTAATGCTTGAAGGGAGACCATATACCATGAGGAAGTTAAACTAGCAATCATCCTGCCCCAAGAGAAACTAAGTCATTTAGTCATCATTCTTCTCCATGACCACTGTTTATTATTCTGCCAGGGAATACAGTAAGGAATAAGCCAGAAGAGCCAACTGTTATTCCCACCCAAAAACATTGTGCCCAGGGTATAAGTTCAATAAAGACTGGATCATTACAGAAAAAAATGGAGAGGTATGGGGAGCTGAGAGTGCTACTCAAGTGGGAGAACACTTACCTAGCTTGAACAAGGCCTTGGGTTTTGGGTGGGAGGCACTTGACAGGTAATTAAAGAGCTTCCCACTAGGTTGGGTAGGCTATACATGGGTCCTGTTCTATAGAGGCCTCCTTGCTCCATTGAGAACAGAACCTTTTGTGCCAGAGGTCAAGACCACAGCATGGCACAGCCATGGCATGATAGGGAGAAATGACAATGAGCAGATTGGCCTGTATGTTTATAAGGCATCATCCAGCTCTACTTCTCTCTCATTCTATAAATTGGGAGACTAGTAGGTGAAAGAAGCAAGAGAATGAAGGCCAAATGACTCCCGGGAACAGAAGGAAAAAGGCACTGGAAATCCAGGGCAATTCTGAGATCATTTCTTTCAACACGAGTTCTGGAACAAAGAAAATATGAGGTACCCCAGCTATTACTTCACCAGGACTTAATGAGCCACTTACCTACAGACTGAGCAGCTACTATGTGCTGTGCTATATGTTTTCAAGCTAACTGCTCCTTCACTAGCACAGGGATTAACACTTAATATACACTCAGTAAAAGTCCCTTCTGGGGATGCTGTGGAAACAAATGACCATTCTGCCTCCCTGCTTAGCAATAGTGAACCTGCTGCTACATGGCCTAGAGTCAAATATCCCACTTCCCCTATCCTCCTCCTTCTCCCCCCACCTGCCCATTAGCAAACAGGAACCAGAAATCTGAGCATCTCCTGGGAGGTTGACCATAGCAAATAAGGGGGACTTCCTTCTACCATTTCTTTGAAGGCAAATATTTTTATTACTGTTTTGCTCTTTTCTGATTAATGGTACTGCTCTATTCAATATTCTGTTTTGATAAGTTCTATAGTGTTCTATATTTCATCTCATTTTGATATACAGGATTGAAAGAACAACTATTATAAAGATAACAAAATATACTGTGATACCTATTACTGTTATCCTGGTAACCTGCTGTGAAGTTCTGTACCAATTTCACTGTACGATCTTAGTTGGCTTTATTCTGACTTGTTCTGTTGTATACTTTCAAAATAAAAATTAAAAAAAAAAGTCCCTTCTGGGACTCACAGTATAGTAGAGGAGACGCACAATGTAAACATCCAGGAAGGTATAAGAAGCGCAAAGTGCTTATTATAAGGGTCAGAGGATCAAGAACTGAGCATCTAGAAGGAGTAGCAAATAAACATGGTAGAGGTGATGGCTGAGTTCAGCCTGGGAATTGGACAGAGCGGCCTGAGAGAAGGGAACAGCACAAGTTCCAGAGGCTATTAGAATAGAATATTAGAAGCCCAGGGCAAGCAGGTCAACATGGCTAGTGCATGGTCTGTGGAAAAAGAGACTAGAAAAGACAAGAAATTTGGGGGCAGGTCCTAAAAGGACTATGTATAGCAGGGGAAGAACTTTGCAGGCCAAAGAGAAAATAAAAATACAGCAGCCATACCACACAGTATATCTGGTTGCATCTCAGAGGCTCAAGAGAAGAGGCGAGAGGGTCTGTTAGGACACTATGGCTAAGAATTGAGAGGTGATCATGATAGGGAATATGCTTGCCTCAAGTGGTAGTCCTGGGAGCTCTTTGGGGAGGTGGGGGGACCAGAGCTATACCTGGGGTGGCTTCCATATCTTTAAACCCCACGTGTGGGAGGTAGAATGCTTGGGAGCCACACAGTTCTGGGTTCCACTCAGCTGTGTAAACTCATGCAGGTCACTGATCCTCATTTCCTCATCTGAAAAATGAGTTTACCTGAACATGAATTCTGAACAAGTGATATAAGAAGCAGTACTACAGCAGGTATGGTGGCACAGATCTGTAACACCAGAACTCTGGGAGTCTGAGGCAAGAGGGCTGCAAGTTTGAGCTCAGCCTGAGCAATTTACTCAGGAAGACCCTCCCTCACCATAAAAAAATAAAAAAGGTCTGGGGATACAGCTAGTGTCAAGGCCTGAGGTTCAATCTCCAACACCATAAAGAAGGAGAAGGAAAGGGGGAGAAAGAGGAGCTACTGCACAGTGTATAAGAATACTGCAGGCCCTGGAGCCTGACTGCCTGTGCTCCTTTTAGCTCCTTCACAGTTCTGCCACTTATTCTTTAAGTTACCTTACATATGTTATCCAACCTTTTTGGGCCTCGGTTTCCTCATCTATAAAACAGAGCTATTAAGAATCTCTACATTAAAAGCTTCATGTGAAGACAGAGTGAACTACTACATGGAAACCGCTTAGAAAAATCCATTATTACATAGAGTCACATAGGGTGGTGCCCGGTACACAGACGGCTGACACTCATCCAATACCCACGTGGCCTCTTCATCATTTTCCAAGCCTTTACTATGCTCCCAGCAAATTCAGAGGCTATGGTAGGTAGGATGAGATAGAAGAAGGAAGGTAGCAGGTGGCAAAGCTGGGCTGCTGTGGTCCTCTCAACAACATCTATCAGATATCAGAGGACCATCCATTCTTCTTAAAGCTTCCTCTCCTACTGCCCAGTGGCTTAACCAGTGGCTTGGCCTGCCCTGATCCCTCTGTCTTCTCCCCCTCAGCACCTTTGCTACTAGTTTTTTCCTGAGTACCATCTTTATAATATGACTGGACAGGCAATTCTATCTGTCTGTGGAGGGGGCTTTGCAAGCACCAAGAGCATGGTGTTTGCTCAGCCTGGTAGCCCATGCTGTGCTGAGTATACAGCCAAGAAACATTTGTGGATGACAGAGTCCATTCTTGCCCCAAATGTAACAGAGAAGCAGGACTCCTCTAGTTCTTATTAAACTCAACATTATCATTTCTTCTACACAAGCATAATGCTCACAACAGTGTGGGAAAAAGAGATAAAGGTTTTTTCCTCTTGGGACAAAGAAGAGACCTCATGGGAAAAGGACCCGAGATTCCAAAGAAAATAGACTTTCCCAGAGCCTCTCCCTTGGCCCTCCCTTCTCTCTTTCTCCCTCTCAGGGGCTTGAGCCCCTGCAGGGAGCATGCTGACACCCACCACCTGCCCATGGTAGGGAGACAGCCAAGCAGCCATGCGGCAGATCACACAGTGCTCTAGCTGTCAAAAACACCAGTGCAGTATCTCTAGTTGCTGTCCCAAAATGTAAGCCAGCTTGGTAGGGTGGGTGGGGGCAGAGGATGGAGAGCTACCACCATAGCAGCTTCAGCCCACCAACACCTACAGCAGAGATAGAACTGGGACCATGCAAAAAGTGTTGGGAATGCAGCTCTCTTCAGTGTGGGACACACACACAACAGTGCTACCTAGCACTCATAAATCATTACAGGCACTGGAACTACAGGGGGTCAAGCCAAGATCAACAACAAAAGTGGAGCGCTTCTCTAATCATAGGGAGGGGTGACCATTCTGGGTTTAAAAAAAAAAGACACCTCTGAACCTTGGTTAAAACCAACAACTGCTGAGACAAAATCCTCACATACAGAGGACCAGAGGGAGGTGGAGACTCATCTTGCTTTATGCCACACTAGGAAGGCCACACTTAGGGCACAACAGAAGGGATACTGGCATCCTGGGACTGGCCCAAAAGGGATAGTGTGGGAGGATGTGGGAGTCCTTGGTAGATGATAGGGACAGAGCCCAGTATGACAGCAGATAGCCAAAGCAAGGGAGGGGAAGTTCACAGTATTGAGTCTGTCTTATTAGTACCATGACCTTTGAGAGGCTTCACTTCTCAAATCTTTTAGTTTCCTCTACTGTAACATGTGTGAATCGTGGTGACAGATCCACAGGGTAGGGTTGTTAGAAGGGCTAAAGAAAGTCTTTAGGCAAGAGTGGGCCCCAACCAATTTCAGTTGGACCCAGGCCCCACTTTCTCCTCTTCATCCACCAGAGGGAGCTCAGGGACCAAAAGCCCAGCCTGTAGCAGTTCTGCCTGTCCTCCCCCAATGCTGCAGCCTGTGCTGCTGAACTCCCACCCTGCCTACTCGGCTTTGGCAGCCTTCTCTCCCACTCCTTACAAATCCAGAATAGGCCTAGCAAAGGAGTCGCTTGCAGGAGCAGCAATGGCAGCAAATGGCTACTGCAATACCAAATTCCCCTGAAGCCTAGCCAGCAAGAAAGTGGAAAAGAAGTTCCTTTATCTTGGAGCCTCAGTTTCCCCCATCACTAATAATGGGTGTTCATGGCACAGGGCTTGTTGTGAGATCAAAAGAGATAATCATAGACATACAAATAGTATGTGGTAAGAAATTCAAAGTATTACCTAAACCCATTTATTAATATCATAGGAAATGTGAAATAAGGAAGTCCAACAAGCAATCTAGAAGGTACACAAAATGAAGGAAGGACCAAGAGATAGGCCTATAAGGTTAGCAGAAGAGCAAACGGGCTTCTAGCCATCTAAAACATTCAGATCCATGTCTGTAGGATGCACAACCTGAGATCAATAGAATCCTGGAATTGAGGAAGACCCACCCAAGTCATTTCAGTGGTGGCAATTAGAATTTTACGCCTGACACAATGCTATCTCTAACTGTCCTCTGCTGGACACATCCAACCAGCCTATCAGCTTACCACAGCCTACCATTGCTGCTACCACCCCCATCCCTTGAAATAATCTTCTGCATCATTGAGGGCCTGGTTGTAAAGTTCTTTCTGATTTTATCTCAAATGTCCCCAAACTTCCAGGTTCTTCTCCCTGGAGCCATATGTAATAAGCCTACCCCTTCCATTAGAGGCCTGCCCCTCTAGAAAAGTCTTTCAGCAGTCAGGATGGAGGACCACAATGCCCTATCTAATCTTCCTCTGCCTCTACCTGATCATGGCTTATTTTGAATAGACCCTGATCTCCCTGCATCCCGTGATGCCCCAAGGTACACATGGTCAGTCCTGAGAGACTGCAATCTTAGCCGCTCTATGTGGGCAGGCAAGCCCATACTTGGAACCCCAGTCTACACTGGGGCAGTCCACACTAAGACTCAGAGAAAGGTGCACTGCAGTAGAGCCCAGCTGAGCCCTTGAGCTGCAGCTGGTGCTCCTGGGGCCTAGCCATCTCAACCCAGCACCCCAGCCTGCTGCCTCACCACGGGGGAGTTGCAGAGAACTATCTCCCGGCAGATTTCCTGAGGCAGAAGGCTTCCCCACCCCCAGCCCAGCCTCCAAGAGACACTCCACTGGTTGTGGCACATGGTAAGACCAGCTGAGCACTGAGAGAAGGGGGAAGCCTGTCCATTCTCTATAAGACTTCAGACTTGCTTCACAGTATGACTAGGTAAGTAATAGAACTGTTAAATCTAAGCCAGAGGGGGTCCTTAAGGACCACCCAGGACAGACCTTGCCTTTACTCAGTCAAGGTCAGAAAGTCAATATGCAGCCAAGCTGAAATGGTAACCCAAGTCTCCTAACTTCGGTTCAGTGTTCTTCCCAATACAGGAAAAAACAGTAAGGGAACCTTTAAGGCATTCCTATGAGCCTGCACACCGGTGGCTGTATCAAGCTGATACATTTATCCCAACCAACACACAAGGGATCTACATGGAAAGAGCAGACCCAGCTTATGTCCCACCAATCCAAGGGATACTGCCAAAGTGCCCCAAGTTGACAGACACACAGATGCCAGTACTAAACTGGAACCAATCCAACCAAAGAGGAGATCTGTAGACTTCCTTTCCAGGCAGGGTTCTTTAAATGAGTGTGATTTTTCTTAAAGGGTGAAAGGAGGGTGGACTTTGAGCAACTAGCCAAGGGCCTGGCCTCCATCTCCCGCCCCCCCCCCCATCCCTGGCCAGGATTGCTGCAGTTCCCCTCAAAAAATAGCTCAGTCTCCAGCAGCCATTCTAGTTCCCACCTGCCTCTCTAGAGAGGATGGAGCACAGGCTGACTAAGGAGACAAGATCAAGCAGAAATACAGGGGATTTTAGAGGAGTCTCCCTCCGGACTTGTAGCTGATACAATCCTGACAGCAAAAATCCTAAGCAGCACAAACTAAATAAATAAATAAATGAAAACCCATCGTCTGGCAAGGATACAGCTAGGGTGGAAGAAGTGTGTGTCTGTGTGTGTGTGTGGGGGGGGGGGATGACCGCCTCAGTAGCTCACCAGCCCGCAGTACCGAGAAAACAGGGATGCCTGCATTTATGTGGCTAACCCAGTGTGCAGTGGCTTCAGAACGGGTGTCAGCTGGTTGCAGGGGACCAGCCTTCCCTGGTAGGAACAGGGGAGAAGGATATGGAATCAAGCACTGGTTTCTTACTTTATCAGCAGGACAAGTTGGAGAGGGATCTGGAGGGGGGGAGGTAGGGAGGTGTACAAGCACGTTTCTTACTTTCTCTGGAGGGTTGTAGCCGGGCTGGTGCTGGTACTGGTGCTGTGGCCTCCGCCAGCGCCTGGGCTGGAGCTCCTGGATGCGCCACGGCTCAACTGGCCCCGCTCCCGCGGTGGCCACGGCCCCACGCCCACCGCCGCGGAATAGCCGGCTTCCTTCTCACGTCCCGGGTGCGCTGGCCCGGCCTCCCGCCCGCTACGCTCGCGACTCAGGGCTGGGTTCTCGTGGTGCAGGTGGCACTGGGCCACGTCGCGCTCACGGGCTGTGTAACCGGTAGTGTCTTGGAGTGGATAGGAGGCGTCCCTGTCCTTGTCCCGATACACAGCCTCCCGATTCTGGTAGGCGCCGTCCCGGTTCGGGTAACCCACGTCCCGGGCCGACTGGTGGAACTGGCTCTCCCGCAGCTCGCGGTGATGAAACTGGGTCTCGCGCAGGTTCTGGTACTGGCTCTCGCGGCCGGGGCTATCCCGCGCGCCGTGGGGGTCCCGGTGCAGCTCCCCGCGGTGTAGCTGGCTCTCCTCCCTCAGGTCGCGGTTTTCCTGGGTGAGCTGGTCCAGCTGGCCCTCCAGCTCTTCGATGCGCCGCCGCTGGGTCTCTAGCAGCTGCTGCTGGCTCTCGATGATGTTGTTCAGCTCCAGCAGGTACTCCACCGCCCTGTTGGGGCTCTCGGATCCCGGGCCACCCGGGGGCCCTGACCCCGCCTCCATCCTGGCGGCCCAGGGACAGGGAAAGGGGCAGGAGAGCCCAGTCCCAGCTCGCTCACGGCGCCACCCTCCCCCGGGCCCAGCCGGGGGAGGGGGCCGGCGGGACGCGAGGGCGCGCACCGGGCTCGAGGGCCCGGGGGCCCGGGGGGGCCCGGGAGACAGCGCTGGGGCCGGCGGCACGGGAAGCAGGAGCTGAAGCTACCGCTGCCGCCACCGCCACCGCTCCGAAGGACGCGGCCCACGGCGCTCCGCCCGCTGCGGAGTCACTGCGCAGCGCGGCCGCGCGGGACCGCCCAGGCCGCCGGCCCGCCCCTCGCCCCTGCCCCCACCCTGTTCTCCTGGCCCGCCCCCGCGCGCCCCACCTGAGCCGGCCACCAGCGCTGGCAGCTGGATGAACCCCGAAGTAGGGACGCCAGGCAGGGGTAGTCCTGTTACAAGCTCCTTGAGACCTCTTCATTCCACCCGTTACAGGGTCATCACCTAACGCAACCTATCATAAGCCCTCCTCACAAGCTCCACATCCCACCAGTCCATCAGGCCTCATCGGAACCATCCCAGTCCCACCTATCCCAGACATTCCCAGGTCCTGGCAACCCATGTACTCCCTATGCCTTACGTCTCCCTATGCCTTATGTCTCCCAGCTGCAACCAGTGTCATCCATCCAGTCAATCCTTGGACCTTCTATATTTCAGGCGACCTCCCTCCAGCCCCCCTCATAGGAAATCTCTGGGCTCCCATTCTAGCCAGTCCCTGGACCTTGCCCCCATCCCAGCAACCTGTCCCCCTTCAATCTGAAGCTCATCCCATTCCCAGACAGGCTCTGGCGCTTTACCCCCACACCCCACATACAGGACACACGACATCTCAGGCGTCCACCACTCCAGCGGGTCCCTAATCTCTCCATCATTCAAGCCAGTGCCCATATTCCCATCTCACCAAGCCCAGGCGTCCCCTTCTTAGCCAGTCCATGAGTCCTCCAACCAAGGCAGTCCCAAAATGGGGAGTCAACAAGCTTTGGGACTCCCCATCACAACCAGACTTGAGACCTGTACTCCATTCTTTCAACTCTCATTTCTTGCTCTCCTTTGGAAATGCCCTCTTCTTTCTCACCATTTCCATCCAATGAAATTGTACCCATCTTTCAAGATTTGACTAAAATGCCCCGTTACTAACGCCAGTCCTGATTTCCTTAATGAAATGTGCTTGCTTTTATGCACACCTTTTCCTCTCCTCGACCTTCCTTGACTTCCTACTGCACTTCCTCCACCCTGTCATTCCTGATATTTGCAGGACAACTGGAACTCGGCTTTATGACACATTACTTTATGTTCTCATTTTAATGTCTTCTTACAGAATGGACTCCTTAAATCAGAAACATTTCTCAACTTATCTTTGTGAGCAGGTTGGGAGAGAAGGGAAAGCATGAATTTTACAGCCAGCCAAAACTGTAGTTAAATTCCATCTGATCTTCCATTTCCCTATCAATAACAATTACCTCACAGGGGCATCTTGAGGAAAGAAAAAAAAAAAAAAAAACACATCCAAAAACAACTTGCACAGAAAAGACAACTCATAGAATGAGAGAAAAATTTCCCAAATCATATCTGATAAGAGACTTGTATCCAGGAAATGTAAATAACAACTCACAGTCATTAACAAAAACACAGCTCATTTTTTAATGGGCAAAAGGATCTCAATGGACATTTCTCAAAAAAAAAAAAAAAACACATAGAGATGGTCCATTAGCACATAAAAAGATGCCAGTGTACTATTCTAGCTCCTGAGTTTTCCACCATTCCACCTGAGGTTGCAGACTGTTCTAAAGGCGTGCAAGTACTCTGTGCCGGTCTAACAGTTATCTCTTGTAATTTAGCATGCTCAACTGGTCACCAAATGCTGGGCTGCTGTTCCCACCATTCAGGACACACAGGATAGGAGCAATCAGTGTGGTCTGAAGGTCTCCTTTTATAGGCTTTTGAACAGAAAACAGAAATAAAGTTAATGGGAAAAAAACAGTTTCTTACATACACTCAATGAGGTACTACTATGATAGCCAAAACCAAAAGAGCAAATGATAAGAAGTGTTAGCATGTAGAGAAATTGGAACCCTTATTTATTGCAGGTGGGAATGTAAAATGGCGTTATCACTTTGCAAAAACAGTTTGGCAGTTCTTCAGAATGTTAAGCACAGAGTTACCATATGACCCAGCAGTTCCACTCCTAGTTATCTATCCAAAGGAAATAAAAACATATATCTACATAAAAATTGATATGTGAGTGCTCATAGTGGCATTAGGAGTAACAGTAATAGCTAGAAAACGGAAAGAAAGAAATGTACAACCTATGACTAAATAACCAAAATAGTATAATCACGTAATGGAATACTATTCAGCCATTAAAAGGGGTAAGGTACTAACACATGCTGATACATGGATAAAGCTTTAAAACACTATAAAAATTAAATAAATTAATCATAAAAGGCCACATATTATATGAAATTCCATAATAGACAAATCTATAGATACAGAAATTAGAGTAGTGGTTGTCAGGGCCCAGGGCATAGCAGAGGGTAGGGAGTGACTGTTAATGGGTATGGAGCTCATTTGTAAGGGGAAAAAATGTTCTAAAATTAGATCATGGTGATAGTTGCACAAGCTTGCTCATAAACTAGAAACTAGTGAATTGTGTGCTTTAAAGTATATACAAATTATTTCTCAACATAGCTGGGTTTTTAAAAACCACTTTGCACAGAGCTAGAATATAACAACAACTACAATAATAGCAGCAAATACTGCAATGATGCCTACTATATACCAGGCAGTTTACATATATGAACATATTGAATTCCTATGGCAATACTATGAGGCGGGTATTGTTATTACTTTCATTTTACAGATGAAGAAAGTGAAACAGAGAGGTTGAATGATTTCCCCAGGATCATAATGAGGCGGTCAGGATACTTAGCTATTTCCTTCTTATTACTTTGTATCTTTTCCCAGTTCCTTGTACAAAATAGACACTCTGTAAATGTTAAAGTAATATATTCATCAAATATTTCTATTCACCCAGTAAACATTTGCAGAGAACTATTCATATCCTAGGCAACACCTTCATTCTTGTCCTTTTTCTTGCTTCTATCAGTCAGATTCCCCCTGGGGTTGAAGACAGATAGGTAATAAGATTATTCACAAAATATTGAGGATTTCTACTATGTGTCAGGCACTGCTCTAAACACCGAAGGATACGGCAATGAAGGAAATAGACAATCCCTAACCTTATAGTAGTGACATGCTAATGGGAGAGAGAAAGAAACAAATAGAATGTGTACAGCTTGGTTGTATGATATACTGGGTTGAATAGTGCCTCTCCAAAATCCATGTCCACACAGAAACAATGAGCATGATCTTATTTTGGAAATGTTTTTGTAGATGTAATCAAGTTAAGAGGAAGTCACACTAAATTAGCATGGGTCCTAATCCAGTGACTGATTTCCTTACAAGAAGACTGAAAACTGAACCCAGAAACACATAAGACAGAGGCAGAGTGGTGACTGATGTATCTATAAACCAAGCAATGCCAAGGATTACAGCCACCAGGAGCTAGAAGAGGCAAGGAAGGATTCTACCCTAAAGCTTTCAGAGGACACAAAGCCCCAGCAACTCCTTGATTTTGGACTTGTAGCCCCCAGCACTGTGAGAGACTTGATTTCAGTTGCTGTCAGCCACTCAGTTCATGATACACAGTTACAGCAGTCCTAGGAGTCTAACATAAATGTGGACAGGTGTTCTGGAGTGAAACAGGGCAGCAAAGAATGATGGCATGCCCAGGGTGAATAGATATAGTGCATGCCCTCAGGGAGCTCCTACTCTAGCGAGAGAGCCATAATCATAAGTCACAAACATGACTAACAAGACAGAATGTGGAAAACACCAGAGTTGGGGCACAAGGCTAGGGTACTGGGAAGTCTTTGTGGATGTAAAAATATGTAAGCTAAACTTAAGATTTCAGCAAGTGAAAGCCTTAGGACTGAGCAACATCTGCTGAGGGGAAACTGGGCATGTTGACACATGCCAAGAATACCAACTATTCCGGAGTCTGAGATAGGAGGATCACAAGTTTAAGGCCTGTCTGGGCAATTTAGCAAGGTCGTCTGAAAACAAAAATAAATGAATAAGAAGCACTGGGGATGTACTTCAGACTTTCTTTGGTTCAATATCCAGTATTTAAAAAATCAACATCCACTTTAAAAAAAAAAAACTCATTGAGGGGAACTGTGTGTACTGGGAGGAAAGAAGAAATCAAGAACCATTTAGGGAACCACACATAGTTTGGTTGAAAAAAAGATGAAAGATCCACGTGTGTGAGTATGTGAACGTGTACCTGTGTGTGTTGTAAGGGATAGTAGACTCCATTGCTAAACTAAACAATCTGGAACTTCTCTTACAGGCAATGAAAAATCATGAAAGATTTTTTTTGGAAACAGGGTCTTACCATAGTTGGGGCTGATCTTGAACTCACTATGTAGCCCAGGCTGGCCTCAAACTCAAGGTGATTTTGCTGCCTCAGCCTCCCAAGTCCTGGGATTATAAGTATGCATCACCATGTCTGGCCTCATGGAAAATTTTTTTTGAGCAGGGACGTGACATGGTAAGTGGGAAGAATGCCCACATGCTCCAAATATTTCTCCCTACAAAACGACTTTAGTTTTGGTTCATTGTTGCTTAGCAAAACCTGCGGAACAATCTTCCTTTCTTGTCTGTTGCTTCTTGAAGTTGTTTTCCAGAAGCCTCAGTCTCCGGTCCGATTCCTCCAGTTCCCCTTACCCTGAACCATCTTTGCCAAGAAATGTGGAGCTAGAGTAAGAAAGAGCCCTAAAAACCATATTTCACCACTGCCGGTATATAGTCAACAACATTGTCATGATGCTGACATTTTCTTCAGAGCCGTTGGTGTCATCTGTTCAAACTGGGTTTGTCTACTGGATTCTCCTATACCTGTTAGCTGCCAAGCACAAGGTATAGAATCAAAATTTTTTTTTTAAATGGGGGAAGGAAGCTGTACATATAGCTCAGCTGTGCCATGAGTGCTTAGAATGTGTGAGGTCCTGGGCTTGATCCCCAGTACTACAAAACAAAACAAAAAACAAAAAGAAACCAAAACATTGGTCTTTCCCTCAGAAAGTTTAGAGTCCAGAAGTATCAGAGCTGAAAGGATCTTAGAGGTTAACTTGTTTCCCAGAGAGGGATGCTGAGAGCCAGGAAGAAGTGATTTGCACCTAATTGCTGTGGTCAGTGACCACCAGGCCACAGATATTTTTTTCTTTCTTGAGCTATTTCCTAGGGTCTGGTATCCCAAAGAGTCTAACAGTGCAGACTTTGGAAGGCAAAAGGATAGGAAAGTGGCCCCCTGTGAGGAACACAGAAGGAAAAAAAAAAGAAAAAGGAAGACACCCTTCTCTTGGGGATCCTTACAGAAATAGCGGTGCTTAAAACTGAGACAGCATTTGGCTAATTAATTCATTATCCTTCCGGCCCTCTTCCCTCTCATGGGGGTTGGGGTGAGATGTAACCAAAGTATCTGTCAGCCTCAAACAGCTGCACAGAAAGCAATCCTAATAGGCTAGTCTGGGGATTCATTTTGGGAGAAATTTTCTCTCTGAAGATGATTTGTAAGCTTGATCCTGTCAGAACATAAAACCATGTAACCCAACATGTTTCCAATTTTGTCCTAGCTGCCATAAAACTTTTGAGCCAAATTCAGAGTCCAATTATAATCCAGTTCATTTTAGGTACCTGGCAACATTATTCACGCTTTCTTTACATGGTTCTCTGGTCTGTTTTCTTCTACATTTTTATCCCTAATTGTCTTTCTCTCATGTTATAAACTGATGAATCGCCTAATATCCTCTTTAAAGTAGGCAAGATATAAATCTTACATGAACTAAACTATATTTACATATGCTAAGGGGATTTGAAACAATGAAGAACATTTGAAGGAACAGATGATATTTGGCCTAGAGGAGAACAGCCTTATGAGGACAATGATTACTATCTTCAAATATCCAATAGGCTGTCTGGCGATGGGGGGCAATGTAGTAGAATTATTCTGTTTAGCTCCAAAGGGCACAGCCAGAAACAATGGGTGAAAATTACAGGGAGACAGATCCCTGAGAGAAAAAACCTTTCACATACAAGATTTAGAAAACCAGGTGAGTTTGCCATCACTGGAAGTCTTCAAAAAGTAGCTGAGTGGCTTCATTTGGAGGGTCTACTGCACAGGAATGGAAAGAATGGATAGAGGGGTTGGATGAGATTATTTTAAAGCTCGTCAGCTTTGAAATATGCAAAACATAGTCCTAGATGTTAAAAAAAAAAAGACTGGAGAGAAGGAAGATGTGGAGAAAAAAGAAGAAACAAAGACCCACCAAATACTGAAACATTCTAATTACAAGCAGTGAACCCTGACCACTTATAAATGGAAGAATAGTCCATAAACAGAAATAAAGCCCAAATTGGCCCAGTCATTTTCCAGGTGACTCCTACAGGGCAAAAGAAAGTGAAGAGTCTACTTTATTGCTCCTTACCACCGTCTCACTGGCTATTACACAAGGAAGAACAGATAAAGGCTGTTAGAGTTGGAGGGGACCTTAGAGATCAGGTAATCTAAACTCCTCATTGTATAACCTGATAAAATGAGGTTCAGAAGCCAGGCATGCTATTACTGACTTGTAATTGCAGCTCTCTGGGAGGCTGAGACAAGAGGACCCCAGGTTTAAGCCCATACTGGGCAATTTAAGCACTTAGCAAGACTCTGTTTCAAAGTTGAAAAATAAATGGCTGAGAATGTAGCTCAATGTATAGGCCCTGGGTTCATGCCTTGGTATGGTAGTGCTCCCCACCCAAAGACTCAGAGAATAGAAGAAGGTGATCTACCTGTTAGCTACTTCACCTTACCGGGAGCTGCTTAAGCACAAGGATGATTTTGTTTATCTTTTAGTTCCCCAGCTATCTTGGCCGTAGATCCTTGCACATAATAGGTACACAATAAGCAGCTGCAAAGTTCAACTGTCTAGAAAACCCAGGCTTTTTTTTTTTTTTTGGCAGAATTAGTGATTGAAACCAGGGCCATCGCACTGAGCCCTTTTTTTATTGTTTATTGTTTATCGCCAGCCTTTTTTTTATTGTTTATTTTGAGACAAGGTCTTACTAAATTGCACAAGCCGGGCTTGAACTTGCAATCCTCTCACTTCAGTTTCCCAGAGTGCTAGGATTACTGGTGAGTACCACCAAGTCTGACTGAAGCTAGGAATTTTTATACCCAGACTATAGTGCTAGGACTTTTTATACCCAGACTATAACGCTTTTATACCCAGACTATAATGCTTTCCATGACAAGATGTCATTCAATTCTACTCCACAAACATTTTTTCCACATATCTGTGCCACAGGTCTAGAGCCATTGCAAGAGAGTAAAAGGAAGCAGGCTGTGTCTTCAAGGAGCACTCATTCCCTACCCAGCCCTGAAAACACTACCTATTGTTCTTTTGTCATGGAAAGCTCTTCCTTTCTGCTTTTGCCCACTTACTGCCGCTTATTCCTTCAGATCTCAGTTCAAATGTTAGCTCATCCCAGACTAGGCAGATACCTCTGCCTATCTCTTTTTCTTCCCTGAATTTAGCAAGTTTGTAATTACATATTGATTCACACTAGCCTTTGTTTGCCTCCTTCCTGCCTCTTTCATTGGATTGTTAGCTCGCCATGGATAGATACTTTGCCTGCTGTGCTCCCCGTTGTACACCAGGTGTCTGGACAAGTCCTGGTACATGAAGGGTAAACAATAAGTAATCCATATTTGTTGAATATCTGAATAGCACCCTAATAGAGTATACAGATAGATGAATCATAACTACAATTCAGTGTGATAAGGAGTATAAGGTAATACGGAAATCAATTCTTTGGAATGAAGGAAACCACTCCTGGGTCAACGGAGTTGGTTGGCCTTGGCTGGTCTTGTGGAATGTGCACACTACCAGACAACCAAGGCATGGGGAGAATGGCACTTCCTCCTGAAAAATGTCTCCTGACAAGCAGGTAGTTCTGCCACACAGGACAGACTGGGCACCTGAGTGCTGACCAATCTTCTGGCACAACTGATAGTCAGATCACAGCGGGCTGGTAGAGCCAGAAAGAAGCTCCTGTAACTGAGGATTCACAGACTTTCCTCAGCACTGTCTTCCTGGAGAAAGACTGAGAGGATTGATTGATGGTCCTGGAATTAGGGAAGAGTTCAGTACTTTTTGGGTGAGGTAAGGCTGACTCCCAGGCATAAGAAAGTGTTGTCCTCTAGTGGCATTGATGATGATGATGAGGAGGAAGAGGAGTAAGTACAGGAGGAGGAGGAGAAGGATGGGGACGATGTTAATTAGTGTCTGCAGTTCTTGCTAATGTTACCAACTGGCCCTGCTTGCCTGGGAGTGTTTAGAAAGTCCCACATCTCAGGAAACCTCTAAATCCAGGGCAAACTAGGACAGTTGGTCATCCTACCCTGTAATGGTATGCCAAGCACTCTGCAACTTTATTAGATGGTTCTAACTCCCAATGCCAGAAATCAGATCTGTAGAGCTTTAGAGATTCAGCCCATTTTCCACATGAGGAAATAAGCCCAAGAGAGGGAAACAAACTCCCCTATTCAGCATCACTTTACAAATTAATGTCAGAACTATTATCAGCAGCTAGGTGTCCAGATCTACAATCTGCTCTTTGCCTGGGCCTGGCATGTCCTCAGCAACTCTGTCACTTTGTCAAGGTCTCCTATCCTCCAGGAGGCCTTCTCTAAACTACCTATCCCTTTAGCCTTTCAGAAACCTTCCCCCTCTGAAAGCCTGAAAAACTCATTTGGTACTTAGTATGTACTACAGGTACTGATTTTTTTCTCTGTAAATATTTTTAGTTTATTGGTACTTGTGCAATACATAATGTTTACATTCCTTCTGTGGAGTAGCAGCATGTATGTAATGCATCTTAATCCCTTTTTCACCCTCTTTCCCTTCCCTCCCTCAGGTAGCACATTTTTTAATCCTTCAAATGTATAGGGAGAAAAAAGGGACACATCCCAACCCCCATCATCAGAGATACAAGGGAGGAAAGTAGCCTCTGCTTAGGAGAGTCTCAGGTGTGTCCCTCGTTCATCCAGCACCCTGAGGAAAGGCCATCTGGCACTGCACAGCGAGGAGAGAAGCAGAAGGAGGCGTCTGCAATCACCAGGTGAAATGAATTTGAGCACAAAAAGCTGAGGAGAGCTAAGAAGACAGCCCAGCAGCTACAGGAGGAAAGCAGAGTGAGTACCTTCCCCCTACCCCAGAGATACTATCAGGAAATGGGTCCTTGTTTCCATGCTGCCAAAATTGCAGTGTCCTTTTCTGCTCCCCTAGTCCCTAACAAGGACCCCTCAAATCAGCTCTTACCTCTCCTCTCTACTGAGACAAATTTGCAAACTCCCACATCTCTCTGGAAACGGCAGAGCACAGGAGAGAAGAAAAAAGGAGAAAAATCCACCCACATGCCAACAAACTGGAAAAAAAATAACCCAGGCCTTGTCTCACTCAGCTGTTAGCTTGCTGCTCCCTCCCACTGTGGCGGCTGCTCCTGCCTCCTGGACAGGGACCTGGATCTGTTCATTTCCCTTTCCCATCTTGAGATGGCTTTTATCAATGCCTCCTGCATCCATTCCTACCTCAGCTCTGAAGGAGGGTCCTGGGGCTGGAATGGAGAACTGGCAGAGCTATCAAATGCTTGTGGCCAGTCACAGATTCTGTGTTCGTCGCTGTACCTCCAAATCATGCAGAAGAATATTCTCCCCTCCCAGGGAAATAAGTTTAAAAGATGGGCCACCACCTACAAGCTGGCCTGCTAGGCCACTTTTCCCTCAGATGCTGTCCCTTGCCTTTTCACTCTGTCCTCCCCCAATCCTCCTCCTCTGCCACCTCTCCACCATTTTCAAATTCTGCTTTCAATCTAACCCTCTTCATTTCTATCTTTTTGTTCCTTACCTTTTTTCACTTTCTGTCCCCATTCTGGGCACCATATTTTAAAAACAAAAACAAAAAATATAATGCAGAATGTTGTTAGGGAAGGAGGAATCATAATTAGGAACTACTGAGGAAAATGGAAATGTTTAGGTTGGAGGAAGGAGCCTTTTGGATAATCTTGTTTTACAGCTGAGGTGATAGAGGCCCAGTGAGGGAAGAAGACCTGAGTCAGAGGAGAGAACAGCTTTGTTCTGTGAGCCTCCAGGAAACAGAAAGTGAAGTGAATGAAAGATACAAAAAAATTTAAATAAAAATTTTGTTTCTTCCATCAAAATCCTTATTTCTGTTATTTTATTTCCTTGTCTTACTGTACAGAATTTCTAATTAAGTACTGAACAAAAGAGGATGATATGAGTGTCCTTGTCTTGTTACTAATCTAAGAGAAAGATTTTAATATTTTACTGTCCTTTATGGTGTTTTCTGTAGGATTTTACAGGAGACTTAATCAGGTTAAAGAAGTTTCTTTTTATTCCTAATTTCTTTTTAATCCTTATGCTAGCCTTTATTTAGGAAAAAAAACTTCATTTGTCATGAACAAGGGTAAAGTTTTATCAAATGCTTCCTCAGAATCTTTTCTAATCATAATGATTCTCTTCTCTTCTAATCTGTTTATATGGTAAGACTGTAGCCTTTAGTTAAAAAGAAAGGTAAAATTCCTAATATACAAAGCTATCCAAAGAGGCACTGTCTACCTCATGGGGCAAAATAGTCAACGTGAAGTTATGGAATATTCCATAATATTCATGGAATATTCATAATATTCAATGGCGAGTGCAGCCATTCAGTAAAGATTAAATGTTGGGTACTGTTTCGGGTGGTGAAGAAAGTTCCATTTTCAAGAAAATGTGACAAACACAAATAACCAAATAAATGCATGCATGAACAAAATAATTTCAGAATGTCAGAAGTGTTATTAAGGCACGTTTATTTTAAAAACAGTGCAAAAAAGAATAAAAAAACAGTGTAAATGTGATGTGATTAGTTCAGGTTGGGGAACAAGATTAGTTAGAAAAGGACTCTCTGTGGAGGTGAAAGTTAAAGTGAGCTTCAATGACAAGAAAAGCCAGTCATTTCATGAGGATCCTAAGGCATGACATTCAGAACAAGATACAAGAATGGTTTTACGATATGAAGGAGCTTGGTGTATTGACAGGACCTTGAAGGAAGCCTGACTGGAGACAGTAAGTAAGAAGGAAGACTAATACCACATGAGGTATGAATGAAGTTTTGAAGCAAAATTGTGTAGGGCCATGTCATCCATGATGGCAGTTTTTATTTCAGATACAATAAAAAGTCATTGGACAGTTTCGAGCTCAGAGTAGCATGATCTTAATTATGTATTCAAAGCTTACTCTATCTGATGTGTAAACAACGGATTATAGCCAGGGAAAAACTAGAAACAGGGAAGCTAGTTAGGAGGCTAGTTCAGGGATCAGGTAGCAATCCAGACAAGAGACCATGGTGGCATGCACTAGAATACTGTTGAAAGCTAAGTGGCAGATTTGGAATATAGTTTTTACATGAACAGTGCTATCAATCAACTTGATCGAATTGACATTACCCCACCCACCAACAACCAAATACACATTTTTTTCTCAAGCTTGAATTATAGAACTTAGCAAGATAGACCACATTTTGGACTATAAAATACACCTTGACAAATTTAAAACAACATAAATCTTATAGCATATGCTTTAACACCACAATGGAATTAAAATGAAATCAGTAACAGAAAGATTGATGAGAAATTTCCAAATATTTGGAAACTAAATACACTATGCCCAGCCATAAACAACAAATATCTAAATAACACATGACCTGAAGTTTTAAAACAAATTTAACATATTTCAAATTAAGTGAAAATGAAAATATAATTTGTCAAAATTTGTGGGATCATAGAAAATCTTAAACAACCTACAGAAATTTCCAACCTAACACAAAACCAAATTGTCTGGAAATAAGAGATTACAGTAAGATCATAGGATACAAGGTCAATAGACAACAAGCAATTACATTGTTACACACCAATAATAGACAATCAGACTTTGAAATTTTGAGAAAGCAATACTAACTTAGGTATAAATATAATAAAATATAATGTATTATCAGTTTAGGTATAAATATGTACAGAATATGAGTGGAAAAAATAGACACTGATGAAAAAAATCAAAGAAGATGTAAGTAAAGGGAGAGCTATTCCCTGTTTATGGTAAGACTTGATATTGTTAGAATATTAATTCTTCTAAGTTTAATGCATAGATTCAACATCATTTCAGTGAAATTCCCAGCAAAATGTATTGTGCCATACACAAAATGATTTAAAGTTTATATGTAAAGGCTAAAGACCTAACATAACTAAAATAATAGTGAAAAAGAACAGGGAGGATTGGAGGATTCATACTACCCGATTTCAAGGCAACTACAGTGGTGGAAAGCTATGATATAAAAGAGAGTGTGTGTTAAAGAAAGAATGCACACATGTGCAATGTAATGGAATATATTTTGAGACAGAGCCGACAGAACTTGTAGGAAATATGCTTTGAGCAAAAGAAAGGAATCAAGTACCATCTGTAAGAGATGAGAGGAAGCTTAAGCTAGAGAACTTAAAATTTCTTTAAATTTTAATTGAACATTATAAGATCTGTGATTCTTTGGCCTGCCCTATGCATTTACTCCAACCCACTACAGCTATTCTTGGGGCTTATGTTTCCCTAACAATTGGCACTATACCTCCAAGCTTAGACTTTCCACAGTTTTTTATTCTTCTATGGAGGAGGTATTGGATACTCTGCAAGTGAGAGCATGAACAAGGTGAGTGCTGCCTCAAAACTTGGTTTTTTATTGTTGTTGTTGGTGGTGGTTTGGTTTAATTTTTTTTGTTTTTGTTTTTGAAACAGGGTCTCACTATGTAGTCTTGGCTGGCCTTGAACTCATGGTAATCCTCCTGCCTCAGCCACCTGAGCACTGAGATTATAGGAATGTGCCACCAAGCTCAGCTCTAAAGTTGGTTCTAAGAGACTTCAAGCTTCATTTGTCAAAGATTCAATTACCCTATTAATGAAGCATGAGACAGAAGTTGAGAAAGGGAAAGAGAGTTAGTGATAGAGAAAAGGAGAAGAGAGAGAGAGAGAGAGAGAGAGAGAGAGAGAGAGAGAGAGAGAGAGCCAGGAGGAAAGGAAACAAGATATAATAAGTGATGTTTGGAGAACATGGGTAGAGGAATCGGTAATAGTAGTACACAGCAGGCCTGGAGAAGAGTGCACTCACCACTGCTTGATTCAGCCCATGGCCTCAGCAAGATGTCTTCCTGATTTGCAGCTGTAAGAGAGCAGAGAGGCTGTTAGAGGGAGAAATAATCTATGTAGTGACTATTTCTGATCAGAGTGGGAGGGTGGATGAAGAAAAATGGATGGATTTAGAGAAATGGTTCTTAACTTTTTGTTGAGTCATGGACCTATCTGAAAACATGATGAAGGCTATGGCCTGTACCTCCTCTCCAGAAAATGCTAAAACACATACGGAAATTTCCTTATAATTCAGCATATTAGTGTGTGCTCTGAAACCATCCAGGATTCATGAAATCTTGTGTAAAATCTCTGAATCAGATAATACTTAGGAGACTTTTAAAATGTCAGCATGATCAATAATATATTTTATGGGGCAGTTATCAGAGTGAGTTAAAGAGGAAGCCTGTGGTGGACACAGTGACACACTCTTTTAATCCCAGCTACTCAGATAGTTGAGGCAGGGGGATCAGCATTCTCTGATCCCCAGTACTATAAGACAAACAGAGAGACAGACAGACAGACAGACGAAAGAAAGAAAGAAAGAAAGAAAGAAAGAAAGAAAGAAAAAGAAAAAAAAAGAGAAGCCTGGGTTTATGGCTGAGGCAGGCAGGTAGGTGATGGAACCATGTACTGAGAAAGGGAATAGTCAAAGAGAAATCAATTTCTGGATGTTTCCAGAAAAAAACCTGCTGAATTTTAAATGTTTATGGGACATCTAAGGGGAAGTATTCAGGAAGCAGCTAGACACATGGATCCGAAGTTCAAGGGAAAAATGTAGTCTGGAGTTTACAGAATAAAAGCCATTAGCATGTAGATAACTATTACAGCTATTAAGATTTCTACAGGAATGGATGAGATCACCCACCCAGGCCATACAAAGTCAGAAACTGAATATACAAATGGAAAATAGCCAAAATAAATATAAAAATAGAACAATGACCCACAACTTGTAGCAACCTGCGCAAGAAACCCACCCTTTATCTATAGTAAACAGCACAGGAAGCCAGCTTGTTACAAGTGAGACTTGGCTGGAAATCAGACTGCTACCTCTAGTGACAATTCAGAAAGATACATAATAATTTCTGTAAAAATCAACTCAAAATGACCAGGCCTTGTATAACTGACACCTTCCCAAACTCTTGTCTCTGCTCAAACTGAGGACTAACCAGAGAAAGACAAATATACATCCCTAACCAATCCCATAAGATCCCCTTGTTTCTAGTTAGCTGTCTGCAACTCCTCCAGGCCAATGGCCTCCAATCAGCATACATCTGTAAAGCTTTTTCACTGTAAAGCTTTTTCACTCCTGTGCCTGCCTTTTCATCTCTGCCAAAATACAAGTGACAATGACTGATTCCCTGCTATGGCAAGCTATAGTCTTTGATTTTTTCATTTGGTTGGCCTTTGTTTATTTCTACAAAAAATGATTACAGAAAAGGGTTTGAATATAGCATGAAGCAAAAAATTTTAAGAAAGACCCAGAGGAAGAGGGGCTCAGAAAAGTGACTAAGAAGTAGAGACCAAAGGGTAAGAAGTAAACCCAGCAGATTATATGTTAAGAGCAAATCAAACTTCAAATAGAGGTAGTGGTCCACAGTGCCAAATATTACACAAAACAAAGTTTGAAAATCATCCACCAGATTTAGCAAGAAAATCAGCAGTATGCTGGGGATATAGCTCCACAGTATAAGCACCTGCCTGGCAACCACAAAGTCCTGAGTTCAATTCCTGGTACAAAAATAAAAGAAAATAAATATCCAAAATCAGTGATAATCTTGCAGAGAGCAGTTTCCATGGAGTAGGGGGAGTGGACAGCATTTTACAGTGGGCTAAGAAGGAAGAGTAGAAGCAGAATTCAGTGGGTAAGGAGGTAGAGAGGAGAAAATATTTATATTATTATTACTACTACTACTGTTATTATTATTATTTTGAGGCAGGATCTTGTTATGTAATTCAGGATGGCCACAAACTCGCAGCAATCCTCTTGCCTCAGCTTCCTAAGTGCTGAGGTGATGAATGTGTGCCACCACATCCAGCTAGAGGAGAAAAGATATAAAAGTAAAGAAGAGCTGGGGATTTAGCTCAGTGGTACAAGTGCCTACTGGATAAGTGTGAGGTCATGAGTTCAATCCCCAGTATAAAATAATAAGAAGAAAAGTGAAGAAGAGACGAGGAAGTGGAGACAGGAGTAACAACAACATTCTCAAATTGTTTTTCCATGACAGGAAGGAAAAAATAGGGGAAAAGCTAGATAGTAAGGAGGCAGATGCAGTACTTTTGTTTTTGTAGTACTGGGGATTGAACTGTCTTATAATGCTAGGCAAGTACTCTGCCACTGAGCTGTATAAACCTAGCCCAGGCTGGCCTTGAACTTGCAGTCTCCCAGCCTCAACCTCCTGAATAGCTGAGCTCACAGGTGTGCGCCACTATATCCTATTTCAATCCACTTTTAGAACCTTTCCATCTCCCCAGAAGGTCACTCGTGTCCATTTGCAGTCATTCTTTATCCCCACTGTCACCCTTAGGCAGTCATTAATCATTGTTTTTGGTTTTTTTTTTTTTTTTTTTTTTTTTTTTTTTTTGTACTGGGGATCGAACTCAAGACTTCACACTTGCCAGGCAGGCACTTGTGCTGCTGACCTAAACCCCTGACCCCATTAATCTTTTTCAATAATATACTTTCTATTATAGATTTATATTTTGTGGAAAAACCATATAAATGGAATTATAATGTGCTAGGTTTATAGTATCTGGATTCTTTCTCCGAGCAAAATATTTTGGAGGTTCATCTATGCTGTATAACATGTATTAGAGTTCCACTGCTTTTTATTTCCAAATAATTTAGATACACCTGGTTTTGTTTATATATTTATCAGTTGGTAGACATTTGGGGTGTTTCCATGTTTTGGTTATTATAAATAATACTGCTACAAACATTTGAATACAAGATTTATACCTTCATTTTCATTTCTTTGGGTAGATATTTAAGAGTGGAATTGTTAGATCACATGGAAAACTTATGCTTAATTTCTTAACCAGAGGCAATTTTTAAAATTATAAAATTTCCCCCAAATTAAAAAGTATAATTCCGTGACATTTAGTACACATGTAATGTGAAATGAGCACCTCTATCTAGTTCCAAAAATTTTTCATCAACCCAAAAGGAAACCCCATATCTCTTAAGTAGTCACCTTATTCCTCCCTAAACCCTGCCTTCAGCACTCACTAATCTGCTTTCAGTCCATATGCATTTACCTTACGTCCAATCATGCATTGTATGACCTGTTATGTCTGGCTTTTTTCTCTGCACTTGGCATTATGTTTTCAAGATTCGAACACATTCTAGCATGTGCTAGTAGTTATTTCTTTTCATTACTAATATTCCACTACATGCATATACAGTATCTTGTTTATCCATTCATCAGTTGATGGACATTTGAGTTTTTCCCAACTTTTGGTTATCGTGATTAGCACTGCTATAAACATTTGTGTATATGTATTTGTTTGAGCACTTGTCTCCTGTTCTTTTTTTTTATTTTAAAGCAATGGTACAGAATTTCAAGTCAACATGATAGGAGATTAACAATGATTACTATATTACATATTGTTATTGTTAAAATAGTTGCTCAGATTGCAAGATATAGGCATGAGAAAATGATTGAACAATGAAACTATAAACTGTTCTTTTGATGAACTCAGAGAGATTTCTAGTATGATTATCACACACACACACACACACACACACACACACACACACACACATATTTTCCATTATTTCTTCTCTCCTTTTCCCCATCCCAGTTGTTCTTTCCTTTTGAGCACTTTCTTTCCCTTTCACAATATATCCACTGTACATTTGGATCTTATTTTCTCTTTCAGTTTTTCACACTAGATAGACAATATGATGTTCACACACGGGAGTCTGATTTATTTTACTTATGAGTATGGTCTCTAGTTGCACCATATAAAAAATATAAAAAACCTCGAGTTTGCCCTTCTTTATAGCTGAGTAGTACTACGTTGTATAAAAATACATCGTTTTCATCCACTCCTTGTTTGATGGGCATTTGGATTGTTTCCAAGGCTGAACTATTACAAATTATGCTGCTATAAACATGGGTGCACACATGATGCATATACTATCACTGTAGTATGATGTTTTCAATTCTTCTGGGCAACTATCCAGAAGGGGAATAACTGGGTTGCATGGGACTTCCAAATCTAGTTTTTAGAGGAATATCCACATTGATTTCCACAGTAGTTGCACTAGTCTACACTCCCACCAACAGCGGAGAAGTGTTCCTTTTCCCCCACAGCCCCACCAGCACTTGTTATTGGTTCATTTTTTGACGACACTCATTCTTTCTGGGGTGAGATGAAATTCAGTGTTGTTTCAATTTGCATTTCCCAAATGACCTTGTCTCCAATTCTTCTGAGTGTATGCTTAAGAAATTGTTGAGTCATATAGAAATTCTATATTTATATATTTTTAGGAAAATGTAAACTGTTTCTAAATTTCATTGTTTATTAGTATATGTTTGTGGTACATGTTTACAGTTATCATAGGGAGTTGTTACATGTATGTAACACATCTTAATTTTTTGTGTGTTCCATTATCCTCCTCTCCTTCCATCTCTTGGTCCCTGTCTCATTTGCAAAAGGTCTATTTTCCTATCTTGTTATCTTTTATTTTGCTCTTTAATTTATTTATATTTGGGTTTCTCATATAAGAAGAATCATTAACATTTAAGCTTGTGTGTCTGATTTATTTCACTGCATCCATTTTCCTACAAATGATTCAAGGTTATCCTTTATGACGCAGTAATACTCCATCATGTATCAATGTCACATTGTCTTTGTCCACTCTTCTGTTAATAAATACATACGTTGCTTCCAAAATTTAGTTATTATGAGTTGTACTACTGTAAGCATAAGTATGCATGTATCACTATAATATGATATCTTTAACTCTTTTAGGGAAGATACTTAGAAGCAGAATAGCTGGGTCAAATAAAATTTCTGGTTTGGGGTTATTGAGGTATCTTCATATTGATTTCCATAGTGGTTGTACTAGTTTACAATCCCATCAAAAATATGGAAGAGTTCATTTCATGAGCATTTGTTATTGTTTGATTTCTTGATGATAGTAGTTCTTTCTGGAGTAAAATGGAATCTCAGTATTGTTTTATTTTTATTTCTCTAATGGCCAAAGATGTTCAACATTTGTTCATATATTTAATAACCATTTGTACTTTTTCTTCTGAGAAATGTCTGTTCATTTCAATTGCCCATTTTTGATGGTCTTTTATTTTGGGAGCTATAATCTTTTGAGTTCTTTCTATTTTTTTTTTTTTTTCATTTTTATCGGTACCAAGGATCGAACTCACGACCGCCTGCTTGAAAGGCAGGTGCTTATGCCGCTGAGCTAAATCCCCAGCCCCTATTTTTTTTTTTTGAAACAAGGTCTCACTATGTAGTTCAGGCTGGCCTGGACTAACTATGCAGCCCAGGCTAGCCTTGAACTCAAATTGATCCTCCTGCCTCAGCTGCTTGAGTGATGAGATTACAGGTATATGCCATTACACTCTGTGCCCTATATACTCTAGATATTAATCCTCTGTCTCAGGAATGGCAGGCAAAATACTTTGTCATTCTGCAGGTTATCTCTTCAGTCTGTTGGTTGTTTCCTTTGCTGTGCAAAGCATTTTAAGTTGATTCAATCCCATTTGTTGATGCTTGGTATGTTTTCTTGTGCCATTGGGCATTTCTTCAGAGAGACCTTGCCTCTGTCTCTGTTTTCAAGAATTTTACCTATTTTGTAATCCATCAGAATGTTTCTGTCTTAATATTTAGGTCTGTGATCCATTTTGATATTAGTTTAGTACACAGTGAGAGACAAGGTGCAACTTCAATCTTCTGTGTGTGATTAGCCAGTTTTCCCAGCACCAGTTGTTAAACAGGCTACCTTTCCTCCAGTATGCGTTTTGGCTCCTTTGTCAAAGATCATATGTCTGAATGTGCCAGGGTTTGTTTCCGCATCTTCCATTTTATTCCACTCATACACATGTCTGCTTTTGTGCCAGTCTCATGCTGATTTTATCACTGTAGCTTTGTACAGTAATATGACTTGAAGCCCGGGATTATGATGCCTCCTGCTTTGTTCCTGTTGCCCAGGATTGCTTTTGCAACTCTGGGTCTCTTCTGGATCCATGTGAATTTTAGGATTATTTTCTCCAGGTCTGTGAGGAATGTTGGTGGCATTTAGAGGAACAGGGGACAATCTTTCCATTTTCTGATGTCCTATTTGACCTCCTTTTTCAAAGTATTATAGTTTTCATCTTAGAAGTCTTTTGCTTACTTGGTTAAGTCCTAAATATTTAATTTTTCTTGATGCTCTGACTGGTATTGTTTTCCTAATTTCTTTCTCAATGAGTTTACTCTTAGTGTACAGGAAGGCTACTGATTTTTGTGTGTTGATCTTTTTTTAAATTTTATTTTAAAGAGGGTAAAATTAAACACAACAAAGCCGAACATAAGAAAGCAATGTAAGAGACACAAATTTCAAAGCAAGACAAAGGGAGAACTTCACTATCTATCATATTGTCTCTTGTTTTCTTCCAAATAGTTGTCCATATCTTCACATACAGTGAATTCATACAAAACAACATAGTATCAAACCGATCTAAGATCGAAAAGAAGATGGCAGCTTGCTAGGTAGCTGGGCGGAGAGCCTCTCTGGGAAAAACAGCTCAGACGCTGGAATTTGACAACATGGAGAGGGCCAGATGAGGGGAGAGTGATTCCTGCAACCCCAGGAGGAAACTGAAGGAAAAAGAAAAATAGGAAGAGAAAGTAAACACGCGAGTGGAGGGCTGGATCCGGACACGCTCACTGAGACCCATCCCTTGCTGTGCTGGGTGCACCATGGAGTCAGACGATTCAAGGTCATGCGAAGCCACAGCCACCTATAATGAGAGTTGCTGTGTCCCAGGCCCTTGGTGGGAGGAAGTGGCGAAGTATGGAGTGGAGCCAAGGTAGAGACCTGCATTAATTCTCAGTGAATGCTGGAAATTGGGTCCTGCAGTGGGTGTGGCTGGCTGGAAGACATCTTGGAGTGGGGCAGAGCCCAGTGCCACAGTGGCATCAGTCAGCCACCCCTGGCCCAGAGAGGAATGGTAGGATCAGCTTGGACGTGACCGGGACTCAATAGCCAGGGACAAAACTGTCCAGACCCTGTGATGTCAGCCACAGCACAGCCTAAATTGCTGAGACTCTCCACTCCATCCACTTGCCGGTTCACTGGATCAGAGGAAAGGGACAGCCCACAGTCCCTGCACGCACCTCCAATAACAACAAACAGGAGTAGGCAGCAAAACCCCAGCCAGCATGCTTCAGAAAAAATATAAACAATATGGAGAGGGCTTCAGACCTTCACCACACACCTATCTGAAAGAAACCAGAAACATGACAAGAGAAAAAAATAAGAGAAAACCTCCAGCTGCTGACCCTGGGAAAATAAGCCCAGAAGAGGTAAATACAGAAGAGAACAAGAGCAGCAATCATGCAATATTGGCCACAACATCAGCAGATATAAAGAAATACCTTTGCGACCTCATAGATGAACTTAAAACTGAAATTCTAATCCAAGTGAGGCAAGATACAAAAAGATTAATTAAACAAATGCTAAGTCCTTCTCAAGGAAAAACACATGAAATAATGGAGAAACCCAGAAAAGGAAGAGAAACCTTTGGTGAAGAACATAAACAAAACCTAGAATGAAACAGATCCAAAGAGATTACCAGGAAACTCAAAACTCTATTGAAAGCTGGCAAAATGCCTTGACAGAACCTAAAGCTAGTCTTTTGAAACTTGAAGAGAGTTTACAATGTGTGATCGTGAAAGAAAAGACCTCTTAAAAATAACAATGAACCAGGAAGTAACAATACAAAGGCTAGAAGATGACAAGAGGATCTATAAATTAAGAATAAAAAATGTGAACGAAGAAGTAGGAGTAACCACAAATGAATTACAAAGGCTATTCACAGAAATAATCAAGGAAAACATCCCAAGCATAGGAAAAAGAAATGACATCCAGATAAATGAGGCATACAGAACTCAAACCAACTACAACCAAAACAGATCTACACCCAGACATATAATAATCAAGATCCCAGAAATCCATCACAAGAACAGAAAATTAAAAGCAGTCAGAGAAAAGAAGCAGATTCCTTATAAAGGAAACTCATCAAAATAACGACAGACTTCTCAACAAAAACTATCAAATCAAGAAGAGCCTGGGGGAAGTAGTCCAAGCCCTAAAAGAAAATAACCTCCAACCTAGATTGATGTACCTTGAAAACTCTCTCTCAAAATTAATGGAGAAACAAGATGTTTCCAGGACAAGGAGGAACTGTGGGAGTTCATGGCCACCACTCCAACCCTACAAAAAATACTGAAGGACATTCTAGAGAGAAAGAGAGAAATACCAGGATTACAGCAACAGTGTCAGAGGGTCTTCAGTGAACGGGACAGACAGTGGAACGAAGGAGAAAAGTGAACAAATAATAGCAGAAAAATAGAATAGCAAAGATAAGGCAGAGAAGGTGGGCTATAATCTCTAATATAAATAGCCTTGATACACTAACAAAAAGAAACTCAGGCAGAGTAGATTAGGAGGCAGGATCCGTTGAGATGCTCTGAATAAGAAATATACTCAACCTGAAAGAAAGTTAATAAACTGAAAGACAAAGATGAGAAAATTATGCTCTATGTGACAGGGAACCAGAGAGAAATAGGGACAACTCATCCAGCAGCTGCAGATAAGGCTGAAAAGTCATGGCACTTTTGTGCAGTGTAGAACTACACAGCTAGAAGAAAGGAAAGCCTTGTGGCTTTAGTAAGTAAAGGAGTACAGCTCAACATCAAGCTCAGGGGTAAAAAGATTCAGCACCACTCAGATAGATAATGGGTTGCCCCTCTTATCTAAAAACTAAGGGAGCTAGTGGGACCCAAAATATATAAAGCATCCTGAGAAAGGGAAAGGTAAAAAATAGCCTAAAAAAGCATGGCAGAGGACATTGTTAATAGTGTATCAGGATTTAAAAGCCACATTAGTTTTATTGCTCTGTTTAGTTTGACTTTATTTTGTTCTGGTCTGTCTACTCATATTAGATTTGAGGACCCAGACAGCTATCCCAAAAATAGCAGGCTATACTACGGTAACTATCCTTAATTCTTATTAACTTAAGCTGAAGCCCTGTATTGCTTACATTGTCTTGCTATGACTGATCTTATTTGAAGCTGGTTTGTTGGACTGCTGTCTTGCCTTGACTGATTTTATTAGAGTTTGGTATGCTTGATAGTCTAAGTCTAAGAGTAGAGGCCACTACTCTGAAGATGACAAGCTATAAATAAGATACTCATTCTGGTTTGATTATTAACTGCTTTTGAAGTCCTACAATGTCTTCAATGCTGTATTTTTATTAAAATTGCTATGTAATGCTATGTTCAATTATATTATGTCTGATGATGTAGAATTCCTATTGAAAATAACAAGACAAAGCATAGTAACTACTGTAGATCACCTAATATTGTGATTTTATATGTCTTTTTCATTTCATGTTTTTCTAGGAATTTGTTTTATTATCTTGTTTTGATCTGTTTTACCTATAATACAGAAAGAATAGATATACGTGTAGAGATTCACACATGTGGAGAATTTCTAAACTGTTTACAGGAACAGATTATATAACGCACAATGTAATGAACAGATACCCTGAAGAAGAAAAGACACTAAGATACGCAGTGCTAATTCTGTAGCATTATGGTATAAAATCTAGCAATAATATTATTCACTGTTCAGAGTGATATTAGTCTAGTCTCTTACATTTAATTTCATCATACGTAAAGATATGGACAGCTACTTCAAAGAGAATGAGAGACATTATGGCAGTCACTATTGACTTCCCCAATGTCAGGCCTTGGAGACCTAAAAAGCCTTCATCATCCTGTTATGATTAGATTAGTTCTATAATGCTCAATATGTATTCAATGTGTGTGAAGATGGGGACAACTATTTGGAAGAAAACTAGAGACAATATGATAGACAGTGAAGATCTCCAGTGGACTTACTTTGAAATCATGTTTCTTAAAATTGTTTCCTAATGATCTGTTTTGCTCTATTTTGTTATGTTTAATCTTACCCTCTTTAAAATAAAAAAAAGTTACAAAAAACCTGATTTGAACAAGATGAGGAAGGCATACTGGGTCTTCAAGACCATACAATAGGGAAGTCAACAATGGCTGTCATACTGTCTCTCATTCTCCTCAAAATAGCTGTCCATACCTTCACACACATTGAAATTAAACAAAACAAAACAGACTAAAATTACTCTGAACAAACAATAATAGTTTTTAGATTTCATGTCATGACACCATGGAATCAGCACTGGGTGCTGTAGTGTTTCTTTGTCTTCAATGTAGTTGTTCATTTCATCATGCATTATATAATCAGTTCTCATAAACTGTTTATAAGTTCTATGCATGCATGAGTCTCTTTATGTATATCTATCCTATCTGTATTAGAGGGAAAAACAAAACAAAGCAAGACAAAACAAAACAAATTCCTAGAAAAACATGAAATGAAAAAGTCATATAAAACCACAATACAAGATGATCTACATTGGTTACTATGATGTCTCTTGTTGTCTTCAATAGAATTGTCTATATCATCAGGCATAGTATAATTGAACCTAGCAGTACATAACAATATTAATGAAAACAAAACATTGGAGGTAGTGTAAAACTTCAAAAGCAGGTAACAATCAAACCAGAGTGGGTATCCTAGTGAATCTTTTTCATCTTCAGTGTAGTTGCCTATACTCTCACACTTGATACTATCAATCATAACAGACTTGAATAAAATCAGTCAGTACAAAACAGCAATCTAACAAAGCAGACTCAAATAATATCAGTTGTAATAGGACAGTGTAAGTTATACAGGGCTTCAGATTAAGTTCATAGGAAATTAAGCATGATTATCATACTATATCCTTCTATTTTTGAAATAATTGTCTGTGCTTTCAAATCTAGTACAAGTAGACAAATTGGAACAGAATATAATCAATCGAAACAGAGCAGTGAGAATAATGTGGATTTTAAATCCTGGTACACTATTAAGAATACCCTCTGCCTTTCTTTTTTAGACAATTCCTCCCCTTTCACTTTCACAGAGTGCATTGTACATTTTGGGTCCCACTAACTTCCTTTAGTTTTTAGATATGGTGGGGAGCAACCTGCTACTTACCCAAGTGGTTTCGAACCTTTTTACCCCTGGGCTTGATCTTAAGTTGTATTCCTTTACCTAAAAGCCTTCAGGTTTTCCTTCATCATAGCTGAGTAGTTCTCCACTGCACAAAAGACATAAGTCTTTTCAACCTTTCTGCAGGTGCTGGACGAGCTGCCCCTATTTCTCTCTGGTTCCTTGTCACATAGAGCATTGTTTTCTTATATTTGACTTTCAGTCCATAAACCATCTTTCAGGTTAATTATATTTCCTATACAGAGAGCATCTAGATGGACCCTACCTCCTGATCTACTCTGCTTGTGTTTCTGTATCAAGGCCATCTGTGTTAGAGATTGTAGCCCATCTTCTCTGCCTCAGTTCTGCTATGCTATTTTGCTGCCATTGGTTGTCTCATTTCTCCTTCATTCCACTGTCTGCCCCATTCATTGAGGCCTATTAGCCACTGTTTCTGAAATCCTGGTGTTTTTTTCTCTCTCTGTACAATATCCTTCAGTGTGTTTTGTAGGGTTGGATTGGTGGTCACGAACTCCCACAGTTCCTATTTGTCATGGAAGCATCTTGTTTTCCATTAATTTTGAGAGAGAGTTTTTCAGGGTACATCAGTCTGGGTTGGAGGTTATTTTCTTTCAAGGTTTGGAATACTTTGCTCCAGGCTCTTCTTGATTTGATGGTTTGTGTTAAGAACTCTGTCATGATTTTGATAGGTTCCTTTATAGGTGATCTGTTTCTTTTCTGTGTTCTTGTGAGGAATTTCTGTGATCTTGATTATTATGTGTCTGGTGTAGATCTGTTTTGATTGTAGCTGGCTGGAGTTCTGTATGTCTCATGCATCTGAATATCATTTCCTTTTCCTATGCTTGAGAAGTTTTCCTTAATTATTTCTGTGAATAGCCTTTGTATTGTTACTGCCTGTTTCCATGTTATTTTAAAGAGGTCTTTCCTTTTGTGATCACACATTGCAAACCTATCTTAAAATTTTGTTAAACCATCTCTAGTTTCCTTCAGGCAATTTTGCCAGCTTTCAAGGGGGTTTTTAATTTCCTGGTAATCTCTTTGAATCTGTTTCATGTTTTCTAGGTTTGTAAAAAATATTCTTCATTGAAGATTTCTCTCCTTTTTCTGTGTTCCTCCATTCTTCCATCTGTGTCTTCCTGAGAGGTGCTTAGCATTTCTTTTAATAATCTTCTTACATCTTGCTTTACTTGTATTAGAATTTCAGTTTTGAGTTTGTCTATACTATCATGAAGATATTTCTTTATGTCAGCTGATGCCATGTCCAATATTGCATGTTTGTTGCCCTAAATCTCTTCTGTATTTACCTGTCTGTGGTCAAGCTCATCACCCCATGAGGAGTTTGCAAAGGAAAGCAGAATTTTGCCAAATTGTTCAGGGACAGAAATGTTCATGAACTAATGGATTACTATACCCCTTTGAGGATTTTTACACTGATGTTCGTTAAAGAGATTAGCCTGTAGTTCTCCTTCTTGGTTGGATCCTCTTCTGTATTTACCCATTTTCCCTGGGTTGGGGGCTGGAGGCTTTTTCTTATTTCTCTCTTGTCATGTTTCTGGTTCTTCCATACAGGTGTATGGTGGAGGTCTAAGCCCCTTTCCATATTGGTTATGGTCTGAAGTGCTGTCTAGGGATTTCTGCCCTCACCAGTTTACTGTTGGTCACTGAGGTGCAAGCAGGGGTAGTGTAGACTGGCCCCCTCCCTTCCAAGACAGTCAACCAGTGGGGGCCTTCACCATGTGTGTGCTGAATGGATGAAATCAATTTGGGACAACTTCAGGGACAATTTCATCCCTGGCTATTGGATCTCAGCCAGGGTTGTGACCCAAGCCAAGCAGATCCCAACAATCTGCTTTGGGCAGGGAGCAACCAAATGAAAGTCATTGTCATTCCTTGTTCAGGCCCATCCTGCCCAATTCCAATATGTTGTACAGTTGGTCACCCCTTTCCTGTGGGAGGATCAAATTCCGATCACTCACCACAGGATAGTACAGGTCTACATGTTGGCTCTGTTGTCTGCTTGGCTTGCTGACACACCCTCAGTGCGACTGTGGCTCTGGTGGGGAGATCCCCCTGATCATGAGTCTGAGTGATCACCTCCTTTCCCTTTAGCTTCTTCCCGGGTTGAGAGGATCCATCTCTGATCCTCTGTCTGGTCTTCTCCAGGATGTTTTATTCCAGCATCTTAGCTGTTTCTCTCAGTGTTGATTTTGTAACCCACTACACTGCTGAATTTGGTTATTAATTGTAGGAATCTGTTCATGGAAATTTTTAGGTCTTCTATAGAGGATCATGTCATCTGCAAATAATGATAATTTGACTTCTTCCTTTCTTATATGTATCCCTTTGTTTTGTTTCTCTTTCTTGATTGCTCAGGCTAATGTTTGATGTACTATAATTGAGCAGGAGTGGTGATACTGGACACCCTTTTCTCGTCCCTGGTTTTACAGGGAAAACTTCAGCTTTCCCCCATTTAATATGATGTGGGCTGTTGGTTTGTCATAAATGGCTTTTATCAACTTGAGATAAGGGCCCTCTATACCAATGATGGCAAATCCATGGCACACATGCCACAGTGGGCTTTCTGTATCACTGAAAGCTCTAAAAGGTTCACCATCACCGCTCTATAACTGTTTTTTTTTGCTTTTTTTAAAATCATGAATGGATCTTGGATTTTGTCAAAAGATTTTCTTGCATCTATTGAGATGATCATTTGATTTTTGTCCGTCTGTTATGTATTAAATTTATTGATATGTATATGTTGAACCATGCTTGCATCCCTGAGATGAAGCCTACTTGGTGATGATGTATGATCTTTTGGATGATCTGTTGCATTCTGTGTGCCAATGCAGTGTTACCTTGGGTCATGAACTTAATTCATTCCACAATTCTGTTGAAGATGGCCACATTCAAGTACATGCAGGGAAGATGGCTGTGGTCATGCTCATCACCCCATGAGGAGTTTGCAAAGGAAAGCAGAATTTTGCTAAATTGTTCAGGGACAGAAATGTTCATGAACTAATGGATTACTATACCCCTTTGAGGATTTTTACACTGATGTTCGTTAAAGAGATTAGCCTGTAGTTCTCCTTTTTGGTTGGATCCTTGTCTGGTTTTGGCACCAGGGTAATGCTAGCTTCCAGGAATGACTTTGAGAGTATTCCTCTCTCAACTTCATTAGAAGTTGAGGAGTACTGGTGTTAGATATCCCTTAGATTCTCGTGGAATTCAGCAGTGAGTCCATCAGGCCCTGGGCTTTTCTCTGTTGGTAGGTTTTTAAAATTACTACTTCAATTTCATTACCAGTTATTGGTTTATCCAGGCCTTTTATATCTCTATGGGTCTCTTTCACTAAGTCATATTTGTCTAGGAATCCACTTATTCCAACTTCTCCAATTTATTGGAGTAAAGTTTTGGAAAGTAGGTACTAATAATCTTTTGGATTTCAATCAGTTTGCTGTGATTTTACTTTTTTCTTTTTTAATTTCATTGATTTGTGTCTTTTCTTTCTTTTTATAAGATTGGCTAAGAATTTGCCTATTTTGTTTTTACTTTCAAAGAACCAGCTCTGAGATTCATTGATTGTCTTTTTTAAATCTCAACTTCATAATTTCAGCTCTGATCTTTATAATTTCTTTCCTTGTACTAGCTTTGGATTTGGATTGTCCTTGTTTTTTTAGAATTGTTAGGTTTTTTATTTGGGTGTGCTGTTTTTCTGATATGGGCATTCACAGCTATAAACTTTCCTCAGAGGACTACTTTCAGCATGTCTCATAAGTTCTGATATGTTGTACTGGCATTGTTTTTTGATTCTAGGAACCAATTTCTTCTGTGATTATTTGAAAGTAAAGTTTTTAATTTCCCTGTGCTTGAATAATTTCTGTGGCTCCTTTTGTCATTAATTTCTCATTTCATTGCAGTAGGTCTGATAATATACATGGAATAATATCAGTTCTTTTGCATTTACATGACTAGTTTTGCATGCTTTACAGGCTAGTGTGTGGTCTGTTTTGGAGAAAGCCCTATGTGCTGCTGAGAAGAATCTGTATTTTGTTATTGACTGAAACACTGTCAATATATAATGAATTCATTTGTTTGAAGTTTTGGTTCAGCTCTGATATTTCTTTGTTGATTTTTTTCTAGTTGACATGTGTATTTGTGACAGTGGGATATTTGGGTTCCTCACTATAATTGTGCTGATGTTTATCTTTTATGTCCAGCAGTATTTGATTTATGAAGGTGCACATACCAGTGCCCTGTGCATATGTTTATAATCTCTTCCCATTGAATTGTACCTTTAATATGTAGGCCCTTCTTTGCCTCTTCTGATCAGTTTTGGCTTGAGATCCACTTTGTCTGGAAATAGAATACTACTCCTGCTTATTTTCTGGTTCTCATTGTATAGAATGTTGTTTTCCATCCTTTTATTTTTAGTGTATGAACTCCTTTTGGGTAGGTGTGTTTCCTTTGAGATCATTATTTAGCCTACCACACCACATAAACTATTCAAAAATAAAATAATACAACAAAGTAAGTTGAAGATTTTTTCCCTTCATAGTTTCTGGGTTTTGAGTCATATGAGGATTATCTTGTGTGCTTTCGACTGTAAAAAAAAAAAAATATATATATATATATATATATATATATATATATACTCATACTTTCTCTTAAACTAATAGTAATGATAGATTTTTTGAGGTACAATTTGCAGGCAATGAAATATTCAGATGTTTTGTTTTGTTTCATTTTGTTGAGAAAGGGTCTCACTACATAGTGCAGGCTGATCCTGAACTCACTTTGTAGTCCAGGATTGGTTCAATCTTGCAGTGATTCTTCTGCCTCCTAAGTGTTGGGATTACAGGTGTGTGCCACCATTCTTGGAAATATTCAGATCTTAGATGAAAAGTTCAGTCAGTTTTTTTCATACAGTGTAGTTCCTACTGTTTTACTTATTTAATTTGTTTATTTTTTTATTTTAAAAAGAATAAAACCAAACAAAACAAGATAATAAGAAATTAACAGTGGCTACCATAATGCCTCTTGTTATCTTCAAAGTAGCTGTCCATACAATCAGATATAGGCATGTAAAATTAACCAAACAATACAAGAACTAAGTTGCTTCTTTACTTCAGTAAAAAGTTGAATCAGTTTTAACAGAAATATGAACTTGTGTTATCCCCATCTCTATCAAGATATAGATTATTTTTGTAATCCTAGTGATCCTTCAGCATCAATCTTCTCCTAAAGTGCCATTATTCTGATTTTTATCAGTTCTTTAGTTTTAAAAAGATTTACCTACTCATGAACATTATAAAAATTGAATCATACAGTATATGCTTTGTTTTTGCTTCCTTTGCTCAGCATAATTACTTTAAGATTAATCCCAGTTGTTGCTTATATTAAGAGTCCTTTTCTTTTCATTGCTAAATATTCCTCTAGTGCATGGCTGTACCATAGTTTCTCTATCTATTCATCTACTGTTGGACATTTGGATTTTCATTTTTTGGTGATTATGAATACAATATGGAATTAAGATGCAAAGGAAATAAAAGATCTATATATTGAAAATTATAGCACTCTTTTTAAAAAAGATATAGAACGAAATATCAGAAAATGAAAAGATATACCTTGTTCATGAATAGGAAGAACCAACATCATGATAATGATCATACTTCCAAAATTATCATACAGGTTTAATGTAATTTCAATCAAAATGCCACTAGATACTTCACAGATCTAGAGAAAACATTCTTAAAATTCACTTGCAACCAGAAGAGACCTAGAATAGCAAAGATAGTCCTGGGAAACAAAGGCAAGGCAGGAGGCATCACAATCCCTGGTTTGAAATTATACTGTGAAGCTACTGTGATAAAATCAGCTTAGTACTGGCAAAAAAAAAAAAAAAAAAAACCCTGAGGATCAGTTGAACAGATTAGGTCATGCAGAACCAACTACAAACACACTCAGCCACCTTATCTTTGACAAAGGAGCCAAATATGTTCACTGGAAGAAGGACAGCCTCTTTAATAAGTGGTACTGGAAAAACTGGCTTTCAAGGAAGCCTGGAGACTGTAACCAAGCTGTGTTTCCGGAGAGAACAGGTGATGCAGTATCCCCTGGGATCCCTTCCATGGGTGTGACTCCATCAGACAAGTGACAGGAGCACTGGAGGATTTTTTTTCAGTATTGGGAATCAAACCTGAGACTCCTCATGCGTGATGGATAGGGCTCCATCACTGAGCTACATCCCCAGCATTTTTTTTTCTGTGAGATAGTCTCATACTTAATCATCCAGGCTGGAAATCCAGCCTGAGCCTCCCAAGTAGCTGAGACTCCACCATGCCCTGTTCAGGATGTTGTTAATACATAGCTTCATTTCCAGAAAGGACTCCTGGACCCCTGGGGATCAGAGACCTAAACTGAAATGATTGTGAAAGTGAGAAAATGTAGGAGCACTTCCTGGAGAACATGGCAGATAGATAACAGCAGCTACAGAGGCTCTCTGAGATACCAGCTTAGAATCCAGGAATGGTGCGGTGTGAAGAATCTTAAGCAAGGGGAGATATACCCTACCAACCCAGGAATGAACTAAGCTGAGAGAAACCAACTGGAAATTCAATCCTGGTGCTATAACCGAAACAGATAAAATCTTAGTGCTGAGGCTGGAACCCGCACCTCTGGAAGCCATGATTTGAATTTCTTGCCGCTGCTGCTGCATCTAAATCGGCTCAGCTGGGACAAAGACATGAAATCTCTGAGAGCAGGAATCAGCGAACCGACTTGAGAGCAGGACTGGCAGGGAGCTCTGCATCAACCTGTGGTGAGTGAGAGGAACGGGGACCCTTCCATAGACTAGGAGGCTCCAACAGAGAACATTCTGGGACAGGGAAGACTAGCCAGAACAGGGCACTACAGTGACTTTAGTCACTTATTCCCCTCCCAAGCGGGATTCGTAGGAAGCCCTGGCCTGGGTGACGCTGTGGACTAAGACCTAGTAGGCTAGCCCAAACCAGGTCCCAGCACTTGGCGGTGCACCCTAGCAGTGAAGCCTTCAATAGGTTGACCTGGAGGGGCGGGCCCAGCAGAGGCTGCCCAGGTCTGTGTCTCCCTAGTACACTGCAGTGGGCAGGAACACCTAGCTGGTGCGATTCAAACAAACTGTAACCAATAAAGAAAGAAACTGGGCCTCCTATATACACTTGTATGGGAGGAACAAAAAGTATGGGAAGAGGGAGCAACAAGAAAGGGTCCTCGGCCCCCAATCCTGAGAACACTGATCCAGGAAAGGTAAATGCAAAGGAGAATGAGGACAGAAAACATGCAATGTCAGACACGGCACCAATAGACATAAAGCGATATCTCTGGAGCCTCATAGATGAGTGCAAAAGTGAAGTATTTAACAAAGTAAAGCAAGATATAAGTAGATTAGTTAGAGAAATGCTAAGCACCGCCCAAGAAAAAAACAGGTGGTGGAATGGAAGAACAGAAAAAAAGGGGAGAATTGTTTGATGGAGAAAATATAGAATACATGAAGCAGGTTCAAAGAGATTACCAGGAAACTAAAAACTCTATTGAAAGCTGGCATAACAGCTTGAAAGAAACTAAGGATAGATTATCTGAACTGGAGGGCAGATTTGTAATGTGGGAGTATGAAATGAAAAACTTCTTAAAAATAACAAGGAAATGAACAGCAATAATACAAAGGCTAGAAGATGATAAGAGGATCTATAACTTAAGAATTAAGAACATAAAAGAAGAAGAAGGGACACAAACAAATGAACTACAAAGGCTATTCAGAGAAAAAATCCAGGAGAATTTCCCTAATTTAGCAAAAGGGAAAGATACTCAGATGTATGAGGCATACAGGACCCCAGCCACCTACAACCCAAACAGAGCTAAACCGAGGCATATAATAATCAAAATTCCAGAAATACAATATAAGAACAGAATATTAAAAGCTGTCAGAGACAAGAAACAGGTCACTCAAGGGAACACCCATCAGAATTACAGCAGACTTCTCGACACAAACCATCAAATCACAAAGAGCGTGGGGGGGGAAATAATTCAAGCTTCAAAAGATAATAACCTCCAGCCAAGATTAATATATCCTGTACAACTGCCCCTAGAAATTGATGGAAAAACAAGGTGCTTCCAGGATAAAGAGGAACTAAGGGGAATTTGCAACCACCAATTCAACTCTACAGAGAATACTGCAGGACATTCTAAAAAAAGAAAAATACCAAGATTCCAGAAACAGTGGCAGAGAGGCCACAATGAATGGAGCAGAAAGTGAAATGAAGAAGACAAACTGACAACTAATGACAGAAAAAGAGCTCAACAGAAATGAGGCAGAGAAGGTTGGATGGTAGGAACAGCTATTTTGGAGAAAACAAGACATCATAATAGCTAGCGCTGATTTAATATCATCTTGTTTTGAAGTCCCATCAAGCTTTTGTTCTTCTGTCTCCATTGGTCTTAACATGTTGCATCTTATTGGATTTTATTATATGTGATAATATAAACAAAAACTTTTATAGGCAAGGAGATTATACAGAAACCATTTTTCATTTTCTGTTAGTTGGTTCTAAATACTCTGTAATACTGTCATTCTCTTGAATGGTTTTACATTGTCTTGATATGTTTGATGCTACAGTATACGAAGTTATACTCAACGATTTCAAGGAGACACTATGATAATTACTTTTATGTTGGGATAGCTTGTGAAACACTATTTTGCTTAAATGGTTATGTTTTGACCTGTGCTGTTTTTGTTGTTATGTCCTCTTTTATCTCAATCTCCTTTTTTATTATTTAATTTTTTATTTTTATCTTTTAAATTAAGGGAAAAATAAACTAAAAATTACAAGGTATATTATAGTAACCCACTTTGATTTCCTATTAACTTGATTTGAAACCCTGTATTGCTCTCACCATCTTGTTTTGACTGATTTTCTTCTATTCTATTTTGCTTGATAGTACCAAGTTTGAGAGTATAGGCAACAACTGTGAAGACAATAAGATTCATTATGACACTCATTCTGGTTTGACTATTATCTTCTTTTGAAATCCTGCAATGTCTCCAATGTTTTGATTTTTTTTGGTTTTGTACTTTACTGTTTTGTTCAATTTTATTATAACTGATGATATAGGCAATTCTTTTTAAGATAGCAAGAGGCATTATGGTAACCATTGTCGGTTACCTTGTATTTTGTTTTTATAGTATGTATTATGTCCATCCTTTTGATTTGACTGACTGTTCCATTATGTCACATTTGGTTTTATTCTCTTCAAAAAAAGTAATAAGAACTGTGGGAGTAATAAAACTCAAAATGTGTAATTGTCATTGTACAAAAGAGAGGGAAAAAAGTGCTCTAAAGGATATAACTGCATGTATATTTAAGTGTATAAGACAGATAATGATATTACTGAGTTTTGTTGGATCATTGAACAGAACTGTTTGCAGTTTCACTGTTTCAATGTCCACTTTATATGCTTTAATTTTGTAACTTGAACAACTATTTCTAAGATGACAATATGTAATATATTAACTAGTGATTTCCGACTGTTTATTTTTTTCAAATTCTGTATAACTTGTACCCTTTTTCTGTTTTTTCCCTTTTTCTCCTTAAATAAAATCTTTAAAAAACTGACTTTCTACATGATGAAGACTAAAATTAGATTCATGTCTATTACCATGCACCAAAACTAAAATCAAAATGAGTCAAATATCTAAGTATTAAAACAGAAACACTAAGTCTATTGGAAGAGACAGTAGGTAGAAATCTTGATGACATAGGTGTAGGCAAAGAGTTCATGAACAAAAATCAAACTGTCTGGGAATCACTTCAAAGAATTAACAACTGGGATCTCATCTTGTTAAAAAGTTTTTGTACATCAAAAGAAATCACTAGGGGCTGGGGATTTAGCTCAGCAGCATAAGTGCCTGCCTTGCAAGCAGGCAGTCGTGAGTTCGATCCCTGGTATCAATAAAAAAACAAAACAAAACAAAAAAATTACTAACAGAGTGAAAAGAAAACCGACAAGGTGGGAAAATTTTTTTAGCAAACTCCTTCAGACAAAGGACTTCTATCTAGAACATTTAAAGAATTTAAAAAATCAGACCTCCAAATTCAAAAACCCAATCCATAAATGGGCATTTGAAATAAATACATGCTTCTCGGATGAAAAATACAAATGGCAAATAAATACATGTAAACATGTACAGCATCATTGGTCATTTGAGAAATGCAAATTGAAACAACACTGAGGTTCCATCTCACACCAGAAAGAAGGGCAAGGATTAAGAAATTAACCAATAATGAATGCTTGTGGGGCTGTGGAGGAAAAGAACACTTCTCCACTGTTGGTGGAAGTAGAGACTGGTGCAACCACTGTGGAAATCAGTGTGGAGATTCTTCAAAAAACTAGGATTAGAGATTTCATTCAAGCCAGCTATTTCCCTTCTGGACATTTTCCCAGAATAACTAAAAATATCATACCACAGAGATATATGTGCACTCATATTTATATCAGCACAATTTGTAATAGATCAACCTTGGAAACAATGCAAATGCCCATCAAACAAAGAATCGATTTAATAGATGTGGTATTTTAACACAACAGAGTACTACTCAGCTATAAAGTAGCATAAACCTGAGGCTTTTATAGGTAAATGGAGGCAACTAGAGACCATACTCATAAGTGAAATAATCAGGCTTGCATGTGTAAACATCGTATTGTCTCCCTAATGTAAGAAACTGAATAAATAAGATCCAAACATATAGTAGGTACTATTAAAGGGAAAGAAACTGCTCAAAAAGAAGAAACTGAGATGGGGAAAGAAGAACAAAAAGAAAGGGAAAAGAACATATATATATATATATATATATATATATATATATGCAAGGTAGCTAAGATAATTGTACTACTAATATCTATTAGTTTATTGAAAAGAATAGTTTGTACTTAAATTTTTTGACCAATTTTGCGTACTTATATCTTGTAATCTGAGCAACAACTTTGAAGATAACAACATATATTAATCAGTGTTAATTTCCTATTATCTTGCTTTGAGATTGTGTCATTTTTATTGTTTTTCTCTCTTTAAAATAAAAAAATGAATAATATACGGATGTCTCTAGTAGAGTATGTTTTCAAAACACTTGGAATTTATTTTGATGTAGAAAATGAGGAGACCTGGGCATGGTGGTGCATGCCTGTAATCCCAGCCCTTGGGAGGCTGAGGCAGAAGGATCACTCTGCATTCAAGGGCAATCTGAGCTACAAAGTAAGTTCAAAGCTAGCCTGAAATGCAGAGTGAGACCCTGTCCAGAAAAAAAAAAAGAAAAAGAAAAAAATGAGAAGAGATGCAACTTTATTCTTTTCCAAGTCACAATCCAATTATCTTAACACCATGTATAGCACAATCCATCTTTTATGAATAAATTAAAATTTTATGTGCAATATACTAAGCTTTCCATGCGTCTAGTTTTTTCTGAACCTTGTACTGTGTTCCACTAGTCTAATTTTCAGCTTTGAGCTAATACCACTGTGTTTTAGTTACTACAGCCTCACAATGTCTTTTAATAAGTAGAAAGACTGGGACTACTTATGACTCATTTTTAGAATTTTACTTGTTATCTCTGGATGCTTATACTTCTAAAAGGATACAATTTATTAGAAATGTAATGTCACCTAAAATTATTTCAGTTACATTAAATGTATAAGTAAATTTTTAGAGTATTAACATTTTTATCAATATTAAGGCTGTCCATTCAGAAACCAAGTATGACTCTCTGTTTATTCAAATAGTTTCTAACCTATAAGGGAGTTTCTTACCTATACAGTGAAGTTTCTTTTTTTTCTTTTCTTTTTTTTAAAATTTTATTTAGAAGGAAAAAGAGAAAAAACAAAACAAAACAAAGCGGTGTAAGGGTACAAGTAATACAGAACTACAAAAAAAAACAGTAAGAAATCACCTGTTAATAGATTACATATTATCATCTTAGAGATAGTTCCTCAAATCACAGTATCAAAGCATACAAAGTGGACATTCAAACAGTGAGACTGCAAACAGTTGTGTTCAATGATCCAACCAAAAACATTAATATGGTCAGCTGTTTAACACCCCTAAACACACTTGCTGTTGTATCCTTTAGAGCTCTTTTTTTCCTCTCTCTTTTTTATAACAAAATTTACACATTTTGGGTTTTATTACTCCTTAGTTCTTATTACTTTTGGGGGGGAGAGAATAAAGTCAAATATGGCAAAACAAAGCTGTCAGTCAATACCAAGGATAGACATAGCACATGGTGTAGAACAGAGTACAAGTTTATCAACAATGGTTATCAACAATGTCTCTTGTTTCCTTAAAAAGAATTGTCTATCTCATTAGATAGTATAAAGTTGAACAAAACAGTAGAGAACAAGACCAATAAAACTTAAGCATTGTAAACATTACAGGACTTCCAAAGGAGACAATAGTCAAACCAGAATGGGCATCTTAGTGAATCTTATTGCCTTCAAAGTAGTTGCCTGTACCCTCAAACTTGATACTATCAGACAGAATGGAACAGAGTCTAATCAGTCAAAACAAGATAGTGGGAATATTACAGGACTTCAAAACAAGTTAATAGGAAATCAAAAAAGTTACTATTATATATCCTGCTAATTTTTTTAATTTTTCCCCTTAATTAAAAAAAAACATAAGAAATAACTAATTTTTTTAATGAATAAGGGAGAGATTGAGATAAAACAGGACATAACAATATAACAATACAGGTCAAAGCATGACTGTTTCAGCAATCTAGTGCTTCACCACCAAATAACCCGACTTAATAGTAGTTACCATAGTGTCTGTCTTTTTCCTTGAAATATTTGAATAAAACTTCATATACTATAGCTTCAAATATTTCCATATCAAGAAGCCCAGAATAAATCCTTTCCAATTAATAAATGAAAAGTTTGTAAGGCTTCAAGGGCACATAATGGGGAATCATGATTACCACATATTTTTATATATTTGAATCATTACTTACATTAGGGAAACTATTCGGTATTCACACATGCGAGATTGATTTATTTCACTTATGAGCATGGTCTCAAGCTGCGCCCATTTATTGATAAATATCTCAATGTGATCCTTCTTTATAGCTGAATAATACTCCATTGTATAGAAATACCACAACTTTTTTATCCATTCCTCAGTTGATGGACACTTGGGTTGTTTCCAAGATCTGGCGATTACAAATTGTGCTGCTATAAACATAGGTGCACACATATCACTGTGGTATGATGCTTTCAGTTCTTCTGGGAATATGCCTAGAAGTGGAATAGCTGGAATAAATGGGACTTCCAGTCCCAGCTTTTTGAGAAATCTCCAGACTGACCTCCACAAAGGCTGCACCAGTCTACACTCCCACCAACAGTGCAGGAGAGTTCCTTTTTCCCCACAGCCTCTCCAGCATTTGTTCTTGTTGGTTTTCTTGATCCTGGCCATTCTTTCAGGAGTGAGATGGTATCTCAGTGTGGTTTTAATTTGCATTTCTCGAATGACCAATGATGCTGAGCATTTTTTCATGTATTTATTTGCCATTTGTATTTCTTCATCTGAGAAGTACGTATTCATCTCAGATGCCCATTTTTGGATTGGATCTTTGAATTTTGGGGGTCTGAGTTTTTTTTTTTTTAATTCTTTATATGTTTTAGACAAGAGTCTCTTGTCTGAGTGAGAGTTCACTAAAATCTTTTCCCAGTTTGTGGGTTTTCTTTTCACTATGCTGGAGATTTCTTTTGACATGCAGAAACTTTTTAATAAGAAGTGGTCCCAGTTATTGATTCTGGGAAGTATTTCCCGTGCGGTTTGAGTCCTGTTCATGAATTCTCTACCTACTCCTATGTCTCCAAGGTTTCTACCCAATTTGTCTTCCAATGGATTTAGTGTTTCTGTTTTAATATTCAGATCTTTGACCCATTTAGATTTTAATTTAGTACATGGTGATAGACATGGGTCTAGCTTTAGTTTTCGGCAAATGGAGAGCCAGTTTTTCCAGCACCATTTATTAAAGAGACTGTCGTTCTTCCAGTGAACCTGCTTGGCTTATACAGTGAAGTTTCCAGAGAGTATAATGGAAAGATTTTAGAGAAAGTGAGGCAATTCAAGTTTGGCTCAAGGGAATGAAAATTCAGAGTTATAGGAAATACAGAAGAGAAGAGATGATTAGGGGAACTCATATACGAGAGGGTTACTGTATTAGTTACCTATTACTAACAAATGAGCACAAATTTGGTGGCTGAAAACCATAATGTTTTATGGTCATAGTCAGAAAACTAAGCATAGTTTGGCTGGGTGCTCTTCTTCATGATCCCTTACAAGGCTGCAATCAAGATATCATCTGGGGCTGGGGCCTCATCAAAAGATGGGGCCTCATCAAAAGGCCTTGACAGAGAAAGGGTCCACTTCCAAGTTTACCTCATAATTGGCAGACTTTGTTTCCTTAAAGATTGTTGGGCTGAAAGCCTCCATTTCTGGCTTGATGATAGCCTTCAGTTTTTTGACACATGGACCTTCCCAACAATTATTTGTTGCCAACAAGAGGGTTGGTGTATAACTCTGTTGTAGGGCACTTGCCTGGCATGTGCGAGGCACTAGGTTTCTTCCTCAGCACCACACACATGCATATATATGCACATACACACACTAGCCAACAAGGAAAGAATCATAGTCTAGCAAGATAGAAGTTGCAGTCTTCAGTAGCCTAACCATCATGTGAAATTCTAGCCATATTCTATCAATCAGAAACAAATCCCTGGGTCAGCCTATATAGTCAAGATCACTGGGCGTTATCCTACACTCTGCCTGCCAATGTGCCAAGAAATAAAAGTTATGGTAAGTTTTGCATGAAAATTTGCTATAACAATGTCCTAAAAATCTCTTGGCACATGGGGAAAGAAAGGCCATATGTCTTCATATACAACCTAAAACAAATGTATTTCCAAAAGAAATATGGACTCTGGTAGGACTCATGACTTATAAAATCAGGTAAATAGTAATCACTTCCAGTTGTGTAGCACTTCAGAGTTTACAAATCTCCTTTTGGAGTTGTTGTTTAATTTGATTCTCTTAATAATTGTGTCAGGTATTCAGGTAATGAAACTAAAGTTCAAAGAGGCTACCTGGCTACCCCAGATCATAATGTGGGTGAGAGAACTGGAGCGAGATCCTCAATCTTCAAAAATCTTAGCCCTTCCCGTTTTTCTTTTCTTTTCTTTTCTTCTCTCTCTCTCTCTCTCTCTCTCTCTTTTGAGCTAGTATCTGGTTATGTAGTTCAGATTGGCCTTAAACTCACTGTGTAGCCTAGGCTGGCCTTGAATTTGTGGTGATCCTCCTGCCTCAGTCTTCTGAGTTCTTGGATTACAAGCACGTACCATTATGCTTAGCTCTCTTAGTTCTTACCCCGGTTCCATTACTACTAGCCTACCAGTTAACCTCACTCCATCTTCCAGAATTACTGTAGGGAACAGATCAATGGGAACAGAAAAAAATGTTTGTAAAGCATATTGCGTATCACATAGTAAATTCTCACTAACTAGAAGTTACAAACTGTTATCACTGTTCTAGCCCAACTTCTATGCCAATCGCTTGCAATTCTTTCCTTCCCTTAATCTCTGTGATACCACATCCCAAGGTACAATTTGTTTCAGATCACCTCAGTGAGGCTGAGGCAGGAAGCCTGCTGTAAATTTAAGGCCAGCCTGAACTACATAGAGAAATCTTGTCTCAAAAAAAGAAGAAAAACAGACAAGAGTATCTAGTGATTTATTTTAAGAAACGGTCTCTCCATGTAGTGTAGGTCGGCCTTGAACTCGCTATGTAACTCAAGTGGCCTCAAATTTGCAGTGACCCTCCTGTCTTAGCCTCCTGAGCACTGGGATTACAGGCATGCACCACCATTCACAGTTCCCAGTAACTTTTATAGGAATACATTGTTCATTCCCCCAACACTTTCAGCAAAGAGCGTTTGATTGTCAGTAATCAATTTAGCCTTGAATTTACAGCAGTCTTCCTGCCTCAGCCTCACTAACGTCATCTGAAACAAGTTGTACCTTGGGATGTGGTATCACAGAGATTAAGGGTAAGGAAAGAATTAAGTAATTGGCATAGAAGTTGGGCTAGAACAGTGATAAAAGCTGAAGCTTTTTTTCAAAGGAAAAAAAGCAAACTCTTAAAATAACAATAACACTAAATGCCTAAATCTTAGTTTCTAAATGTCTACTAAAAATAACCAGGGCTCCTTGAATAAAAAAGGCTGATTCCAGTGCTGGAGCAGAGAAAATACAAGTGTTCTGGAGCATCTTATAGTGCCAGAAAATAAGAAAGTTATGAAAGAAATATGGAGTCACAAAAATCTAAAAGGAGATTTACAAAAGCCAGTTTACAGGAATCACGGTTAAATTTGGGTGTCAACTTGATTGGATTGAGAATTGGTAAATCATTATTTCTGGATATGTGTCTGATGACTGGCATAGGGGTGAGCAAACAGTGAGAAAGACCCACCCTGAATGTGACCAGGCACCATCCAAGCAGGTGAGGACCCAGATGGAACAGAAAGGAAGAAGGAGGAAGCACTCCATTGCTGTCACCCTTCATGAAAATTCCTTATGGAGTGGATACATTTTCTGTATCTACTACCCCTTGAACATTGGATTCCAGATTCTTTGGACTCCAGACCTTTGGATTTTTGGCCTTGTGCCAGCATCCCTCTAGTCATCTCTTAGTCCTCAGGGTTGCATCACTGGCTTCTCTTGTTATAAAGTTTCTGGCTCTTCAGCTTATAGCCAGCCATTGTGGAACTGTTCAGTCTCCGTAAGCATGTGAACTTATTAAACTCCCTCTATTTTAGAACCCTGGAAAATCTTAATATAGAAGGCTTTGCCCTGGCCAAATGTGAGACATTTAAGCATTAAAATAAAGAATGATATAAATGTGTTCTCATCCACTGAGTAAAATTTAAAAAAACATGAGTCCATGAGGTTATAGACAAATAAATGCAGGAGAAAAGAAAGCTCCCCTTTATACTAGAAAGCCAGCTAATACATGCCAAAAGAATGCAAATTTGAAACTTGAAAATTTGAATTTGTAAATCACCTTTTGGCAACACCAGCCATCATAACTGTTTCAGGTGAGAATCATCAGTGAACGTAAAAATTAGTGGGCTCATGTTTGAGCAACAATATACTACTTACTTATACATAAATGCAATGAATCTTTCCACAAGATACTTACTATTTACAATAACTTTACACTGCAGAAACCTAGGAGATACTACCTTAATCAAGTGAACAAAGTTAGCATCACCATTCATTGTACAAGTAGATAGCATATGCCTCCTGATATGGACTGAAAAGGGCACAGCAGTACTTCTGTAACATTCTTTCTAAAATGTATAACACAAATCATGAGGAAATGCCAGGCAAACTCAAATTTAGGTGCTTACCATGTAACCCAGAAGTTGTACTTCTTGGCATTTATCCAAATGAGTAAAAAACTTATGGTCACAAAAAATCCTTCATATGAATATTTACAATAGATTTTATCATAATTGCCCAAACGTGGAAACAATCATGGTGCTCTTACGTACATGAGTGAATAAACATACTATGGTACACCTATTTAGTGAAATATTTTTGATCAATATAAATAAATGAATGATAAAGCCAAGAAACTTAAATGCATATGCTAAGTGAAATAAGCTAATTTAAAAAGGCTACATACTAATATGGTTCCAACCATATGACATTCTAGAAATGGCAAAATATGGAGTCAGTAAAAAGATCAATGGGGGAGAAAAGGATACCTAGGTGTGTACAGAGGATTTCTGAGGGCAGCGAAATGACCCTAGTATTGTAATGATGTATACATCATTACATATTTGTCAAAACTCACAGAATGAGCCATGCATGGTGGTGCACACATGTAGCCTCAGCTACTCAGGAGGCTGAGGCAGGAGGACCAGTCGAAATCAGCTTGGGTGACACAGCAAGACTCTGTCTCAAAAAAAGTATAACAGTAGGGCTGGGGATTTAGCTCAGCAGCATAAGTGCTCGCCTGGCAAGCGTGAGGTCGTGAGTTCAATCCCCAGTACCAAGAAAAATGTAACAAAAGGAGGGGAGGGTTGGAGAGGAAAGGAACAGAAAAAGATTGAGATGTGTTATGTACATGTACCTACTCCGTATAATGAATGTAATCATTATGTACTAATAAAAATAAAAACTAAAAACCTCACAAAATGTATAACACCCATAAAAAACCTTAACTACTATGGATTTAGCTGATAAGTGTATTAATATCAGTCCATCGGGTTTTTCTTGTTTTGTTTTTGGTATCGGGGATCAAACTCATGAATTTGTGCTTACCAGGTAAGTGTTTGAGCTACTGAGCTAAATCCCCAGCCCCTCCTTTTATTGTCTTTTTGAAACAAGGTCTCACTATGCAGTTCAGGCTGGTCTTGAGCTCACTTTTTAGCCCAGGCTTGCAACGATCATCCTGCCTCAGCCTCTCAAGTGCTGGGATTACAGATGTGTGCCACCACGCTCAGCTTTGGTCCATTAATTATAGCAAATATACTACACTAATACAAAATGTTGATAATAAGGGAAACTGAAATGGGGTGAAGGGTATATGAAAACTCTCTATACTTTCCATATGAATTTTTGTGCAAGTCCAAAACTGCCCTCCAAAATAAAGTTTACATGTATTTTTAAAAAGGAATAAGGTATGGGGGCTGGGGATTTAGCTCAGCGGCATAAGTGCCTGTCTTCCAAGCAGGCAGTCGTGAGTTTGATCCTCAGTACCGATAAAAAGGAGAAAGACAAAAAAAAAAAAAAAAAGGAATAAGGTACTGCTGTGTGTTACAACATGGATGAGTCTTGAAAACATTATGCTTGCTGGGTATACTGACACATGCTTGTAATCGTAGCACTCTTGAGAGGCTGAGGCCAGAGGGTGGCAAATTCAAGCCCAGCCTGGACAACTCAGTGCACAGTGACTTAGTGAGGCCCTGTCTCCAAAAGAAAAAAGAAAAGAACGGAAGGGAAAGGAAGGGAAGGGGAGGAGAAGGAAAGGAGAAAGGAAAGGAAAGGAAAGGAAAGGAAAGGAAAGGAAAGGAAAGGAAAGGAAAGGAAAGGAAAGGAAGAGAGGAGAGGAGAGGAAAGGAAAGGAAAGGAAAGGAAAGGAAAGGAAAGGAAAGGAAAGGAAAGGAAAGGAAAGGAAGGAAAGGAAAGGAAAGGAAAGGAAAGGAAAGGAAAGGAAAGGAAAGGAAAAAGATGTAAGTGTAAATATTGTATCACTTTATATAAGGGACTTAAGTGCACATGGATTTTTGCATCTGAGGATAGTCCTGGAACACAAATCTGCATCAGATAGCTGAAGGATGAGGATATAGGCTTAGAATACCAACACGTAGGCCACTGTGCTCTCTTTTACATGATCCACTCACCCTGTGGGATATACATCTTTTCCTACTTTTAATTGGCCTGCACTTGCTCTCCAGAGCATGTTTCTTTTCCTACATTTATAAGTGTAAAATCTTGTTGACCTTAAAAACATAAAAATAATGTCCACACAAAAAATGATAACAGTGGCAATTCCCAATAGAGAACTGAGAGACCAAGGATGAAGGATAAGACACTTAATTTTTACTGTGTACCTATGTCATCTGAAGGTTTTATCTTGTACATGTATTACATACTTCATAATTCCCTAGACAAATCTAAAGGAAATACTAAACCATATATCCTTTCAGTAGAATGTCTTGAGCTTATTTAAAGGATGCTTATATTATAAATACTGTTAAACCTAGCATGATGCCACCTGTCCCAGCACTCTGAGAGGCTGAGGCAGAGGATCACAGGTTCAAACCCAGTTTGGGAAACTCAGCAATGGACAGACCTGTCTCTAACTATAGAAGAAAGATGAGCAGACTGGGGATGTAGGTCAGTGTGAAGGAGCTTATATAAAAATGGCAATATAGAATTGAACATATAATATCCTAAATATTTTTAACATTACAATAAATCCTAAATACATCAAGATGCTAACATTATTTGATATTTAAGTGGTAGGATGTTGTTATGGCTTGTATCTAGGTATCCCACCAAAACCTCATGCACTCATAAGTGAAGCTTTTAAAAGTGACGACACTGAGTTAATTCTCTGATTGTGTTAGCATAGTTCTAGATGTGGGTAATGGGAAGACCCACCCTGGGTGTGAGTGGCACCAACCAATAGGCTTGTAGCCTGGAAGGAATAAAAAGGAAAAGTAGAAGGAATGTTGATTCTTCCTTCCCTTCCATGGACTGTTTTTCCTCTCCCATGTCCCTCTGCCGTACTGTTCTGCCTTGGAGCCAGGTGACTATGGGCTGAAACATTTATAAATTGGAAAATAAACTACAAAATAAACTTTTCAGTCTTTAACTTGTAGGTGTCAGGTATTTTGTTCCAGCAATGAGAAAACAACTGAGATGAATGTGGGGGTTTATGTTGTTGTCGTTTTGGTCTTTTTGAGATAGGATCTCACTATGTAGTTTAGGCTGGCCTTAAGCTCACTCTGTAACACAGGCTGGCCTCAAACTCATAAAAATCCTCCTGCCTCAGCCTTCTGAGTTCTTGGATTACAGACATGCACCACCATGCCCAGCTCAGATGTGTTTTCATCAATGAATATAAATTAATTTTGAGAGTATAGGGGATTATCCTGTCATTTTAGGACTTCTGGAAGGAGGGTGAGTTTAATCATGTTCCTCTGATGAGGTACACTATCATTAGTTGATTCAAAGCTTCTCTCTTTATTCCTTTTGTGTGTTCATTTTATTTATTTTCCAGTACAGTATTTTCACACCTCACTCTCCCTTCCCCCAAGAGAAACATACATACATTTATTTATTTATTTTTATTTTTATACAAGTAGTGCCGGGAATTTAGCTCAGTGGCATAAGCACCTACTTGGGACATGCGAAGTCATGAGTTCGATCCCCAGTAGCACAAAGCAAAAAACAAAAAACAAACAAGTAGGGATTAAACTCAGGTCCTTCACACTGAGTTATACCTCTTCAAACTTTTTAAGATATTGAGACAGGCTATCCCTAAATTGTTCAAGCTGGGCTTGAACTTGCAATCCTTCTGCTTCAGCCTTCCAGAGTGCTGGAATTACAGGCATACATCATCAAGCCTGGCTAACTTTTTTTTTAGGGTGATAGGAATGGAACCTGGGGCCTTGCATTTGCTAGTCAAGCACTCTACCACTGAGTTACACCTTCACTCTCCTTCAAGTGTAGTTTTGTTTTGTTTTGTTTTGAGACAGGGCCTTGCCATGTACTTTAGGCTGGCATTGAACTCACTGTGTAACCCAGGCTGGCCTCAAACTTGCAGCAATCCTTCTGCCTCAGTCTCCCAAGTGCTGGGTTACAGGCGTGCACCACCGTACGTCACCCCTCGAATGTATTTAACGAATTTTACTTTCAGTGGCAGAAAATTTTGATTGCATATATTGCCCCATATGGCCTAGCGTTCTAGCTTTAGACCATCTGGTGCTCAAGAGCAAGGTCACAGTGAATATTTAGAATTTGATTTTTCTCTCTTTTACCTTGACAATTATTTCTCTAAGACTCATGTTTAAGGCATGCCTCCACTATTTATTATCCAGTCATCTAAGAAAGAGGCTGGGGCAATGTGGAAAGCAATTTGCACTTAATCAGAATTGGAATTCCACCATACTTTGACTTGGCCATGTAGTTTTGGCAAGTTGCCCAACTCTCCTTTTGCTTCAGTTTCCTTACCTACAAGAGGGAGGAATAATAATAGCACCTACCTCAGAGATTCTCCTCATTTTTCATTCTTGTATACTTACAAGGTATACTGATTTGGACGGCTGGGCCAACTGTACCAGCTGACCCAAACCACATCCAGGGGTGGAAAGGAGACTAGCAGACAATCGGTGAAGTCACACAGGCCCACTTGGGCAAGAATGCACAATTAGAAAAAAAGTGTGCAATCATGGGCTAAACCCTAATTTTATTGGTACTCCAACCATTTATGCACTTAGATTCATTCAGTGTATATTCACTGATTCTAGTCTTGGATCTGCTAGGTGCTCATTTTTACTGGATTTAGCATCCCTCCTCTCAAAGGGCTTCCAGTTTGGTAGGCCAGAGAGGCCCAGAGGCAAAAAAGATGTCTGGCACGTATGTTAGCTCAAGTCATAGAATCTGATCTAGTTTGGGAATCAAAATCAGCTGCAAGCATAAAGTGACACTTGATCACTTAGATTTACTGGGTTAAGGGAGTCAATGTGAAGAGCTTTTCATAAAGATGACATTTCAAAGATCTATAAAAAAGGAAGTCTGGTGTATTCTAGGAACCATTTATTGTTAATTTTTTAGTCAGAGCATAGGATGAGGCCAAGAATGGCAACAAATGAGGCTCATTGAACGGTTTGGCAGAGGCCAGACCTCTGAATGACCTTAACTGCCAAAGAAGGAGCTAGAACTTTATCCCATGTGGAATGGGGCAACATAGAAAAAAGAAGAAAGAAAGAAAAAGAAAGAAAGAAAGGATGTGTTAGCTTTTGTATTGATGCCCTCTCACTATTGGTCTGAATGAAGCATAGTAGGTTGAAGATGGCCATTCTGGAAGCCAGAGAGAAGATCTGGGGTCATTCATGTGAAGGATGTTAAAGCTGGACAGAGCAGTAGCAGAAGATGAAGAAAGAAGGTAGATTTCAAAGAAAGAGAAAATCATCACCTGGATTTGCTAAGTGATCAGCTATGAGAAGACAGGAGGACTTGAGGCTGCACATAAGACAGAGAACACAGAGGAAACTCATTGCACAAGTTTGAGTGGGTAAGACAAAGATAAGTACTAGAGGAATTCTAAAATCAGAGTGAGATACAATGAACAGAAACATCTTTCTGGAAAAGAAAGGATTCAGGTTAAAACTCATTGTATGACTTCAGGCCAGCCACTTTACCTCTGAGGTCCTGTAGGTTTTAACCTACTAAATTGGGAGATAGAGAATTGTGAGTGTTGAATTACTAAAAGAATACTCAGGAAGTGTCTAACTCTGTGGATGATTTGGAGGAGGCACGTAAGTAGGTGTGTTTGGGCCACCATGGGATGGGGCTAGCCTGTTGTTTGTGCGATGGTACTACCTACCACAAGCAGGAGGACACTTATACATGCAGCTGCAGCTTTTGTGAAGAGGGAAGATGTGGATAGGGCGTGTGTTGAATTTGGAAGTGGGATTCAAAGGCTAAGGCAATTGAATCAGTCTTACTATGAGAAGCCCTATCTTGGCATTCAGTAGAGAGGGGTTTCATTTTACTGTGAATCTCAGACTGCCACTTCTTCAGAAAGTACCAGGCCTGTGAAGTGTGAAGTCTCTGTGTTCTGATTTCAAGTCAGATTTGCTGTGTAATGCTGAGTAAGCTCTAAACTCTTGATTCCAGGTTTTTCCATATGAACAACAAAAAGATACGTGTATGTTGATAAAGAGGTGGATGGAATGTTTCCAGAAGTTTCCTCCAGGTTTTGTTTTGTTTCATTTGTTTTAATTAAGTTTGGTTTGGGTTTTGGTTTTTAGATACAGGATCTTACTGTGTAGCCCAGGCTGGCATCAAATTCACAGCAATCCTCCTCCCTCAGTTCTCATGTGCTGAGATTTCAGATATGTGCCATGCTTGATGTCCTCTAGGTGTTTTATTCTTTAGTTCTGTAGTCCTGAGTCCTTTTATAAAAGTCTAATCATGCTGAGTTACTATCCAGAAGCTGAGGCAAAAAGATTACTTGAGCCCAAGTAGTCAAGACCCTAGGGAGACTCTATCCAAAGGGGAGTGGAAGCGGGAGGGAGGAGGGGGAGAGAGAGAGTGAAACAGAGAGACAGAGAGAGATATGAAAAACAAAAGTATAGCTCCATATCCATTCCTGAGTTACTATGAGGCCTTGAGCTAGCTGCTGGACCTCTCTTGTCTTACTTTCACTTCTGAAATATCAGGAGATTGGGGAGGAGAGTCTCTAACATCCAATGAGTCTTCCCAGAGAAGCATCTCCAGCTGAAAGCTGCAGACAAATCAGAGGAAAGTAAGGTGCTGGTCACAGATGAACCCCTTTCCAAATCTTCTCCCACTGCCCTCCCCTCCCCACTGTCAGGAGCTTGCAGCACTGGCTGGCTTGCCAAACTTGTTGCCATGACAACGGGTTACAAATAACTCAGACGCAGACGAAGATTTTAACCCAAGAGCTGCTGGGCCAAGGGCTTCTTGCTCCTTCCCCAGAAGAGACTGAAGAAAACAGTCCAAATTCTTTAGGATCAACTCACTTCCTGCTGATAAGCTTGCAAAGGTTCCTCAGTGTCCTAGCATTCCAGGCCCTCTAAAAACCTGATTCAATTCTTTCCAGTCACATTTCTTACATGCTCCCATTAGAACATGATCACTCTTATTTTTTGACACATACTATCTACCAAGTTCTGTGTTGGGTGCTTTACATAGAGTCTCTAAGGAAATCTCTGAAATACTATTCTCCAAATGGTATTCTCCAAAATACTATTATTCTATCTGTGACTGTATTCCACTCAGGACATGCTGTAAAGGAAAAATTGAGGCCTATGGATGTAGTAAGAAGGTCAGAGCGTCAGAATTCAAATCCAACAGATTTCCTAAACCTTTTCCATTGCCAATGATTCTCAAATGTTGATTTTACATACTTGATATATACAGATAATCTGGGAGTAGAAAAAGTAATAACAACCGTGGGAGCAATGAAACCCAAAATGTGTAATAGTCATTGTACAAAAAAGAGGAAAAGAAAGTGCTCTAAACTATATAACTGCATGTATATTTAAGTGTATAAGATAGAAAATGATATCACTGAGTTTTATTGGATCATTGAACAGAACTGTTTGCAGTATCATTGTTGGAATGTCCACTTTACAAGCTTTAATTTTGTGACTTGAACAATTATTTCTAAGATGACAATATGTAATCCATTAACTAGTGATTTCCTACTGTTAATTTTTTTTCTGTAAATCTGTATAACTTGTACCCTTTCTCTGCTTTTTTTTCTCCTTAAATAAAATTTAAAAAAAAATCAAGATTCTAAGGATTTTGCTTTCATTGCATGATCGTTATTGTCATGACTGTATCTTGTAATCTGAGCAATTACTTTGAAGATAACAATACACAATACAGTATCCATTGTTAATGTCCTATTATGTTGACTTAAAATTCTGTATAATTGTTTTTAGTCCTTTTTGTGTTTTGTTTTAATTTTTAAAAATTCAGATTATAGCTGTGCTGGTGATATACACTTATAATATCACCTACTTGAGAGGATGAAGCAAAAAGACTGAGTTCAATTTGGGCAAGTTAGCAACATGCTATCCCAAAATATATTTTTAAAAAAGAACTAGGGATGTAGCTCAGTGGTAGGGCACATGGCTAGCATGCATGAGGCCCTGCATTTGATTCCCAGTACCAAACAAAGAAAATAAAATTCAGATTCTAACTTTCATTAAAGATGATGGAATATACATATCTAAATACTGCATTATTTCTCTGATATGAGAAACCAAAAGTGTAAATAAAGACCAAAAGGTATAATAGATATTGGGAAATAGGAAGAAAATGTTCAAATGGGAAAGGGAACTAGGGAGGGAGTAAGGGAAAGAAAGGAAGGAAAAGAAAAAATAAGGAAAAAATGGAAGCGAGGCGTTTGTAAATAGGAAGGTAAGATTGTTGATAACCTTGTACTCTGTTTTACATCATGTGCTATGTCTATCCTTGGTTTTGACTGACAGCTTTGTTTTGCCATGTTTGACTTTATTCTCTCCCCCCCAAAAAAGTAATAAGAACTAAGGAGTAATAAAATCCAAAATGTGTAAATTTTGTTGTAAAAAAGAGAGGGGAAAAAAAAGAGCTCTAATGGATATAACAGCAAGTGTGTTTAGGGGTGTTAAATAGCTGACTATATTAATGTTTTTGGATCATTGAACACAGTTGTTTGCAATCTCTCTGTTTGAATGTCCACTTTGTATTCTTTGATACTGTGATTTGAGCAACTATTTCTAAGATGATAATATGTAATCTATTAACAGGTGATTTCTTACTGTTTTTTTTTTTTGTAGTTCTGTATTACGTGTACCCTTACACTGCTTTGTTTTGTTTTGTGTTTTTCTCTTTTTCCTTTTAAATAAAATTAAAAAAAATAGGAAGGTAAGGGTCAGGCATATAGCTCAGTGGCATTAGTACCTGCCTAGCAAGTGGACGGTCCTGTGTTTGATGCCCATTACCAAAATAATAATAATAATAATGAGGGGAAGAGGGATTGAAAGGAGAAGAAGGGAATGGGAAGAAAAAAATCAAGATATATTTTGTACAGACACAAGTTCCCTATGATGAATGTGATCATTATGTATACCTAAAGGATACCAATAAACAATTTTTTAAAAAAGAAATGATTGACCAGCTCAGCAGGTTTTGAACCGGCCTGCACGGGTCTCGCTGTTCCCTGCCAGGCTTGGTGGACTCTGGAGTTCTGGGCCCGCCAGCCCCATCAGTTCCAGAGGCTGGGCAGCCTGGGGTAAGTGTCCCCGCATCATCCCCAGAGCTCAGCTAGTTTGGGATCCTCCCTCGGCCCTGCACAGGGAAATTCAGTCTTCCTGTTACACTGGACCAGCTGAGCGGGTCTTGAGTCGGCCAGCCCCACCCCCAGTGACCCTCTCTCAATCCAGGGAACTGGGCTAGAGTCCCAGGAGCTGAGGGCATAGAAAATTTCCAACAGGCCCTGGGGAAGACTTGGACTAACACTTGAAATGCAGAAATATAGGAAAATGACAAAGCGAAAGACCAAATTACAATCTCAAACCTCCAGTCCATTCCGAAGAAAATTTAGGAGCTATGTACATAGAAGAAAATATATGCCATACACCTGAAATATCAGACATAATAGCAACTGAAATAAAGAAGCAACTCTGGGAAGCTTTAAAGGAATTCAAACTAGAAACAGTCTCCCAGGTAAAAGAAGAAATGAAAGAGATGCTGAACATATTTAAAGAAGACACAGTTTAAAAAATTGGAGGAACTAAATAAAAAAGGTAGAATCAATGGATGAATAATACAAGAAACAAACAGAATACACAAAGCAGATGCAAGGAGATATACAGAAAATCAAAAATTCCATTGGAAGTTGTAAAAACTGTCTCAATGAAAGTGAAGATAGAATTTTAGACCTTGAAGACAAGATTGCAGCTAGTGAACAGGAAAGGAAAGATCTTTTAAAAATAACAAGAAATCAGGAAATAACAATAACAGCTACAAGATGATGCAAAGAAAAACAACATAAGATTGATAGGGATTAATGAAAAAGAAGGGGACAACATAAAGAATGTCAAGATGATATTTAGAGGAGTAATAGCTGAAAATTTGCCAAACATGAGAATGGAAACATATCAGGATCAGAGAAGCATATAGAACTCCAAATAGCCATAACTAAAATAAAACTACACCCAGACATATAATAATCACCATTCCAGAAATCCAACAAAAGAATAGAATACTAACGTTGTCAGAGAGAAAAGACAGACCACCTATAAAGGAAAACCCATCAGAATCACAGCAGACTTCTCAGCACAAACAATAAAGTCAAGAAGAGCATGGAGTGAAGTAGTTCAGATCCTAAGGGAAAATGATTTCCGACCTAGACTGATGTACCCTGAAAAACTGTCCTTCAAAATTGATGGAGAAATAAGATACTTCCATGACAGAGAACAGCTGAAGAACTTTATGACCACCAAGCTAACCTTGCAAAGAATACTGAAAGACAGTTTACATACACTTAGGAAAAAAACCACTAAGCAAAGCAGACAATTAAATAGAACAGAAAGATAAAGAGGCAACAGCAGAAAGAAAACATGTCAAAAATAAACCAACATATGACAGTTGTAACCATTAATGTAAATGGTCTCAATGCACCAATTAAAAGAAACAGACTGGCAGAATGGATCAAAACACAACATCCAACTATATACTGTCTACAAGAAACCCATCTAACACAAAAGGATATTCACAGACTGAAAGTCAAAGGATGGAAAACAATATTTCATGCAATAGGAACCCAGAAAAAAAGTGGGGGTAGCTATTCTGTTTGCAGACAATGTGAACTTCAAACCAATAATGATCAGAAGAGATAAAGAAGGCCATTATATACTGGTTAGGGGAAAACTTCAAGAGGAAGAGATAACAATCTTGCATATATATGCACCAAATTCCACAGCACACAGTTATATAAAGCAAGTATTAACAGAAATGAAAAACCAAATTGGCAGTAACACAATTATAACAAGAGACCTTAACACACCATTGACACCAAGCGACAGATCAACCAGACAGAAAATCAGCAAAGAAATAGCAGAACTGAATCACACCTGTGACCAAATGTACTTGAGAGACATATGCAGAGTGTTCTACCCAACAACATCAGAATACACATTCTTCTCTAAAGAGGATTCTCTAAGGATGATTCTCTAAAATAGACCATATATTAGATCACAGAACATATTTAAATAAATGCAAAAGAGTTGAAATTAGCCCTTACGTGTTATTGGATCATAGCACCATGAAATTAGAAATTAATGATACAAGATACTGCAAAAATCCCACAAACACATGGAAATGGAATAACACACTCTTGAGTAATCAATGGGTCACAGGGGAAATTTTAAAGAAGAAATTAAAACAATACCTATGAGCAAACAAAAATACAAATACAACTTACCGGAATCTTTGGGATGCAATGAAAGCTGTCCTCAGAGGAAAATTTATTGCACTGAGTTCCCATTTCAGAAAAACAGAATGAATACAAACAAATAATCTGATGTTACACCTAGAAAAAGAAGAGCAAGTTAATCCCAAAGCCAAAAGAAGGGAGGAAATTGTAAAAATTAGAGCAGAAATTAATGCAATTGAGACTAAGAAAACAATCCAAAGAATCAATGAATCAAAGAGTGGGTTCATTGAAAGAATAAATAAAATTGATAAGCACCAGGCCAACCTTATTTTTAAAAAGGAAGAAAAAGCTCAAATCCATGCAATAAGGAATGAAAAAGGAGAAATCACTACAGACTCTGTGAAAATATAGAAGATCATCAACACCTATTTCAAAAACATCTACTTTCATAGGTTTGATAACACAGAAAAAATAGACAGATTCATAGAAACATATGAAGTACCAAAGCTGGGTCAAGAAGATGTAAAACTGTTGAATGAGCCAATTTCTATTAATGAAATTGAAAATGTAATTAAGTCCTTACCTACAAAGAAGAGCCCAGGCCCAGATGGATTCACTGCAGAATTATACAAGAAATACAAAGAACACTTAATGCCTACACTCTTCAAACTCTTCAATGAAATTGAAAGCAAAGCAATCCTTCCTAAGTCATTCCTGAAAGCAAATATTACTCTAGTACCAAAACCTGAGATAGACCCAACTAAAAAAGAGAACTATTGGGCGATCTCCCTAATGAGCACAGATGCAAAAATTCTCAATAAAATATTGGCAAATATGATGCAGCAAATCATCAAGAAGATTATATACCATGATCAAATGGGATTCATCCCAGGCATGCAGGGATGGTTCAACATATGTAAATCAATAAAGGTAATCCACCATATCAATAAAGCTAAAAGTAACAATCACAGGATCATTTCTATAGATGCAGAAAAAGCTTTTGATAAGATTCAACATTCATTTATGATAAGAACCTTACAGAAAATTGGAATAGATCATCTTTACCTCAATATAATAAAGGCCATCTATGACAAACCAACAACCAGCATCATACTACATGGCCAAAAATTGAAGGCCTTTACTTTAAAATCAGGCACAAGACAAAGATGTCCTTTATCACTGCTCCTATTTAATATAGTACTGGAAATACTAGCCAGAGCAATTAGACAAGAGAGAGAAATAAAAGGGGTAAAGATAGGAAAAGAAGTTAAATTATCATTATTTGTAGATGACATGATACTCTAGAAGACCCCCCAAAACTCCATTGAAAGACACTTAGAAATAATAAATAAATTCAGCAATGTAGCTGGATACAAAATCAGCACTCAAAAATCAATAGCATTCCTATACACCAACAACAAAATCACTGACACAGAAATAAGAGAAGCCATACCCTTCGCACTAGCAATAAAAAAATGAAATATTTAGAAATTACTCTCATGAAAGAAGTGAGAGACCTATACAGGGAAAATTATAATACACTGAAAAAAGAAATTGAAGATGATCTCAGAAAATGGAAAGACATCCCTTGCTCACGGATAGGAAGAACAAACATTGTGAAAATGGCCATTCTCCCAAAACTGTTATACAGATTCCCTGCAATCCCAATAAAAAATATCATTAGGATACCTCATGGATCTAGAGAAATCACTCCTAAAATTCATCTGGAACCAGAAGAGACCTAGAATAGCAAAGAGAGTTATAAGCAGCAAAGGCAAGGCAGGAGGCATCATAGTCCCTGACTTGAAGTTATACTACAAAGCAACAGTAGTAAAATCAACATGGTACTGGAATCAAAACAGAGCCGAAAATCAATGGAACAGATTAGAAGATACAACCACAACTACAAACACACTCAACCACCTTATCTTTGATAAAGGAGCCAAGCAGGTTCACTGGAAGAACGACAGTCTCTTTAATAAATGGTGCTGGAAAAACTGGCTCTCCATTTGCTGAAAACTAAAGCTAGACCCATGCCTATCACTATGTACTAAACTAAAATCTAAATGAATCAAATATCTGAATATTAAAATAGAAACAGTAAATGTATTGGAAGACAAATTGGGTAAAATCTTGAAGACATAGAGGTAGAGAATTCATGAATAGGACACAAACCGCACGGGAAATATTTCCCAGAATCAATAACTGGGATCATGTCTTATAAAATCTTTCTGGAAGTTTTATCCAAATATTTTAAGGAAAAAGACAGACACTATGGTAACTACTATTCTTTAAAAAAAATTATTTAGCTATTTCTTATGTTTATTTTAATTAAGGGAAAAACTTAAAAAATTAGGATATATAGTAGTAACTCTTTTTGATCTCCTATTAACTTGTTTTGAAGTCCTGTAATACTCCCAAGATCTTGTTTTGACTGATTAGACTCTGTTCCATTCTGTGCGATAGTAGCAAGTTTAAAGGTATAGGCAACTAATTTGAAGGCAATAAGATTCACAAAGATGCCCATTCTGGTTTGACTATTGTCTCCTTTGGAAGTCCTGTAATGTTCACAATGCCTAAGTTTTATTGGTCTTGTTCTCCACTGTTTTGTCCGGCTTTATAATATCTAATGAGATGGACAATTCCTTTTAAGGAAACAAGAGACAATGTTGATAACCATTGTTGATGACCTTGTACTCTGTTCTACATCATGTGCTATGTCTATCCTTGGTTTGGACTTACAGCTTTGTTTTGCCATATTTGACTTTATTCTCTCCCCCCCAAGAGAGTAATGAGAACTGAGGAGTAATAAAATCCAAAATGTATAAATTTTGTTATAAAAAAGAGAGGGAGGGGAAAAAAAAAAGAGCTCTAACGGATATAACAACAAGTGTGTTTAGGGATGTTAAATAGCTGACTATATTAATGTTTTTGGATCATTGAACACAGCTGTTTGCAGTCTCTCCGTTTGAATGTCTACTTTGTATTCTTTGATACTGTGATTTGAGCAACTATTTCCAAGATGATATTATGTAATCTATTAACAGGTGATTTCTTACTGTTATGTTTTTTTTTTGTAGTTATGTATTATGTGTAACCTTACACTGCTTTGTTCTGTTTTGTGTTTTTCTCTTTTTCCTCTTAAATAAAAAAAAAAATAAAATCTTTCTGCACATCAAAAGAAATCTCCAGCATAGTGAAAAGAAAACCCACGAACTGGGAAAAAATCATAGTGAACTGTCCCTCAGATAAAGGATTTCTGTCTAAAACATATAAAGTATTTTAAAAATCAGACCCCCAAAATTCAAAGATACAATCCAAAAATGGGCATCTGAGATGAATACACAATTCTCAGATGAAGAAATACAAATGGCAAATAAATACATGAAACAATGTTCGTCATCATTGGTCATTCGAGAAATGCAAATTAAAACCACACTGAGATTCCTTCTCACTCCAGAAAGAATGGCCAGGATCAAGAAAACCACCAACAACAAATGCTGGAGAGGCTGTGGGGGAAAAGGAACTCTCCTGCAGTGTTGGTAGGAGTGTAGACTGGTACAACCATTGTGGAGATCAGTCTGGTAATTTCTCAAAAAACTGGGATTGAAAGTCCCATATGTTCCAATTATTCCACTTCTAGGCATATTCCCAGAAGAACTGAAAGCATCATACCACAGTGATATATGTGCACCCATGTTTATAGCAGCACAATTTGTAATAGCCAGATCTTGGAAACAACCTAAGTGTCCATCAACTGAGGAAAGATAAAAAACTTGTGGTATTTTAATACAATGTAGTACTACTCAGCTATAAAGAAGGATCACATTGAGATATTTATAAATAAATGGGCACAGCTTGAGATCATACTCATACGTGAAATAAATCAAACTCACATGTATAAATACCAAACAGGTTCCCTAGTGTAAGAAATGATAAGAATACATAAAAGTATGTGGCAATCCTGATTCCCCATTATATTGCTTTGAAGCCTTATAATGTTTTCATTCATTAACTGGAATGGTTTTTATTCTGAGTTGTTTGATTTTATTGTCTGTGATGGTATGAGCAGCTATTTTCAAGAAAACAAGACATCATAATAGGTAGTGCTGATTCAATATCATCTTGTTTTGAAACCCCATCAAGCTTTTGTCCTTCTGTCTCCATTGGTTTTATCATTTTGTGTCTTATTGGGTTTTATTATATGTGATATTACAAACAAAATTATTTATAGACAAGGAGATAATATACAAACCATTGTTCATTTTCTGTTAGTCGGTTCTAAATACCCTGTAATATTTTCATTATCTTGAATGGTTTTACACTGTCTTGATATGTTTGATGCTATAATATACAAAGTTATACTCAAATATTTCAATGAAAGAGACACTATAGTTACTACTGTTATGTTGGTTTATATTGTGGAGAAACACTGTGTTGCTTAAATTGTTCTGTTCTCACCTATGCTGTTGTGTTGTTACATCCTCATTTATCTCAATCTTTTATTTATTTAATTTTTTAATTAGGGGAAAATAAATTTAAAACATAGCTGGATATATTATAGTAAGCATTTTGATTTCCTATTAATTTGATTTGAAGCCCTGTATTTCTCTCACCATCTTGTTTTGACTGACTTTACTCTATTCTGTTTGTTTGATAGTATCAAGTTTGAGGGTATAGGCAACTACTTTGGTTTTTTAAAAAAAATTTTTTTGTGTCTTTTTCTTTTTTATCGGTACCAGGGATCAAACTCATGACCACACACTTGCAGGGCAAGCACGTATGCTGCTGAGCTAAATCCCCAGGCCCTAGGAAACTACTTTGAAGACAATAAGATTCACTATGATGCCCATTCTGGTTTGACTATTATCTTCTTTTGAAGTCCTGTAATGTTTCCAATGTTTAGGTTTTATTGGTTTTGTTCTGTACTGTTTTGTTCAATTTTATTATACCTGATGATATAGGCAATTCTTTTTAAGATAGCAAGAGGCATTATGGTAACCATTGTTGATCACCTTGTATTCTGTTTTTACTTCATGTACTACGTCCATCCTTTTGTTTTGACTGACTCTGTTTTGTTTTGTCACATTTGGTTTCATTCTCTTCAAAAAAAATAAGAGCCCTGACAATAATAAAACCCAAAATGTGTTAATTGTTATTGTAAAAAAGAGAGGAAAAGAAAGTGCTCTAAAGAAACTGCAAATGTGTTTAGGTGAGTAAGATAGATGACCATATTACTGAGTTTTTGTTGGATTATTGAACACAATTGTTTGCAGTTTAAATGTCCACTTTGTATACTTTAATTTTGTAACTTGAACAACTATTTCTAAGGTGACAATATGTAATCTATTAACTAATGATTTCTTACTGTTAATTTTTTTGAAATTCTATATTACTTGTACCCTTTTTCTGTTTTGTTTTTTTCTCTTTAAATAAAACTTTAAAAAAAGAAATGCTTTTGAAAAAAAAAAAATGCTTTTGGTCCTCTACCTTGAGACTTTACAAAGTCAGAGTAATCAAGAATGTAAACCAGACCTCCAAAGAGTTCTTTTCAATGGGGATAAATTTGAACAACTTTCTGGAAAGCAGAAAGAAACTGGAGGGTCGATAACTGAAAAAGCAGGATTGGGAAAGGCACAGGCATAGTCCATACTTGGGTAGGATGGATCTACTAGGAAAGAGTAGATCTACTCTATGAAGTCCTGGAGATATGCACAAAAGGCACCCTAATGGTGGGAGGGAGACCTAGAGCCCCAAATGGAATAATTTAAAATAGAAGCTATTGTTGTTACTGTTGACCTTCTCCACCTTCCATTTACCCCTCCATGATCATGGGTAGAAATGACAAGAGTCAAGCTTCTATGTGCTTACAAATTATCAGAGGATTTTCCAAAGAAATTAAACACTCCCAGAGCAAAGGCCTCCATTTTGTGTACTAAGAGGTCCCCTGGTGGACTGGGTAGGGACACTGTAAAGGGAGCCTAACAGTGGAACTGACAAACCTCTGTCCCTTACACAGGGTTCTAAATCAATCAACTCATTGACTTCTTAAAGCAATGGACTGACAGGTTTGAACATGTGTGTGAAAATATGTTTAGAGATTTATGAAAATTTAACGGAACAAGTGAGAAAACTAAAGTTAGACATGATACAAGTAAAAAAACAGGTAATTATTAAATTCAGGAAAACACTGTGTAGTGACTATTGACTTACTAGGAATTAGAATGTGAACATGTTGAAAAATAAGGGAGAGAAAATAGAGGGGTGTGAGTGTGTGTATGTGTGAATAAAAATCATCTACCTTAATGAGGTATCAAGAGATAATGTTTCAAATTGCTAAGGTAAGATGGTAACAATTATTATGAAGAATCATCGTGCTCCATTAGTTAAAATTCCTTTCAGCTATGAGTAACAAAAAACCCAAATGACAGTGGCTTAAGCATGTCTTTATTTATTTTTTTTCAGTGAAAGACTACATGGATTGACTGCAGTTAGACAGTCCAGATACAATTTCCTGTCTGCCATTTATTAGCTCTGTGACCCTGGCAGAATGACACCTGGGATCTTCACTTTCCCTCTCTATGAAATGAAAGTGATTCAAGTGCCTGGCAGAGTATTATCATTAGTCCACCTAAGAGTGCTCTTTTCCTTTGTTTTTATTTTTATTTGTTTGTTGTCTTTTTGAGACAGGGTCTCACTATGTGGTTCAGGCTGCAACAATCCACCTTCCCGAGTACTGGGATTACAGGAGTGCACCACCACACCTGGCTATTCATTTATTATTTTTTTAAATAATCCTTGTCCTCATTACCATTTTTCTGCCCATTTTAGTGAGCCTCTCTAGTATAATTAATATGCATATCCTTCCAATCTATATTCCATATGTTTATTTGGATATATGCATTCCTATGAAAATATGCAATATTGTTTAACATTTGCATAAATTGTACTATGGTAAATGGCACTGTGGTATAAATCTCATTCTGTTTCTTATTTTTTTCATTCAACACTAGGTTTTGGAGATTTATTTATGTGGCTATATGTAAATGTAGCTTACTATTTTAACTGATTTATATTTTTGCATCCCATTTATATTTATACGGTCCCATGATGATGGACAGCTGGGTTGCTTCTAATTCCTCACTACAGCAAACAACATTGCAACAAATAAGTTTAACTGTATTAAGATGTGTGTGGTGATTTCTCTGGAATCAAGATCAAGATTACTGGGTTGTAGGGTATGCACAGACTTAATTTCATGTGGTATTGCCGAACTGCTCTTTGGAATACCTATACTAGTTTATACTCACACCACAGTTACTTCTTTTCCTTACCTCTTCATCAACCCAGGATAATATCTAACTTTTTATTTTATTTTTTTTTTGAAATTTTACTGGTTTTTTATTATAGTCTGTGACTCCTCACACATTTGTTTGGATACAGTCTGCATGACTTGGTAAAATTCAGAATTAATTTCAGCAACCGAAGAAACAAGGTTTCATTTGGTATTCCTCTGCTTCTGATTCATGCTTTCTTTTCCACTGAGGAACTGCTAACTTTTTATATGTTGCCACTTCTATAGCAATTTCTCATTGATATTTTATTTAGGTTTTGAGACAGTGTCTCACTAGGTATTCCTGTGAACTTGAATTCACTATGTAACCCAGGCTTGGCCTTGAAATGTTGGCAATCCTGCCTCAGCCTCCTGAGTGCTGAGATTATAGGCATGTGCCACTACACCTGGCCTCTCACTGTTATTTTAACTTTCATTTCTCTAATTATTAACAGAGTTGAAAATTTCTTAGTGTATTCAAATTTCCCTCATGTAAATTACTCTTCATACTCTATACCCACTTTTCCTATTCAGTTTGTGCTCTTTTTCTATTGTCTATTTTGGCAGTTTCATACATTACAAAGCTATTCTCCTTATCTACTATCCTTTTCTTAATTTACATATTCCTGGCTTCTTTTTGGTACTGGTTCCAGATTTACAACCATGAACAGAGTGAGTAGTCAGCCTTTATTGCTTAATAAGCTAGGAGAGGAAGTATATGATCACCTTTAGGTTTCTCATAAACTAAAGAAAGGGGACTTAGCTTCCTGCTGAGACTCCAATTAGGGGACATTCTCCAAAAAAGCATTGGGGTCTAGATGCTAGGTAACCTCTAGAGTTCACACCTTTGATTGTCCAAAATCCATATATACCCTTCCTCTCATATTTATACTTTGAAAAATTCTTCCACTGAATATAGTGAAAAGACATTTCGTATCTTCAAACATGTACTCAAACCCTTTTCAGAGAAACACCAAAACCATAAATCAGAATGCTTTCAGGTATAAGTAATAGAAAATCCAATTTAAACTGCCTCAAATAGTAAAAGCAATGTATTAGATCACTTAACTGAGGAGTCATAGGCAGGGAGAGTTAAAGCAAGATATAATCTGGAATGTGGTTCCTTTTCTCTGTGATTCTCTGGGCTTTGCCTCCTCCACTCATTAGCTCCATCCTCAGGCAAGCCTTCTACACATTCAGAAGATTGGTAACAGCAGCAATGAGGCTACAAATTTTTTTGTTCATATACAAGCATGGCAGGCCACCTCTTCCCTCAGAAGCTGAACAAAAGTCTAACCCTTAGTGTGACTGGATCATCCCTGAAACCGCTCATCACTTGGGGGGTGTGTGTGTGTGTGTGTGTGTGTGTGTGTGTGTGTCTGTGTGTGTCCGTGTGTGTCTGTGTGTGGTAGTAATGAAATTACTCGGGTCAGTTTATACCAAAAAGGCTCATGCCTAAAACTGGGCATGAATACTGCTTAAATTACATAGTTATGATATAATGGGGCAGGAGTGGAATGAATGTTGGAGAGTAACCACAATGTCAACTACCAGAGAATAAACTAAGGGAACAACATAGAGTCCATGAAAGATTGGGTCCAATCCAGAAGAGTAATTAAGAGATGTCCCAGGGTGACAGCTGTGCCACAGGTCTATACAGCAACCAATCCAAATTAGAGCAGGAAGGTTGAAGGTCTAGGATGAATATATCTAAGAAAAAATGCGATTCAAATGATTTTATACTTTCTTTGCAAATTTAGAAAAATTTGAGAAGTGATAAAGTCAGACAATGCAAGAAAGAAAAGCAGTTAGAAACTCCACAGGAAAAACACTGCAACAAAAGAAATGCAATCCTGATTCACTAAGTGAATGTTTGATGAACAATATTTACATAATTGTATTACAATTACATAATCATAACACTTTATTGACTTCAAAACTTTTAGAATGACCTGCTATCAAAGTATGGATGACTTAAATATACCTACATCTGAAATATAAATATTAACCTTCTTATTATAAAACTATAGATGGTAGAAGGTAAGAGACTATAAGTCTATTAGTAAAAGGTACAAAAACAAGGAATAGTGGACATAAAATTGGTGACATGGCTATACTAAGGGCACAGAAAGAAGGTAGTTGGGTGATATAAATAGCGGGAGGTCAACAATCAATGACTAAAATTGATGAATGTTGATAACTAGAAAACCTGTGTGTGTGTTAGAGATATAAAGAGAATTACCAGAAGAATGAAAAACAGTTAAAAGTAGACTTGTAGATTTCCAGGTAAAAATTACAGACTTACCAGGTGTTTATCTCCATTCCTTCATGAGATCCTGCTAAAATGATAATCAAGGAATAAAAGGTAGTATAAAAACAATAATGAAGCGAATGGGAGCAGGTCTACCAGCAAAAGAAAGACTTCAAGACTTTTCTAGAAAATAGGAAGTAAATGGAGGAAAGATGACTGATGAAGTATAGAAGAAGACATGGCGAGGAGTGTGCGTGGAAGCAATACCTCTGAAGAAGGGGCTGGTCTTTATCTGCATGCCCGGAGGGTCTTGGGTCTTCAAAACGCCAAGTATGGTGAGAGATGGGAGATGTGTGGCTGAAAACAAGGAGTTTAATTAGAAGGCTGTATATCAAACCATCAAACCTTTATGCACAGCAGCTAGGTATCTCCCCATTAGGCAAAACCAGATCTCTTCTCTAAGGAAAGGGAACAACTTCAGAGTAAAGATCGTATCATTCTGGTGTGCAGGGACTTTTCCCTGCACACCTTGCCTGAGCAAGGAAACTAAAACAACAGTCAGCTCTCCTCTAATAGTCCTAAAGGAAAGCCACCAGTTGCCTAACCCTGTGCCCTACCCCCAGAGCTTTCAGATTCTCATTGCTACATTTTTAAGTACCAGAGAGCAACATGGACCACATGGTTTTCTTTGAGAAAAGACTACAGTATAAAATGGAGAGAGCAGAATAAGCAACCAAAAGAGCCATGGTGGCATACACCTATGTAATTACAGCACTTGAGAGGCTGAGGCAGGAGGATCACTGTGAATTAAAAACCAGCCTGAACTACATAGCAAGACCCTGTCTCAAACAAAACAAAACAAAACAGAACAGACAAACAAGAGAGAAATGAATTAGATATTTCAAATAGAAGGAAATATAAAAATACCTGCACTACTTTCACAGAGATTCAAGGTGATAGTGCATCCATTAAAAGAACAGGATCCCATAATAAAGAGAGAGCATCAATGAACAGTTGAAAATTTAAAATGTGATTGCTAAATAAAAATAACTATAACCAAAAGGTTGAAAGATAAAACTTTCTCCCAAGAAGTGAACGAAAACAAAGAAAGACAGAGTGAAAGACAACAACAGAGGGAAGTGGAAAGGTTAGAGGAAAAGAGAGAGGGAAAAAGAGAGTGGAAAACAGGACAGCATGAATAAAAACTTAGAAAAGACAAATGCAGGAGTACTAACATCTAGCTTTAAGTTCTAGAAGAAAACAGAAAATGAGGAAGAATCTATAAAAGAAATAATAGAATTTCCCAGCATTCTAAGAACTTCAAAATGAAGGAATATAACAGATGATGGTCACAATGAATGAAAAAAAACCCAAACCTGAACAAATAATTAAGACATTTTAAAACACACAAAAATTCTAAAAAATAACAGGAAAAGGAGTGGATGAAAAGGTATTTTTTACCGTTGTTCACACCAAGTATACCTACAATCCCTGAATATTACATGAAAACATGATTTTGAAAGGTGGAGATAGTAGTAATCCAGTTAGGAAATGATAGCAAAGGAGTGACATGGTGGTAAGTTTCCTGAATTCGTTTTTCACCTAACATATCCCAGATTTAGAGTCAGAGAAGCCATCAACTCAATGATTAACTGCATTATCTCGAACAAAATACCACCCAATAAAATTGTGTCATTCCCCTACACCAGCACAGGTCAAGAAGGCAGTCAAGACTTCCATTCTCACTGAGTGTGATGGATCACTTCTCTCCTGCTGAGTGGTGTCCCAGAAAGGTTGCATGGACAGTCAGAACTCCCACCTCCAATAACAGTAACCAGGAAATCCTCCCCTCTATAGTATCAATGGACATTAAGTGGAGAACCTAGATTCTCAAACTACCTGGCACTAATGAGGACGTGTCTCCTTTTTCACTGCTAGAGTGATGCCTGAGCAAGGAAACTAAAGCAACATTTAAATAAGATCCATTTATTTATAAATATCTCAATGTGATCATTCTTTATGGCTGAGTAGTACTCCATTGTATAAAAATGCCACAACTTTTTTATCCATTTCTCAGTTGATGGACACTTAGACTGTTTCCAAGATCCGGTTATTACAAATTGTGCTGCTATAGACATAGGTGCACATATATGACTGTCGTACAGTGCTTTTAGTTCTTCTGAAAATATGCCTAGAAGTGGAATAGCTGGGTTGAATGGGACTTTCAATCCCAGCTTTTTGAGAAATCTCCAGACTGATCTCCACAGTGGTTGCATTAGTCTACACTCCCACCAACAGTTCAAAAGAGTTCCTTTTTCTCCACAGGATTGCAGCATTTGTTATTGATAGTTTTCTTGATCCTGGCCATTCATTCTGGAGTGAGATGGAATCTCAGTGTGATTTTAATTTGCATTTCCCGAATGACCAATGATGATGAATATTTTTTCATGTATTTATTTGATATTTGTATTTCTTCATGTGAGAACTGTGTATTCATTTCAGATGCCCATTTTTGGATTGGGTCTTTGAATTTCGGGGATCTGATTTTTTTTTTAATTCTTTAAACGTTTTAGAGAGACCTTTAATTCTTTATATGTTTTAAAAGACCTTTGTCTGAGGGACAGTTCACTTAAGAATTTTTCCCAGTTTGTGGGTTTTCTTTTCACTATGTTGGAGACATGCAGAAACTTTTTAATAAGACGTGATCCCAGTTATTCATTCTGGGAAGTATTTCCTTGAGGTTTGACTCCTGTTCATGAATTCTTTACCTACTCCTGTGTCTTCAAGATTTCTACCTACTTTGTCTTGCAACAGATTTAGTGTTTCTGTTTTAATATTCAGATCTTTGATCCATTTAGATTTTAGTTTAGTACATGGTGATAGGCATGGGACTAGTTTTAGTTTTTGGCATATGGAGAGCCAGTTTTTCCAACACTATTTATTAAAGAGATTTTTCTTCTTCCAGTGAATATGTTTGGCCCCTTTATCAAAGATGAAGTGGTTGAGTGTGTTTTATTTGTGGCTGTATCTTCTAATCTATTCCATTTATTTTCAGCTCTGTTTTTTGTTCCAGTACCATTTTGATTTTATTACAGTAGCTTTGTAGTATAATTTCAAGTCAGGGATGGTGATGCCTCCTGCCTTGCCTTTGCTGCATAGAATTACCTCTGCTATTCTAGATCTCTTCTGGTTCCAGATGAATTTTAAGAGCAATTTCTCTAGATCTATGAGGTATGTTGTTGGTATTTTCATTGGGATTGCATGGAATCTGTATAACAGTTTTGGGTGAATGGCCATTTTCACAATATTTATTCTTCGTATCCATGAACAAGGGATGTCTTTCCATTTTCTGAGATCCTCTTTGATTTCTTTTTCAGTGTATTATAATTTTACCTGTATAGATCTTTTACTTCTTTCATGAGATTAACTCTTAAGTATTTCATTTTTCTGGATTCTAGTGTGAAGGCTGTGGCTTTGGATGCAACTTGAGACCATACTCATAAGCTAAATAAATCACACTCACATGTATAAACACCATATAGTCTCCCTAGTATAAGAAATGGTAAGAGTACGTAAGATTTTATGGTAATCATGATTCCCCATTACATCGCTCTGAAGCCTTATAATGATTTCATTCATTAGTTGGAATGGTTTTGTCCTGGTTTGTTTGATTTATTATCTGATGGTATGAACAGCTATTTTGAAGAAAACAAGACATTACAATAGCCAGGGCTGATTTAATATCACCTTACTTTGAAGTCCTACCATGCTTTTGTTCTGTTTCCATTGGTTCTATCATGTTTATCTTAGCAGATTTTAATATGTGCGATAGCATAAACAGATTTTTTATGGATAATGAGTTAGTATAGTAGCCATTGTTCGTTTTCTTTTATTTGGTTCTGAATGCCCTGTAATACTCTCATTTTCTTGAATGGTTTTATACTATTTTTTTATGTTTGATACTATTATATGTGAAGGTGTGCTCAACTATTTCAAAGAAAGAGACATTATGGTAGCTACTGTTAATATTGGGTTGTCTTGTGGTGAAATACTCTGTTGCTTACATTGCTCTGTTCTGATCTGCTTTGTTATGTCTTCTTTTGTCTTAATCACTTGAAAATAAAAAAAATTAAAAATAAATAAATAATATTTAGCACTTCACAACACAATACCTTAAAGTTAGAAATCACTTGTCATACCAAGAATCAAGAAATTGCAACTGGAATGAGAAAAGTCTCTCAACAGATGCCAATACTGAGATGACTGAGATACTGAAATGATCCAAGAGTTTTCAAGGAGGCATTATAAAACTGCCTCAATAGTTAGGAACATGTTTAAAACAAATGAAAAAGTAGAAACTGTCAGCAAAGAAATGAAAGATACCAAGAAGGACCATATGGAAAATTTTGAACTGAAAAATATAAAAATCTAAAATAAAATAAAAACCTCAGGGAGCTGGGCATTGGTGGTGCATGCTTATAATACTAGCACTTTCAAAGCCTGTGGCAGGAGGATTACAAGTTCAAGCTTAGCCTGGGCAACTTAGTGAGGTCCTATCTCAAAAAATTAAAAAAGGACTAAGTATATAGCTCATGTTGAAGGCCTGGGCTTAATTCCCAGTACCACCAAACACAAAAATAGCCTCAATGGATGAGCTAACAGCAAAATGGAGAGCACAAGGAAAGAATCAGTTAACTTGAAGATTGAACAAGAGAAATTACCTAGTCTGGAAAAAATGAAAACAGTCTCAGGGACCTGTGAAAATACAAAAGACTAAACAGATGTGTGTCCTTGGGGTCCTGAAAGGAGAGTAGAAAAATGGATGGGAAATTTATGTATAAAGCAGTGAGACCTATACTTACAATCAATTTCTTACCATTAAAACTGGATGCTATGACTGCAGCCCTTCCAGGGGGAGAACCACCAGTGTCTCCTGAGATCCACACCATGTTGGAACTTTGGACACTGGGAAACCAAGCAAGCAGCTCGCCTCCCTGATAAGTGGCTGCGGTGTGGCATATTGTGGCCCTTTCAGGGAGAGAACCACCAGTGTCTCCTGAGATCTGCACCATGTTGGAGCTTAGAATGCTGGGAAACCAAGCAACCAGCCTGCCTCCCTGCTAAGCAATAGTGAATGTACTAGGTGCATGGCCTAGAATCAAACATCTCACTGCCCCTTTCCCCTCCTTAGCAAATGAGAATCAGAAATCTGAGCATCTTTTGGGAGGTTGACCATAGCAAATAAGGGGAATTTACTTCTACCACCTCTTTGAAGGTAAATATTTTTATTACTGTTTTGCTCTATTCTGATTAATGGTACTGCTCTATTCAATATTTTGCTTTGATAAGTTCTATAATGTTCTGTATTACATTTTATTTTGATATATGTGATTGAAAGAACAACTATTGTAAAGATAACAAAATATACTGTGATACGTATTGCTGTTATCCCAGTAACCTGCTGTGAAGTTCTGTACCAATTTCACTACACTGTCTCAGTTGGCTATATTCTGTCTTGTTCTGTTGTATTTCACTACTTTCAAAAAAACTGGATGCTACAAATAAATGGAACAATGCCTTCAAAGTTATATGGGAAGTAGACTTCGGGCAAGATGGCAGAGTAGTAAGCGGCAGAGAAAACAGCTTCACTGAGAAACACTATCTAGACACAGGAATATACATACCATCATGAGGAAGACAAGAAGAAATGAAGTGGGTCCCTTGACCCATGAAGAATCTGAAGTCTGAATTGAAGTACACAGAGAGAGTAAAAAGAAAAACTTCAGTGAAGAAGGTGGTAGCTGGTGGCACCTTCACCCAGAGCCAGTCTCACTGTGTGAGGGGAGCTGTTAGAACCTGGGGACATATGCTCACAGCAACGGTGGTGGCTGGCAACCCTGGAGGCCTCTGCAGAGAGGCTTGTTGGTGGAGGGGAGCAGCAACATGGAAGACTATGCTGGCTGGTGGGGAGTGCAGAGGACTTGGTCCTCCAGCAGGAGGGAGCCTTTGGCCAGGAGCCATTTTGGAGTCGGGCCTGATAAGCCCAGAACCAGAACTGCTGCTGGTTTCCTCTAGCAGCTCCTAGCTAGGCGCAGACCCATGGAAATTGATTGGACTGCAACAAGCCCAGTGAGTCTGGTCTTGAGGCAGGCCTGCTAAGGTTGTTTGCTACTCATCATCAAGCAACTCCTGACTTTGGGGATATAGTCCATGATTTGGGACACTGTCACCACAGGTTGTCTACTAGTAAATCCAGACACAATTCTGGAAGTGGACTACTTTGTTGCTGTTGTTGTTTTTGTTTTTCTTTTCTTCTTTCCTTGTTTGTTTGCTTATTCAGTTTGTTTTTATTTCTCTTTCTCTCTTATTGTTTTATTTTTGAGTGTGAGTGTGGTTCCTAACATCCTTGTGGATATGGTTTTGTTCTGTTCTACCTTTTATTTCTTCCAGTTCTCTTTTCCTTCAGTCTTCTACATCATTTTCCTCAAGTTGGTGGGATCCATCTTTGTCCTCCAACCTACTTGTAGTCTCTTTCTCTTTTTCCACTTTTCTATTTTCTCTTTAATTCATTTTGAATCTTAACCCTTGAAGACAGAATTGATATATTACAGACTTATATATTGTATATAATTGTTTTGCATTCTATTGAAAAGATATGGGAAGACATTTAAACAAGACACAACCTCAGAAACCCAGTTCACCAACAGGAAAATGAAGGGGCAATGAGGTTGAAAAATCTGAAAGCACCCTACCAGGGCTCTCTGAAGTAAAAAAGAAAATGGGGTCTCGGAAGATGGTGGATCAATAAGTAGCAAGATAGGGAACCTCTCTAGAGAAACAGCTCAGACGCTGAAATTTACCACCATGGAGAAGACCAGATGAAAAGAAAGGAATTCTCATGACCAAGGAAGAAACTAAGGGGGAAAAAAGAAATAAAAGAAAAACGTGGACACAAGGCTTGAGCCAGACACACCATGAACAGAGGCAGTCTGACTTACAGTCATAGCACTCTCACCAGACCTGGTCAGCTTTGTGGTCGCAGTGCTTTCCCTGCTGAAGCCGCAGTGATATTGAAGTCAGGGCTTGGCCAGCCCAATGGAAAACAGAGCCAGCATGGAGACCTGCACTAACCTGAGGTGAGTGCTCAGAATTTGACCCTCCCAGGAGGGGGGGGGGGTGATTAACCAACTTTACAACATATTGGAATTGGGCAGGATGGGCCTGAACAAGGAATGGCAGTGATTTCAGGTGGCTTCTCCTTGCCCAGAGCAGATTGGTGGTATTTGCTTGAGCTGGGTCACACCCCTGGCCAGGACCCAATAGCCAGGGATAAAATTATTCCTGAAGTTGTCCTGAACTGATTGCATGCACGCAGCACACACTAGAGTGATGAAGGCCCCCACTGGTTGACTGGCTTGGAAGGGAGGGGCCAGTGTACACTGCCTCTGCTTGCATCTCAGTGACCAACAGCAAACTGGCAAGGGCAGAAATCCCTAGACAGCGCACTTCAGAAGAACCACAATCAATATGGAAAGGGGCTTGGACCTCCACCATACACCTGTATGGAAGAAACCACAAACATGACAAGAGAGAAAAATAAGAAAAAGCCTCCAGCCCCCAACCCAGGGAAAATGAGTCCTGGAGAGGTAAATACAGAAGAGATTTAGGGCAACAAACATGCAAGATTGGACACGGCACAATCTGACATAAAGAAATATCTTCATGACATTATAGACAAACTCAAAACTGAAATTCTAATACAAGTAAAGCAAGATGTAAGAAGATTATTAAAAGAAATGCTAAACACCTCTCAAGAAGACACAGATGGAAGAAAAGAGGAACACAGGAAGAGGAGAGAAACTTTCTATGAAGAATATAAAAAAACCCTAGAATACATGAAACAGATTCAAAGAGATTACCAGGAAATTAAAAACTCCATTGAAATCTGGCAAAATTGCCTGAAGGAAATTAGGGATAGTTTAACAAAACTTGAAGATAGGTTTGCAATGTGTGATCGCAAAAGGAAAGATCTCTTAAAAATAACAAGGAAACAGGCAATAACAATACAAAGGCTAGAAGGTGACAAGATGATCTATTATTTAAGAATAAAAATGTCAGTGAAGAAGCAGGGGTAAACACAAAGGAAAAACAAAGGCTATTCACAGAAATAATTAAGGAAAGCTTCCCAAGGATAGGAAAAGGAAATTATATTCAGACATATGAGACATACAGAACTCCAGCCAGCTACAATCAAAACAGATCTACACCAGACACATAATAAAGATCCCAGAAGTTCATCGCAAGAACAGAGAAAAGAAACAGATCACCTATAAAGGAAAACCCATCAAAATCATGAGAGACTTCTTGACACAAACCATCAAATCAAGAAGAGCTTGGAGTGAAGTATTCCAAGCCCTGAAAGAAAATAACCTCCAACCCAGATTGATGTACCCTGAAAAACTGTCTCTCAAAATTAATGGAGAAACAAGATGATTCCATGAGAAAGAGGAAATGTGAGAGTTCATGACCATCAATCCAGTCCTACAAAAAGTACTGAAGGACATTCTAGAGAGAAGAGAAAAAACACACCAGGATTTCAGGCCTCCATGAACGGGGCAGACAGTGGAATGAAGGAGAAAATTAGAAAACCAATGGCAGCAAAATAGCATAGCAGAAGTGAGGCAGAGAAGGTTGGCTATAATCTCTAACATAGATGGCCTTGATACACTAACAAAAAGAAACACAGGCAGAGTAGATCAGGAGATAGAGTCCATTGAGCTCCTCTGTATAGGAAATGTGATTAACCTGAAAGAGGGTTTACGGACTGAAAGTCAAATATGAGAAAACAATGCTCTATGTGACAGGGAACCAGAGAGAAATAGGGGCAGCTCATCAAGCACCTGCAGATAGATTGGAAAGACCTGATACTTTTGTATAGTGGAGAACTACTCAGCTATATAAAGTGAAAACCTGGAGGCTTTTGTAGGTAAATGAATACAACTTAAGATCAAGCCCAGGGGCAAAAAGGTTCAGAACCACTTAGGTAAATATCGGGTTGCCCCCTGCCTCAATCTAAAAACTAAAGGAGTTAGTGGCACCCAAAATGCACAGTGCACCCTGAGAAATGGAAAGGGGAGGAATTGTCTTAAAAAAGGAAGGCAGAAGACATTGCTAATAGTGTATCAGCATTTAAAATCCACATCATTCTCATCACTCTGTTTAGTCTGATTTTATTCTGTTCCAGTTTGTCTACTTATACTACATTTGAGGGCACAGACAGCTATGCCAAAAATAGCAGGATGTACTATGGTAACCATTCTTAATTTCCCATTAACTTAATCTGATGCCCTGTGTAACTTAGTCTTATTATGACTGATCTTATTTGAATTTGGTTTATTAGATCACTGTTTTATATTGATTGACTTTATTCAAAACTGATATGATTGATAGTATCAAGTCTGAGAGTATGGGCAACTACACTGAAGATGGAAAGATTCACTAGGATACCCACTCCAATTTAAATATTACCAGCTTTTGAAGTATTATAATGTCTCTATGTTTTGTTTTTATTAATATTGTTATGTACTGCTATGTTCAATTATATTATGTCTGATGATATAGATAATTCTCTTGAAGATAACAAGAGATATCATAGTATCCATTGTAGATCACCTTGTATTGTGATTTTATATGTCTTTTTAATTTCGTGTCTTTCTAGGAATTTATTTTTTTTTCTTGCCTTGTTTTGTTTTTTCCTCTAATACAGAAAGATAGCTATATAAGTAGAGACTCATGCATGCATAGAACTAAGCAGTCTGTGGGAACTCATTATATAATGCATGATGAAATGAACAACTACTTTGTGTGTTTTTTTTCTCTCTTTTTCATTTTTATCGGTACCAAGAATCGAACTCACTACTGCCTGCTTGCAAGGCAGGCGCTTATGCTACTGAGTTAATCCCCAGCTCCAAACAACTACTTTGAAGACAAAGAAACGTTACAGTACCCAGTGCTGATTCCATACCATCATGATGTGAAATCCAGCAATACTATTATTCTTTGCCTGCTCTGTTTTGTTTAATTTCAACATATGTGAAAGTATGGACAGCTATTTTGAAGAGAATGAGAGACAGTATGACAGCCACTGTTGACTTCCTTATTGTCTCGTCTTGAAGACCTAGAATGCCTTCATCATCCTGTTCAGATCAGTTTTATACTATGTTGTTTTGTATGAATTCCTTGTATGTGAAGATATGGACAACTATTTGGAAGAAAACAAGAGACAATATGATAGATAGTAAAGATCTCCAGTTGTCTTGCTTAGAAATCTGTGTCTCTTACATTGTTTCCTTATGTTCTGTTTGGTTATGTTTAATTTTAGCCTTTTTAAAATAAAATTTTTAAAAATTTTTAAAAAGAAATTAAATGAGGCTCTGGAAAAAATGAAACCAGAAATAATGTCTCAAATAACTACAAAGATTATCAAAATATATACCATGTTTAGTGATGTTAGAGCAGGCACAGACAAAAAAAATAAAGAAGCATAAGCAAATTATGGAAGCACAACATGGAAACAAATGGATTCCACAAAGCAGATTCAAACACATATCGAGGAGAATAAAAACCCCTCTGAAAGTATTTGAAGCTGATTAGGCCAATGTGAGGACAGCATCTCAGATATTAAAGATAGGACTGCAATTAGTGACCAGGAAAAGAAAGATTTTTCAAAATTAGCAAGGGAACATGAGAAATCAATCCTGCAGCTGCTAGATGAGACAAAGAAGAATATCTTAAGATGAATTAAAGTCAATGAACAAGCAGAAGATACCATAAATGACATTAAAAACCTCTTCACAGACATTGTGACAAAAAACTTTCCTGGTAGAGAAAAAGAATTTGGCATACAAATAATGAGGCATATAGAACTCCAATTAGCAATAATCAAGGAAAATCTACAGACAGGCATATCATAGTCAAGATTCCAGAAATTCAACACAAGAATAGAATCTTAAAAGCTATTACAGAAAAGAAACAAATCATCTATAAAAGAAAGTCCATCAGAATCACAGCGACTTTTCACCACAAATTCTCAAGTCAAGGACAGCTAGGAGTGAAGTACTCCAAGTTGTAAAGGAAAACAACTTTCAACACAGATTGATGTACACCACAAAATGTCTTTCAAAAATTGAGGGAGAAATAATGTACTTCATGACAAAGAACAGCATTACAAAATGTTCTGAAGGATATTAAAGAATGGATATGAATCCCCAACATAAGGAGTCTACTAGGAAAGGCAAACAATTAGAGGGAAGGGAAAAACAAAAAAAGGGGCCAATAATAGGAAAATAACATGACAAGGATAAATCAATACATGACAGTTTTAATCATTTTTTTGAAATTTAAATGGTGGAATTTCTTACATGAATTCATAAGCTACATCTTTTTTTTACTTTATTTGTTAATATTAAGAAGAAAGGTGAAACAAATTTTCACAACAAAATAATGAAAAAGTAACAATTGTTGATAAATTACACATCATTATCTTTAGTCACTCAAGTACAAAATATGGGCATAAAAATTTCCTCAATCAATATTAGCACAACCTTTCCTATTCAGTGAACTAAGTGACACTAATGGTATAACTAACTTGCATTTTTTCTTTTCCCTTCTATCCTTTCTCTTTTCCCCTATCTTAGTTTCTTCTTTTTATTGAACAGTTTCCTCCCATTTCACAGTGACTACTGTATATTTTGAACCTTATGGTTGCACATATGTCACTGTGGTGTGATGTTTTTCAATCCACAGAAGGGGAATATCTGGGTTGAATGGGACCTCTAATCCTAATTTTTTGAGGAATCTCCACACTGATTTCCACAGTGTTTGTACTAGTCTACTCTCTAACCAACAGTTGTAAAGCATTTCTTTTTCCCTACAGACCCAGCAGCATTTTTTATTGGTTGATTTTTTTTAAAAAAATTAAATAATTTTTAATGAATAAGGGAGAGGATGAGATAAAAGGGGGCATAACAACATAACAATACAGGTTAAAGCATGACACTTTCAGCAACCTAGTGCTTCACCACCAAATAACCCGACTTAATAGTAGTTACCATAGTGTCTTTTTTTTTGAAATATTTGAATATAACTTCCTATGCTATAGCATCAAACATATCAAGACTGTGTAACACCATTCAAGTGGATGAAAGAGTATTTAGAAGCAGCTAACAGAAAAAATGATCAATAGTTTCAATATTATCTCTTTGTCTATAACAATTTTTGTTTATACTACCACATAAAATAAAATCCAGCAAGTTACAACATGGTAAAATCAATGGAGACAGAAGAACCATAGTTTGGTGTGGCTTTAAGACAAGATGGTATTAAATTGGCACTAGCTATTATTATGTCTTATTTTCTTCAAAGTAGCTGTTCATTGCATCACCGGCCATAATATCAAACAGCCCAGAATAAAGCCATTCCAATTAATGAGTGAAAATTTTATAAGACTTCAAGGCCATATAATGGGGAATCATGGTTATCACGTACTTTTATATATTTGATTCATTTCCTACACTAGGGAAACTATTCAGAGTTCACAGAGGCGAGTTTGATTTAGTTCACTTATGAGTATGGTTTCAATCTGCGCCCATTTATTGATAAATACCTCAATGTGATCCTTCTTTATAGCTGAGTAGTACTCCATTGTATAGAAGCACCACAGCTTTTTTATCCATTCCTCGGTTGATGGACATTTAGGTTGTTTCCAAGATCTGGCAATTACAAATTGTGCTGCTATAAACATAGGTGCGCATATATCACTTTGGTATGATGCTTTCAGTACTTCTGGGAAGATGCCTAGTAGTGGAATAGCTGGAACAAATGGGACTTCCAACCCCAGCTTTTTGAGAAATCTCCAGACTGACCTTCACAAAGGTTGTACCAGTCTACACTCCCACCAACAGTGTAGGAGAGTTCCTTTTTCCCCACAGCCTCTCCAGCACTTGTTGTTGGTTTTCTTGAGCCTGGCCATCCTTTCAGGAGTGAGATGGAATCTCAGTGTGGTTTTAATTTGCATTTCCCTAATGACCAATGATGATGAGCATTTTTTCATGTATTTTTTGCCATTTGTATTTCTTCCTCTGAGAAATGTGTATTCATCTCAGATGCCCATTTTTGGATTGGGTCTTTGAATTTTGGGGGTCTGATTTTTTAAATTCTTTATATATTTTAGACAAAAGTCCTTTGTCTGAGGGGCAGTTCACTAAAATCTTTTCCCAATTTGTGGGTTTTCTTTTCACTATGCTGGAGATTTTTTTAGAAACTTTTTAATAAGAGGTAGTCCCAGTTATTGATTCTGGGAAGTATTTCCCATACAGTTTGAGTCCTGTTCATGAATTCTCTACCTATCCCTATATCTTCAAGGTTTCTACCTAATTTGTCTTGCAATAGATTTAGTGTTTCTGTTTTAATATTCAGATCTTTAATCCATTTAGATTTTAATTTAGTGCATGGTGATAGGCTTGGGTAGAGTTTTAGTTTTCGGCAAATGTAGAGCCAGTTTTTCCAACACTATTTATTAAAAAGACTGTCGTTCTTCCAGTGAACCTGCTTGGCTCCTTTATCAAAGATAAGGTGGTTGAGTGTGTTTGTAGTTGTGGTTGTATCTTCTGATCTATTCCATTGATCCTCTGCTCTGTTTTGATTCCAGTACCATGTTGATTTTACTACTGTTGCTTTGTAGTATAACTTCAAGTCAGGGATTGTGATGCCTCCTGCCTTTCCTTTGTTGCTTAGAATTGTCTTTGACATTCTAGATCTCTTCTGGTTCCAGATGAACCTTAGGAGTGATTTCTCTAGATATATAAGGTATGTTGATGGTATTTTTATTGGGATTGCATTGAATCTGTATAACAGTTTTGGGAGAAGGGCCATTTTCACAATGTTTATTCTTCCTATCCATGAACATGGGATGTCTTTCCATTTTCTGAGATCATCTTCAATTTCTTCCTTCAGTGTATTGTAATTTTCCCTGTATAGGTCTTTCACTTCTTTTGTAAGAGTAATTCCTAAATATTTCATTTTTTTGGTTGCTAGTGTGAAGAGTGTGGCTTCTCTTATTTCTCTCTCTGTGATTTTGTTGTTAGTGTATAAGAATGCTATTGATTTCTGAGTATTGATTTTGTACCCAGCTACATTACTGAATTTATTTATTATATCTAAGAGTCTTTCAATGGAGTTTAGGGGGTCTTCTATGTAGAGTATCATGTCATTTGCAAATAATGACAATTTAACTTCTTCTTTTCCTATCTTTACCCCTTTTATTTTTCTCCCTTGACTAATTGCTCTGGCTAGTACTTCCAGTACTATATTAAATAGGAGAGGTGATAAAGGACATCTTTGTCTTGTGCCTGATTTTAAAGTAAAGGCTTTCAATTTTTGGCCATTTAGTATGATACTGGCTGTTGGTTTGTCATAGACAGCCTTTATTATATTGAGGTAAAGACCATCTATTCCAATTTTCTGTAAAGTTCTTATCATGAATAAATGTTGGACCTTATCGAAGATTTTTTCTGCACCTATGGAAATGATCATGTGATTCTTACTTTTGGCTTTATTGATATGGTGGATTACATTTATTGATTTACGTATGTTGAAACATCCCTGCATGCCTGGGATGAATCCCACTTGGTCATGGTGTATAATCTTCTTGATGATTTGCTGCATCCTATTTGCCAATATTTTATTGAGGATTTTTGCATCTGTGTTCATTAGGGAGATTGGTCTGTAGTTCTCTTTTTCGGTTGGGTCTTTCCCAGGTTTTGGTACTAGAGTAATATTTGCTTCCAGGAATGACTTGGGAAGGATTACTTCCCTTTGAATTTCATTGAAGAGTTTGAGGAGTGTCGGTATTAGGTCTTGTTTGTATTTCTTGTAGAATTCTGCAGTAAATCCGTCTGAGCCTGGGCTCTGCTTTGTAGGTAAGGAATTAATTACATGTTCAATTTCATTGATAGAGATTGGGTTATTCAGCAGTTTTACATCCTCTTGATCTAACTTTGGCACTTCATATGTTTCTAAGAATCTGTCTCTTTCTTCTGTGTTATCAAACCTTTGAGAGTAGAAATTTTCGAAATAGGTGTTGATGATCTGTATTTCTATTGAGTCTGTAGTGACTTCACCTTTTTCATTTCTTATTGCATGGATTTGAGCTCTTTCTTCCCTTCTTTTAATAAGGTTGGCTAGAGGCTTATCGATTTTATTTATTCTTTCAAAGAACCAACTTTTTGATTCGTTGATTCTTTGGATTGTTTTCTTAGTCTCTATTGCGTTGATTTCTGCTCTGATTTTTATAATTTCCTCTCTTCTTTTGGCTTTGGGCTTGACTTGCTCTTCTTTTTCTAGCTCTTTGATGTGTAGTGTCATGTTATTTATTTGTATTCATTCTGTTTTCCTGATGTGGGAACTCAGTGCAATAAATTTTCCTCTGAGGACGGCTTTCTTTGCATCCCATAGATTCCGGTAAGTTGTATCTGTATTTTCATTTGTTTGTAGGTATTGCTTAATTTCTTTTATAATTTCTTCTGTGACCCACTGATTACTCAAAAGTCTGTTATTCAGTTTACATGTGTTTGTGGGATTTTTGCAGTATCTTTTATCGTTAATTACTAATTTCATGGCGCTATGGTCCGATAGCATGCAAGGGATAATTTCAACCCTTTTGCATTTATTTAAATATGTTCTGTGAATTAATATATGGTCTATTTTAGAGAATGACCCATGTACTGCTGAGAAGAATGTGTATTCTGTTGTTGTTGGGTGCAATACTCTGTATATATCTATTAAGTCCATTTGTTCACAGGTGCAATTCAGTTCTTTTATTTCTTTGTTGATTTTCTTTTTGGTTGATCTGTCCATTGGTGTCAATGGTGTGTTAAGATCTCCTGTCAGAATTGTGTTACTGCTGATTTGGTTTTTCATTTCTGTTAGTACTTTTTTTATATAACTGGGTGCTCTGGAGTTTGGTGCATATATATTTAAGATAGTTATATCTTCCTCTTGGAGTTTTCTCCTAACCAGTATGTAGTTACCTTCTTTATCCTTTCTAATCATTATTGGCTTGAAGTTGACTTTGTCTGCAAACAGAATAGCTACCCCCGCTTTTTTTGGGGGGGAGGGTTCCTGTTGCATGGAATGTTGTTTTCCATCCTTTGACTTTGAGTCTGTGAGTATCCTTTTGAGTTAAGTGGGTTTCTTGTAAACAACATATGGTTGGATTTTGTTTCTTGATCCATTCTGCCAGTCTGTTTCTTTTAATTGATGTATTGAGACCATTTACATTAATAGTAAGAACTGTTATAAATTGGTTTATTGTTGACATATTATCTTTCTGGTGTTGCATGTTTATCTTTCTGCTCTGTTCAACTGTCTGCTTTGTTTAGTGGTTTTTTCCTAAATGTATCTAGGCTGTCTTTCAGTATTCTTTGCAGGGTTGGCTTGGTGATCAAGAAGTTTTTCAGCTGATCTTTTTCATGGAAGTATCGTATTTCTCCATCAAATTTGAAGGACAGTTTTGCAGGGTACATCAGCCTAGGTTGAAAATCGTTTTCCTTTAGGATCTGAAATACATCACTCCATGCTCTTCTTGACTTTATTGTTTGTGCTGAGAAGTCTGCTGTAATTCTGATAGGTTTTCCTTTATAGGTGATCTGTCTTTTCTCTCTGACATCCTTTAATATTCTATTCTTTTGTTCAATTTCTGAGATGGTCATTATTATATGTCTGGATGTAGATTTATTTTGGTTGTGACTATTTGGACATCTAAATGCTTCATTGATCTTGATATCAGTTTCCCATCTCATGTTTGGGAAATTTTCAGCTATTACTTCTCTAAATATCCTCTTGACATCCTTTATGTTGTCCCCTTCTTTTTCATTTATCCCTATCAATCTTATGTTGTTTCTCTTTGCATCGTCCTGTAAGTTTTGAATTGTTATTTCCTGATTTCTTGTTATTTTTAAAAGATCTTTTCTTTCCTGTTCACTTGTTGCAATCTTGTCTTTGAGGTCTGAGATTTTATCTTCACATTCATTGAGGCAGTTTTTACAGCTTTCAATGGAGTTTTTGATTTCCTGTATATCTCTTTGCATCTGTTTTATGTATTCTGTTTGCTTCCTATACTGTTCATCCAGGGATTCTATCCTTCCATTTAGTTCCTCTAATTTTTTTAACTGCCTCTTCTTTAGCTATGTTTAGCATCTGTTTCATTTCTTTTATCAATTCTTCTTTCATCTGAGAGAATATTTCTAGTTTGAATTCCTTTAAGGCTTCCCATACTTGCTTCCTTATTTCAGTTACCATTATTTCAGGTATTTCAGTCATGTGGCATGTGTTTTCTTCTATGCACATGGCTCCTGGGCTTTCTTGGGATGGGCTGGATGTTTGAGATTGCATTTTAGACTTTTGTTTTGTCATTTTCCTGTATTTGGAAGCTTCAAGTGTTGTTCCAGGTATGGGAGAGAGATCCACCAGCCTGGGATGGGGTACCCTGCGATGGCCCCACTCACTGGACCCAGCAGGGAACTATGGTCTGCTCCTCAGGCCAGGAAGAGTGTCTCCTCAGGCTGGGCGGAGCTCCCAGCCGCTGCTGCCACAGTCTCTGATCTGGCCTGGTCCCTGGGTCTGGTGGGGAACTGGCCTGGGTCCCCAGGTCAGGGCGAAAGTTCCCGCAGGTTGGGCGAAGCTCCCAGTCGCAGCTGTTACTCTTACCCTTCCGGCCTGGTCTCTGGTCCAGTGGGGAGCCGGTCTGGTCCCCCAAGTCAGGGAAAAAGTTCCCACAGGAGGTGGTACAAGCGTCTCCATCACTGCTTTCGTTCGTGGCCCGGATCTCGCTGGAGTTTTATTCTCTCCCCCATGTAACACACCGTGTCAAACTACACCTCCAACAGTTTAAATCATTAATGTTAATGGTCTCAATTCACCAGTCAAAAGACACAGACTGGCAGAATGGATCAAGAATCAAGATCCAACAATATGCCTTATACAAGAAACACATTTAATCCAAAAAGAAATTCATAGATTGAACATTAAAGGATGGAAAACAATATTCCATGCAACAGGAATCCAGAAAAAAGCAAGTATTTCTATTGTATTTGTAGATAAAGTGAATTTCAAGCCAAGACTGAATAAGAGAGATAAAGAAGGTCACTACATCCTAGTAAAGGGTACAATCGAAGAGAAAGAGATAACAATCATAAATATATATACAGCAAATATTAGTCACCCAGTTATATAAAACAGTTATTAATGAACATGAAAAAGCAAACAAGCCTTAATACAATTGTGTTAGAAGACCCCAATACCCTGTTGTCAGAAAAAAGACAGATCAACCAGACAAAAAATCAATAGTGAAATACTAGAACTAAATCACACTTTTGAGCAAATGCAGTTAGTAGATATCTATAGAGTGTACCACCCCACAACATCAGAATACACATTCTTCTCAGCTGCACATGGGACGTTCTTCAAAATACTGGCTCACAGAACATGCTTAAGTAAATGTGAAGAAATTGAAATTATCCCCTGCATACTATCCGACCACAGTGCAATAAATTGGAAATCCATGCCAAAGGAAAACACAAGAACTTCATCAACACATGGAAATTAAACAGCACCCTATTGAACACTCAGTGGGTCACAGATGAAATTAAAGAAGAAATTATACAGTTTTTACAAGTGAATGATGATAGTAAAACATACCAGAACTTGTGGGACGTAATGAAAGCAACCTTAAGAGGGAAATTTATAGCAATAAATACTCATATCAGTAAAACAGACCAAGTGCATATAAACACTTAATGTTGAACCTGAAACTTCTAGACACAGAAGAGCAGGCTAAACTAAAAGCCATGTACAAAGGTAGAAATTATAAGGATCAGAACCAAAATTAACACACTGGAGACTAAAAAAAAAAAAACATACAAAGAATCAATAAATTGAAGAGATGGTTCTTTGAAAGAGTAAATAAAATTGACAAACCCTTAGCCAACCTTATAAAAAAGGGGGAAAGAGGGCTGGAGGTTTAGCTCAGCGGCATAATCGCCTGCCTTGCAAGCAGGCAGTCGTGAATTCGATCCCCGGTACCGATAAGAAGGAAAAAGACAAAAATAGGCGGGGGGGGGGGGGGGGGAGATTCAAATATATTCAATTAGGAATAAAAAGGGTGCAATTACTGCTGAGCTAAATCCCTGGCCCAATAAATGAAATTAAAGATGTAATTAAAAACCTATCAACAAAGAAAAGCCCAGGCCCTGATGGATTCACTGCTGAATTCTACAAGAAATTTAATGAAGACCTAACACCACTACTTCTCAAGATCTTTCATGAAATTGAAAGGGAAGCAACACTCCCAAATTCATTTCTGGAAGCAAGCAATACTTGGATTCCAAAACCAGAGAAGGACCCAACTAAGAAAGAGAATTACAGGCCAATCTGCCTAATTAACACTGATGCAAAAAACCCCAAGGAGATACTGGCAAACAGACTGCAGCAAATCATCAAGAAGATTGTACACCATGATCAAGGGGGATTCATCCCAGAGATGTAGGGATGGTTCAACATACATAAATTCATAAATGCAACACACCATATTAACAGAGCCAAGGAAAAAATCTTATGATCACCTCAATAGATGCAAAAAAAGCTCGCGACAAAGCCCAGCACCCATTCATGATAAAAATGCCTACAGAAAACTGGAATAAATGGTCTTTATCTCAATCAGATAAAAGTCATCTATGACAAACCAAGAGCCAACATCATACTAAATGGATAAAAATTGAAAGCTTTCACTCTAAAATGAGGAACAAGACAAGGATGTCCACTGACTCCATTTCTTTTGAACATAGTCCTGGAAACTTTAGCCAGAGCAATTAGACAAGAGAAAGAAATACAAGGAATAAAGACAGGAAAGAAAGCAGTAAAATTATCATTATTTTCTGATGACAGGATGCTTTACATATAAGACTCTAAAAACTCCACCAAAAGACTTCTAGATTTAATAAGCAAATTTAGTAATATAGCTGATTATAAAGTCAACACTCAAAAATCAATAGCCTTCTTATACATGAATAACAAACTCACTGAGAGAGAAATTAAGGAAAAAATACCTTTTACAATAGGATCCAAAAAATGAAATATCTAGCAATCAATCTAACAAAAGATGTAAAACAGCTCTACACTGAAACCTATAGTACTCTGGAAAAATAGACTGAAAAGGATGTTAGAAAATGGAGACATAAGCCTGTGCTCTTGGGTAGGAAGAAATAATATAGTGAATATGGCCACACTTCCAAAACTGTTACACAGATTCAAAGCAATCCCAATCAAAATTTCAATAGCATATCTCCCAGAATTAGAGAAAACAATCCTAAAATTCATCTGGAATCAGAAGAGATCTACAATAGCCAAGGTGATTCCAAGAAACATATACAAGACAGGGAGCATCACAATCCCTGACTTGAAATTATACTATAATGCTACTGTGATAAAAAAAATAATGTGGTACTGGCAAAAAAAGAAACAGACCTTAAGATCAATGGAATAGATTAGAAGATGCAGAAATAACTGCAGGCACACTAAGTTACCTTATCTTTGACAAGGGTGCCAAACACATTCTCTGGGAGAGAGAGTCTCTTTAATAAATGGTGTTGGAAAAAAATAGTGCTGGAAAAACTGGTTTTCCACATGCTGAAGAGTAAACTGGATCCATATCTTTCACCATATACTGTTAAAATCAGAGTGGATTAAAGATCTTGATGCTCAAAGAGGAATACTAAATTTGCTAGAATATAGAAGTAAAACCCTTGAAGACACTGGTATAGGCAAAGACTTCACGAATAAAATGCAGAGTGCACAAGACTTATTGCAAAGAATCAACAAATGGGATCTCATCCTACTGAAATTCTTTTGCACAGCAAGAGAAACCACCAACAGAGCAAAGAGACAATCCACTAGGTGGGAGAAAATGTTTGCCAGCTGTTCTTCAGATAAAGGATTATTATTAGAAATGTATAAAGAACTCAAAAAAACCAGTCCTCCCAGATTTAAAGACCAAATCCAAAAATGGGCATTTGAGATGAGTACACACTTCTCAGATGAAGAAGTACAAACAGCAAATAAATATGTGAAACAATGTTCAATAGCACTGATCATTCAAGAGATGCAAATTAAAACAAAACTGAGATTTCACCTTACCCCAGAAAGAAGGACTAGTATTAAGAAATCAACCAGTAACACATGCTGGAGGGGCTGTAGGGAAAAAGGACCCCTTCTCCATTGTTGATAGGAATGCAGACTGGTGCAACCACTGTGAAATCAGTGTGGAGATTCTTCAAAAAACTATGATTGGAGGTCCCATTCAACCCAGCTAGTCTCCTTCTGGGTATCTTTCCAAAATAATTACAAATATCATACTACAGCAATATATGTGTAACCATGTTTATAGCAGCACAGTTTATAATAGCCAGATCTGGGAAACAATCTAAATGCCCATTGATGTAGGCAAAGATGTGGTATTTCTCTAAAATGGAATACAATTCAGCCATAAAGAATAATGAACTGGGATTTTTATAGGTAAATGAATGCACCTTGAAAACATACTTATTAGTGAAATAAATATTTCACACATATATAAACATCATATTGTTTCATTAGTATGACAAGGAAAAAACGTATATTTTGTCCCAGAGAGAATGACTTCAGCCAAGCAATCACTCAGGCAAAACCTGACGACTTTAAGCCACTGTGAGCCATTTTGAGTTGACTTTTGGATGTCTTTATTTATTTATTTTAAAGATATTAAGACAAAACAACATAATAAATCAGATAAGAACAAAACAATGTAAACAACACAGTATTTCACCAGAAGACATCTCATAATTAACATTAGCTACCATAATGTCTCTTTCTTTGAAATACTTGAGCATAACTTCATATACAATAGTATCTAACATAAAAAAATACTATAAAACCATTCAAGAGAATGAAAGTATTACAGGGCATTCAGAACCAAATAACAGAGAATGAACAATGGCTACTATATTACCTCATTTTCCATAGAAAATTTGTTTATACTATCACACATAATAAAATCCAATAAGATACAATGTGATAGAACCAGTGGAAACAGAAGAAGAAAAGCATGGTAGGACTTCAAAGTAAGGTGATATTAAATCATCCCTGGCTATTATAGTGTCTTGTTTTCTTCAGAACAGCCATTCATACCATCACAAATAATAAAATCAAACAAACCAGGATAAAACCATTCTGATTAATGAATGCAAACATTATAAGGCTTCAAAACAATGTAAGGGGAATCATGATTAACATAAACTCCTATGCACTCTTACCATTTCTTACAGTAGGGAGACTATATGGTATTTATACATGTAAGTGAGATTTATTTAGCTTATGAGTATGGTCTCAAGTTGTGTCCATTTATCAGATATCTCAGTGTGATCATTCTTTTTTTATTTAAGGAGAAAAAGAAAAAAACAGAAAAAGGGTACAAGTAATAAAAAATTTAAAAAACAAACAGTAAGAAATCACTAGTTAATAGATTACATAGTCTCATCTTAGAAATAGTTGTTCAAGTTACAAAATTGAAGCATATAAAGTGGACCTTCAAACAGTGAGAGTGCAAACAGTTTTGTTCAATGATCCAAAAATACACTTATGCATATATGCAGTTATAACCTTTAGAGCACTTTCTTTTCTTTTCTTTTGTACAATGACAATTACACGTTTTGGGTTTTATTACTCCCACAGTTCTTATTACTTTTTTTGAAGAGAGTAAAACCAAATGCGACATACCAGAACAGAGTCAGCCAAATCAAAAGGGGGGACATAATAGATAATGTAAAAACAAAATACAAGGTGATCAACAATGGTTACCATACTGCCTCTTGCTATTTTAAGAAGAATTTCCAGTTATAATAAAATTGAACAAACAGTAAAGAATAAAACCAAAGCATTGGAGACATTACAGGACTTTAAAAGAAGATAATAGTCAACCGGAATGAACGTCATAATAATTCTTATTGTCTTCACAGTTTTGCCCATACTTTCAAACTTGGTACTATCAAGCAAAGCAGAATAGGGGAAAATCAGTCAAAATAAGATGGTGAGGGCAATAAAGGATTTCAAATCAAGTTAATAGGAAATCAAAATAGGTTACTACAATGTATCATGTGATCATTCTTTAGAGCTGAGTAGTACTGCATTGTATAAAAATACCACAACTTTTTTTAACCATTCCTCAGTTGATGGACACTTAGGTTGTTTCCAAGATCTGGCTATTACAAATTGTGCTGCTATAAACATGGGTGCACATATATCACTGTGGTATGATGCTTTCAGTTCTTCTGGGAATATGCCTAGAAGTGGGATAGCTGGGTCAAATGGGGCTTCCAGTCCCAGCTTTTTGAGAAATCTCCAGGCTCACCTCCACAATGGTTGTACTAGTCTACACTCCCACCAACAGTGTAGGAGAGTTCTTTTTTCCCCACAGCCTCTCCAGCATTTGTTGTTGTTGGTTTTCTTGATCCTGGCCATTCTTTCAGGAGTGAGATGGTATCTCAGTGTGGTTTTAATTTGCATTTCTCTAATGACCAATGATGATGAACATTTTTTCATGTATTTATTTGCCATTTGTATTTCTTCATCTGAGAATTGTGTATTCATTTCAGATGCCCATTTTTGGATTGGGTCTTTGAATTTCGGGGATCTGATTTTTTTTTAAATTCTTTATATGTTTTAGACAGAAGACCTTTGTCTGAGGGACAGTTCACTAAGAATTTTTCCCAGTTTGTGGGTTTTCTTTTCACTATGCTGGAGACACGCAGAAACTTTTTAATAAGCCGTGATCTCAGTTATTGATTCTGGGAAGTATTTCCCTTGGGGTTTGACTCCTGTTCATGAATTCTCTACCTACCCCTATGTCTTCAAGATTTCTACCTACTTTGTCTTGCAACAGATTTAGTGTTTCTGTTTTAATATTTAGATCTTTGATCCATTTAGATTTTAGTTTAGTACACGGTGATAAGCATGGGTCTAGTTTTAGTTTTCGTCATATGGAGAGCCAGTTTTCCCAGCACCATTTATTAAAGACACTTTCATTCTTCTAGTAAACATGTTTAGCCTCTTTATCAAAGATAAGGTGGTTGAGTGTGTTTGTAGTTGTGGTTGTATCTTCTAATCTATTCCACTGATCTTTGGCTCTGTTTTGATTCCAGTACTATGTTGATTTTACTACTGTTGCTTTGTAGTACAAATTCAAGTCAGGGCCTGTGATGCCTCCTGCCTTGCCTTTGCTACTTATAATTGTCTTTGCTATTCTAGGTCTCTTCTGGTTCCAGATGAATTTTAGGAGTGATTTCTCTAGATCCATGAGATATGTTGATGGTATTTTCATTGGGATTGCATTGAGTCTGTATAACAGTTTTGGGAGAATGGTCATTTTCACAATATTTATTCTTCCTATCCATGAACAAGGGATGTCTTTCCATTTTCTGAGAACATCTTCAGTTTCTTTTTTCAGTGTATTATAATTTTCCCTATATAGATCTTTCACTTCTTTTGTGAGGTTAAGTCCTAAATATTTCATTTTTTTGTTGTTGTTGCTAGTGTGAAGGGTGTGGCTTCTCTTATTTCTCTCTCTGTATCTTGTTGTTAGTGTATAGAAATGCTATTGATTTTTGAGTATTGATTTTGTATCCAGCCACATTACTGAATATATTTATTATATCTAGGAGTCTTTTAATGGAGTTTTGGGGGTCTTCTATGTAGAGTATTATGTCATCTGCAAATAATGATAATTTAACTCCCTCTTTTCCTGTCTTTACACCTTTTTTCTCTCTTTTATCTAATTGTTCTGGCTAGTATTTCCAGTAATATATTGAATAGGAGTGGTGATAAGGGACATCCTTTTCTTGTACCTGATTTCAAGGTAAAGGCCTTCAGTTTTTGGCCATTTAATATGATGCTGGTTGTTGGTTTGTCGTAGATGGCCTTTATTATATTGAGGTAACGACCATTGATTCCAATTTTCTCTAAGCCTCTTGTCATGAATGAATGTTGGACCTTATCAAAAGCTTTTTCTGCATCTATAGAAATGATCCTGTGATTGTTACTTTTAGCTTTATTGATGTGGTGGATTACCTTTATTGATTTACATATGTTGAACTATCCCTGTATGCCTGGGATGAATCCCACTTGGTCATGCTATACAATCTTCTTGATGACTTGCTGTGCCCTCTTTACCAATATTTTATTGAGGATTTTTGCCATCTGTGTTCATTAGGGAGATTGGCCTGTAGTTCTCTTTTTTAGTTGGGTCTATCTCAGGTTTTGGTACTAGAGTAATATTTGCTTCCAGGAATGACTTAGGAAGAATTGCTTCCCTTTCAGTTTCATTGAAGAGTTTGAGGAGTGCTGGCATTAGGTCTTCTTTGTACTTCTTGTAGAATTGCACAGTGAATCCATCTGGGCCTGAGCTCTTCTTTGTAGGTAAGGACTAAATTATATTTTCAATTTCATTAATAGAAATTGGCTCATTCAACAGTTTTACATCTTCTTGACCCAGCCTTGGTACTTCATATGTTTCTAGGAATCTGTCTCTTTCTTCTGTGTTATCAAACCTATGAGAGTAGGTGGGGTTTTTTTGTTTTTTTTTTTTGTTTTTTTTTTTGTTGTTGTTGTTATTTTCCTTTTTATCAGTACCGGGGATCGAACTCACGACTGTCTGCTTGGAAGGCAGGCGCTTATGCCGCTGAACTAAATCCCCAGCCCCCGAGAGTAGGCGTTTTTGAAATAGGTGTTGATGATCTTCTGTATTTCCACAGAGTCTGCAGTGATTTCTCCTTTTTCATTCCTTATTACATGAATTTTAGCTTTTCCTTTCCTTTTTAAAATTAGGTTTGCTAGGGGCTTATCAATTTTACTTATTCTTTCAAAGAACCAATTATTTGAATAATAGATTCTTTGGATTTTTTTAAGTCTGTATTGCATTAATTTCTGCTCTGATTTTTATAATTTCCTCCCTTGTTTTTTCGGGGTTGACTTGTTCTTTTTTTTCTAGATATTTCAGGTATAGCAGCAGGTTGTTTATTTGTATTTGTTCTATTTTCCTGATAGGGAACTCAGTGCAATAAATTTTCCTCTGAGGACAGCTTTCATTGCATCCCACAGATTCCGGTAAGTTGTATTTGCATTTTCATTTGCTTGTAGGTATTGTTTCATTTCTTCTTTGATTTCCCCTGTGAACCAATGTTACTCAAGAGTGTGTTATTCAATTTGTATGTGTTTGTGGGGTTTTTGCAGTTTCTTTTATCATTAATTTCTAGTTTTATGGTGCTATGATCTGACAACATGTATGGGATAATTTTGATTCTTTTGCATTTACTTAAATATGTCCTAGTATATGGTCTATTTTAGAGAATGCCCCATGTACTGATGAAAAAAATGTATATTCTGATGTTGGATAAAATAGTCTGTATATGTCTATCAAGTACATTTGGTCACAGGTGTGATTCAGTTCTGTTATTTCTTTGCTGATTTTCTGTCTGTTTGATCTGTCCCTTGGTGTCAATGGTGTGTTAAGGTCTCCTGTTATAATTGTGTCACTGCTAATTCAAATTTTCTATTAATACTTGTTGTGTATAACTGGGTGCTCTGGAATTTGGTGCATATATATTAAGATTGTTATCTCTTTCTCTTGAAGTTTTCCCCTAAACCAGTATGTAGTGACCTTCTTTATCTCTTAGGATCATTCTTGGTTTAAATCTCACATTGTCTGCAAACAGGATAGCTACCCCTGCTTTTTTGGGAGTTCGTGTTGCATTAAGTATTGTTTTCCATTCTTTAACTTTTCGTCTGTGAGTATCCTTTTGGGTTAGATGGGTTTCTTGTAGACAGCATAAGGTTGGATTTTGTTTCTTGATCCATTCTGCCAGTCTGTTTCATTTAATTGGTGCATTGAGACCATTTACATTAATGGTTATAACTGTTATATGTTGGTTTATTGTTGACATGTTATCTTTCTGCTGTTGCATCTTTATCTTTCTGTTCTGTTTAATTGTCTGCTTTGCTTAGTGGTTTTTTTTCCTATGTGTATCTAAACTGTCTTTCAGTATTCTTTGCAGGGTTGGCTTGGTGATCATGAAGTTCTTCAGCTGTTCTCAGTCATGGAAGTATCTTATTTCTCCATCCATTTTGAAGGACAGTTTTTCACGGTACATCACTCTAAGTTGGAAATCATCTTCCTTTAGGATCTGAAATACTTCACTTCATGCTCTTCTTGACTTCATTGTGTTGAGAAGTCTGCTGTGATTCTGATTGGCCTTCCTTTATAGGTGATCTGTCTTTTCTAACAGCTTTTTTTTTTTGTCTTTTTCCTTTTTATCAGTACCAGGGATCGAACTCACGACTGCCTGCTTGCAAGGCAGGTGCTTATGCCACTGAGCTAAATCCCCAGCCCCTCTAACAGCTTTTAATAGTCTATTCTTATGTTGGATTTCTGGGATGGTGATTATTATATGTCTGGGTGTAGTTTTATTTTGGTTATGACTATTTGGGGTTCTATATGATTCACTAATCCATATGTCAGCTTTCCATTCTCATGTTTGGGAAATTTTCAGCTATTACTTCTGTAAATGGCCTCTTGATGTCATTTGTGTTATCCCCTATCAATCTGATGTTGTTTTTCTTTGCATCATCTTGCAGCTGTTGAATTATTTCCTGACTCCTTGTTATTTTTAAAAGATCTTTCCTTTCCTGTTCACTAGCTGCAATCTTGTCTTCAAGGTCTGAAATTCTATCTTCACTTTTGTTGAGGTGGTTTTGACAACTTTCAATGGAATTTTTGATTTCCTGTATATCTCTTTGCATCTACTTTATGTATTCTTATATGTTTCTTATATGTCCATCCAGGGATTCTATCCCTTTGTTTTGTTCATCTAATTTTTTAACTGTGTCTTCTTAGATGTGTTCAGCATCTCTTTCATTACTTTTATCATTTCTTCTTTTACCTGGGAGATTATTCCTCATTTGAATTCCTTTAAATATTCCCAGAGTTGCTTATTTATTTCAGGTATTTCAGGTGTATGGCATATATTTTCTTCTGTGTACATGGCTCCTAGGCTTTCTTGGGATGGGCTGGAGGTTTGGGATTGCATTTTGGTCTTTTGTTTTGTCATTTTCCTACATTTCTGCATCAAGTGTTGTTCCAAGACTTCCCCTGGGCATGTTGGAAATTGTCTCCTATGCCATTGGCTCCTGGGACACTGCGGATGATGGTCCAAAGCTTTCTCCAGGCAAGGAATTTTGGATGTATTAAGAAACTTTTTTTACATTTTTTTCTGGTATTGAGGATCAAACTCATGACTTAGTGCTTGCCAGTCTGTCACTTATACTGCTGAGCTAAATCTCTGCCCCCTCCTAAGAAATTTTTGATTTCTTTAAAAGTTTGGGGTTTCAGGGGGGTGGACCAAAGATGGCAGATAGATAACAGCCAGCTAGAGAGGTTCCCTGAGATAGTCAACTTAGAATTCAACATAATAAAATATGGGGAACCCCGAACAGAGGGAGAGGAATTCTCTTGGCCCAAGAAGAAACTAAGGTGAGAAAAAATTAATGAAACATACAGTCCCGGCCAGCCGCCCTATCGTGCAGCCCTGAGCACTGCCGAGCCGCCAGCGAGACAGGCCATCCCTGTGCCGCTGTGCTCCAGCCACTGCCCCTGACTCTGTTGCTGTGGGCCTGCCAGAGGTTAGGAAAGTGGACCAACTCGGTGCCCACTGGCTGCCTCTGCCCCCGCCACCACTGCCACTGCCGCCACCGGCGTCTCTGCAGCCTCTCCACATCCAAGCTGCATCCTGGAGGGCATGAGGAGGAGGGCGTGTTGCAGCATCATGGGCACAGGACCAGACCTGCTGGGACACATCTCTGCCTTCGCCCTCGCTGCTCCTGCTAAGACCCGAGTCTGCAGCACCAGTGCTGAGCGAGTCCCTGCCGCTGGAGTGCCAAGATCCCCGGGCAGGCAAGTGTGTCTTTGCCACCGCAAAGCCCACATGGCTGGAGCCACCACCATGAACAGAGCCCAGAGAATCTGCTTCTGAAAACATCTCTTCAGACAATAATCAAAAATAAAGAATCAGAACTTTCCAATTTCCCACCATACTCGACCAGCTTTGGGGAATTGGACCTGCCTGCCTGCGCACTGAACTCTGGACTGGGCAGCCTGGGTGAGTGTCCACGCAAAATCCTGAACCCCTGGGAGGGAGTTTAAGATACCTTAGATAACAGAAAATTGGGAGGGCAGCGAAATCCCAGTCAGCACGCTTTGTCAAGACCCTAAGCAATATGGAGAGGGCCAGAGAACCCCCGGACACACTTGTCTGAAAGAAACCAGAAACATGACAAGAGATAGAAATAAAAAAAAAAAAACCTCCAGCCACTGACCCTGGAAAAATAAGCCCAGGAGAGGTAAATACAGAAGAGAAAGAGTGCAGTAATCATGTAATATTAGGTACAGCATCAGAGGGCATAAAGAAATACCTTCATGACCTCATAGATGAATTTAAAACTGTACTTCTGATCCAAATGAAGCAAGATATAAAGAGATTAATTAAAGAAATGATAGGCCCCGCCCAGGAGAACACAGATGGAAGAATGGAGGAACTCAGAAAAGGAAAAGAAACCTTTCATTCACTGTTCATAGTGATAGTCTAGTCTCTTATGTTCAATTTCAGCATGTGTAAAGATAAGGACAGCTACTACGAAGAGAATGAGAGACATTATGGTAGTCATTATTGATTTCCCCAAATCAGGTCTTGAAGACCTAAAAAGCCTTCATCATCCTGTAACGATCAGATTAGTTCTATAATGCTCAGTATATATTCAATGTGTGTGAAGATGGGGACAACTATTTGGAAGAAAACTAGAGACAACATGATAGACAGTGAAGATCTCCAGTGGACTTGCTTTGAAATCTGTGTTTCTTTACATTGTTTCCTTATAACCTGTTTTGTTCTGTTATGTTTAATCTTACCCTCTTTAAGATAAAAAACAAGTGTGTAGAACTGATAACCATATTACTAAGTTCTTGTTGGATCGTTGAAAATGTTTGCAGTGTCATTATTTTACTATCACTTTGTATACTTTAATTTTGTAACTCGAGTAACTATTTGTAAGATGACAGTATGTAACTTATCAACTGCTGATTTCTTACTGTTTATTTTTCTGAAATTCTGTATTGTTTATATCCTTTTTCTGTTTTTTTCTTTCTCTTTATATAAAAAAATTTTTAAAAACAAGTTTTGTGTTTTTTGCATGTAGATGTATAGTTGTTCCTGTATATTTACTGAGGGTACAATCCTTTCTCCACTTAACTGCTTTTGCATCTTTGCCAGAAATCAAATGCCTGTTATGTGAGTATCTATTTTGGGACTTTACATTGGTACTTTGGTGGCTTGCCTATCTTGATATCAATGCTACTTTGTCATGATTGGTGTAACTTTGTGGTAAATCTTCAGACTGGGAGGGTTGGAGCTCTAATTTTGTTCCTTTATCAAAATGGTTTACACTATTCTGAGTGTTTTCTATTTTTATAGAAATGTAAGTATCAAAATGTTAATCTTTATGAAAAATGATGTTGGCAGTTTGATAAGGGATTATATTTTCTCATCTTTATCATTCTATTTTTTTTGTTTATTCTTTTATTTTTGATTTCTCAAGGAAAGATATAGGGCTATTTCATGGCTTTCTTCTTTTCTGATGAATGTACTTGGTGTTAAAAAAAAACCAAAGTTACATGGAAAAATACTGAATGACAAACTTTAGAGCCAAGTGTGAAAATGGAATAAAGGTATTTTCAGATATGCAAAGATTCAAGATGTCTGCTTTTTATACAACTTTTTGAGAAATTTGCCTAAAGATTTACTCCATCAAAATGATGGAGAAAACAAGCAAATAAACAAAAGATCAGGGAATTAGTAAATAATGGAAATAATCATGGAAAGTGGTAAAGAGAAATTCCAAAATGATAGCTATGTATCAGGCCTTAGAAAGCAACTAGTTCAGATTTGAAAAGGAGAGGAAGAGGCCCAGGTAGAAGGACCCCTGGAGTAAGGGAATAGGCCTAAAGAAATTCTTAGTGTAATAGAGGGTTTGAAAAAATGGAGTGTGGGTGATATCGTGGTCCACACTGCTCTGAGATGAGGTTGAGGAGGCGCACGATTCCAATACAGCCTGCAGTCCTGACATCTCTCTGAGGCCTGGAGCCAGTGCAGTGGTGCTGCCCTGGAGTGAGCAGGAAACTATGCCACTCTGCCTTGGAGCATGGACTGACTTCTCAACAAACTGTAGAAAAAAATGGCAGCTTGCTAGGAAGCTGGATAGAGAAGCTTTCCGGGGAAAACAGCTCAGATGCTAGAATTTGACAACATGGAGAGGGCCAGATGATTGGAGATCAATTCTCACTAACCCAGGAGGTAACGGAACAGAAAAATAAAATTAGGAAGAGGAAGGAAAAGCACAGGTGGAGGGATGAAGCCCAACATGCTCACTGAGACCAGTTCCACACTGTGCTGGGTGCGCTGTGGGGTCGGATGACTCAAGATTGGGCTGAAGCCACAGCTGCTGATAACAGAGTGGGTGAGTCCTAGGCCCTTGGTGGGAGGACGCAACACAGTGTGGAGTAGAGCCAAGGTTGAGAGCTTTATTGACTCTCAGTGAGTGCTGGAAATTGGGTCCCACAGTGTAGGTGGCTTACTAGAAGACATCTTGGAGTAGGGCAGAGCCTGGCACTGCAGTGGCATCAGTCAACCACCTCTGGCCCAGAGAGGACTGGTGGAAGCTGCTTGGGCTGAACCATGCCACTGGTCAGGAACCACAGGCAGGGGCAAAACTGTTCCAACCCTATGACATCCGCTACAGCACAGCATAGCTTGCTGAAGGCGCCTGCAGATTGAATGGCTCAGAGCAGACGGGCAAGCATACAGTGTTGCTGCGTCCACCTCAGATATCAGCAAACTGGAGAAAGCAGCAAGCCCCCAGCCAGCACGCTTTAGAAAAATTATAAGTAATATAGAGGGGTCTGAGACCTCCTCCACACACCTGTCTGAAAGAAAAAAACATGACAAGAACAAGAGATAAGACAAAACCTCCAACCACTGACCCTGGGAAAGTAAGCCCAGGAGAGGTAAATACAGAAGAGAACTGGTCCAGCAATCGTGCAGTATTAGCCACAACATCAGCAGACATAAAGAATTACATTCGTGACTTCATAGATGAACTTAAAAATGAAATTCTTACCCCACTGAGGCAAGAAATAAAAAGGTTGATTAAAGAAATGCTAAGCCCCTCTCAAGAAAACACAGAGGGAAGAGGGTAGGAACCCAGAAAAGGAAGAGAAACCTTTGGTGAAGAACATAAACAAAATCTAGAATACATGAAACAGATCCAAAGAGACTACCAGGAAACTAAAAATTCCATTGAAAGCTGGCAAAATGCCTTGACAGAAACAAAAGCTAGCCTTTCAAAACTTGAAGAGAGATTTATAATGTGTGATCATGAAAGAAAAGACCAATTAAAAATAACAAGGAACCAAGAAGTAAAAATAAAAAGGCTAGAAGATGACAAGAGGATCTATAACTTAAGAATAAAAAATGTAAGTGAAGAAGCAGGAGTAACCACAAATGAATTACAAAGGCTATTCACAGAAATAATTAAGGAAAACTTCCCAAGCATAGGAAAAAGAAATGATATCCAGATAAATGAGGCATACAGAACTCCAGCCAAATACAACCAAAACAGATCTAGACCAAGACATATAATAATCAACATTCTAGAAATCCACCACAAGAACAGAATATTAAAACAGCTAGAGAAAAGAAGCAGATCACCTACAAAGGACAAATCATCAAAATAACGACAGACTTACCAACTCAAACTATTAAATCGAGAAGAACCTTGGGGGAGATACTCCAAGCCCTGAAAGAAAATAACCTCCAACCAAGACTGATGTATCCTGAAAATCTCTCTCTCAAAATTAATGGAAAAATAAGATGTTTCCAAGACAAAGAGGAACTGTGGGAGGTCATGGCCACCAACCCAACCCTACAGAAAATACTGAAGGATATTATAGAGAGATAGAGAGGAAAAAATACCAGAATTCCAGAAACAGTGGCAGAGAGGCCTCAATGAACACGGCAGACAGTGGAATGAAGGAGAAAAATAGACAAATAATAACAGAAATATAGAATAGCAGAATTGAAGCAGAGAAGATGGGCTATAATTTTAGACATTGCCTAGATACACTAACAAGAAGAAACACAAATAGAGTAGATTAGGAGGCAGGATCCATCAAGATGCTCTGAATAGGAAATATACTCAACCTGAAAGAAGGTTAATAAACTGAAAGTCAAAGATGAGAAAACAAAGCTTTAAGAGACAGGGAATCAGAGAGAAATAGGGACAACACGTCCAGCAGCCACAAATAGTTATGACATTTTGGTGCAGTGTAGAACAACAAAGCTAGAAAGAAGCAAAACCTTGTGGGTTTAGTAAGTAAAGGAGTACAGCTCAAGATCAAGCTCAGGGGTAAAAATGTTCAACACCACTCAGATAGATAATGGGTTGCCCCTTAATCCAAAAACTAAAGAAGTTAGTGGGACCCAAAATATACAAAGCATACTGAGAAAGGAAAAGGTGATGAATTGCCTGAAAAAGGAAGGCAGAGGACATTGTTAATAGTGTATCAGGATTTAAAATCCATAGTAGCCTTATCACTCTGCTTAGTTTGATTTTATTTTGTTCCAGTCAGTCTACTCATACTAGAGTTGAGGACATAGATAGCTATCCCCAAAATAGCAAGCTATACCACAGTAAATATCCTTAATTTCCTATTAACTTAAACGGAAGCCCTGTATTACTTACATTGTCTTACTATGACTGATCTTATTTGAAGCTGGCTTGTTAAATTGCTGTTTTGCCTTGACTGATTTTATTTGAATTTGGTATGCTTGATGGTGACGAGCCTAAGAGCTGAGGCAACTACTCTGAAGATGACAAGATGTAATAAGATACCCATTCCGGTTTGATTATTAACTGCTTTTGAAGTCCTACAATGTCTCCAAAGTTGTGTTTTTATTAATATAGCTATGTAATGCTATGTTCAATTATTTTATGTCTGATGATATGGACAACTCTATTGAAAATAACAGAGAAAGCATAGTAACTACTGTAGATCACCTAATACTGTGGTTCTATATGTCTTTTTCATTCCATGTTTTTCTAAGAATTTGTTTTGTTGTCTTGTTATGATCTGTTTTTCCCTATAATACAGAAAGGATAGATATACATGTAGAGATTCACACATGGGGAGAATTTCTAAACTCTTTACAGGAACAGAGTATATAATATATGATGTAATAAACAGATAATCTGAAAAAGAAGAGACACTAAGAAACCCAGTGCTAATTGTGTAACATTATGATATAAAATCTAGCAATACTATTACTCACTGTTCAGAGTGATATTAGTCTAGTCTCTTATGTTCAATTTGAGTGTACACAAAGATAAGGACAGCTACTATCAAGAGAATGAGGCACATTATGGCAGTCGCTATTGACTTCCCCAATGTCCGGTCTTGAAGACCTAAAAAGCTTTCATCATCCTGTTATGATCGGATTAGTTCTATAATGTTCAGTATGTATTTACTGTGCATGAAAATGGGGACAACTATTTGGAAGAAAACTATATTTTCTTCCAACTATTTGGAAGACAGTAAGACAGACAGTGAAGATCTCCAGTGGACTTACTTTGAAATCCGTGCTTCTTAAAATTGTTTCCCTTAAGATTTGTTTTGTTCTGTTTTGTTATGTTTAATCTTACCCCCTTTAAAATATGTGCAATTCTTTTGAAGATAGCAAGAGGCATTATAGTAGCCATTGTTGATCACCTTGTATTTTGTTTTTACATCATATATTATGTCTATTCTTGTCTTAACTGACTCCATTTTGCTTTGTCACATTTGGTTTTATTCTCTTCAAACAAAGTAATAAAAAGTGTAGGAGTAATAAAACCTAAAATGTGTAATTGTTATTATAAAAAAGAGAGGAAAAGAAAGTGCTCTAAAGGATATAACTGCATGAATGCTTAATTGTGTAAGACACATAACCATACTACTAAGTTTTTGTTGGATCATTAGACAAAACTGTTTGCAGTCTCACTGTTTGAATGTCTACTTTGTATGCTTTAATTTTGTAACTTGAACAGCGACTTTTAAGATGACAATATGTAATCTATGAACTAGTGATTTCTTACTATTTGATTTTTTGAAATTCTGTATTGCTTCCACCCTTTTTTCTGTTTTGTGTTTTTTATCTTTAAATATAATGCTTTAAAATAAAAAAGAAAGAAAAATGAAATATATGATAACAGTGAAAGAGGAAAATAAAAATGTGAAACTATAGAAAAAGGAATATTCACTAAAAGGAAAAATTGTCTAAGGTAGACTATGTAGTCATATATATAGCCATTTATCAATTTTCAACTTTTAGAATCAAGCCATAGACACCAAAAAGAAAAAAAAAACCTTCCATCATTATTACAAAAAATAATTCAATATTATCAGTTTTGACAATATAAAAGGACAGTTGACAGAAAATAAGTTAGTGGTGGGGAAGAGGAAAGAATATTTTCTGATTTAACAAAGTTCTGGTCAAGAAGTATTGTTCCTAGTTCAAGGAATAAAAACAAAAGATATTATCTGCAATTCAGAAAAAGAAATTAAACTATTTTAGAAGCAAGAAATACAGGAGTTGAACTGGGTTTAAATTGTACTGATTTGAGTTTTCTAAATAATGCAAATGCATCATTTCTATTTTTTAAAGAGAAAAAAACCAAAATGTCAAAACAAGATAGAGGGTAACAATGATTAATACATTGCATATTATTTCTATTTTAAAATGAGTATTTAAGGAAAACATTAATTTTTAAAAGCATAAAAAAGGGCAGCCTTGCCCATGACCAGAGGAACAAGGAAATGCAGGGAGGACCCCCCGCCCCCGCCCGCCACCTACCTCCATTTCCTTGTCCCTCTGGACCTCCTGCAGCAAAATACAAGGTTTGGGAGAATTTGCGATTTCCCTTCCTGCCTCTCTTTTTAAGTGCAGCCCCTGCTGGTCAAACTGGAATATTTGTAGGCCAAACATGGCATAGTTACTACCACATCCTTGTCTCCTAGACCTAGAAAGCATTTCCTCAACTATACCGTTTGGAATATTCTTTATTGTTTAAAACTGAACCGAAAGTCCACCATCTGCTCCAAGTCTTTCTTGTCCCCTGGTGGAACTTCTGTCCCCCTCCTCAAGGGCTCTCAGAAGTTCTCATTCATTATGACAGTTCCATGCACTTTCTTCACATTATTTAGGTCAGTGCTTCATGCCACCCTTCTTCACACCAGCTATCAGTAATTCCTCACGTAATAATCAGTCACATCCCTACCTCAAATTCTTCTACAGCATCTCATTGTTTATAGGATGAAAGCTATGCTTGAATGTTTTGCTTTCACCATTTCCATTCCATGGGACAGTACTCAGCCACCTCTGAAACTCATGTGCTTTCATAGTCTTCATATAACTACTTACTTAGGCAGCTCTGCTGCTTAGAATGTTCTGACCTCCCTTCCTGCACAATAAACACCAAATCCAAGACTCAGTTCAAATACCTCTTCCTTATAAAGGTGTTCATGATTGCCTCCAACATGCCCCATCTCAAGGAGAATCAGGCCATACTTCGTCTATGCTCCTTTGCCTCATCTAGGCTTCCATTATATCATCTTTCACACCTAATGCATTTACCTATCTGCTTATCTGAGTCCCCAGTTAAACTGTGAATTCCTGGGCAGGCAGGGAGTATACATTATCCCCAGAACCTAGTATAGGGCCTGACCTGCATCAGAATTTGAACATATGCTTGTATAATGAATGGATGGAAAAAAATGACATGAGCAAATAAAGAAAAAAGCAAATAAATGAATGCTTATGTTAATGCATGAATGAATAAGTTATGAATACATAAATAAATGAATAAATGAGAAAAATTAAGCCAATGAGTAAACAAATGAAAAGTATATAAGCCAGTGAGGGCATGAGAAAAAAATGAATCCCCACTTTTTTTTTTGACAGGCTCTGGCTATATAGTTCAGGCTGTCCTTGAACTATGTAAATATAAGCCAGCCTCAAACTTACAGCAATCCTCCTGCATCAGCCTCCCAAGTGCTGGGATAACAGGCGTGAAACACCATGCCTGGCCCCACAATTCTGCCTTGCTGTAAACCCATCAGAAAGAACTTCTTCCCTGCCCTCCAGCCATCTAAACCACACATGGCAGCGTCAACCTCTTTTAGATTACAATGAACAAAGACTCAGTTTAGTGATGCAGGCTTATGAAAGCACAGGGGAAATAAGGAAGACAGAACAGCTACGCAGGCATCCTGATGGAAGAACAGGAATTTGAAATGGTTCAATCAAAGTAGCTCTCTAGAGCTTGAGCTCATCTTTTCACCTCCTTAGCTGCAAGCATTTGTTGCTTTCTCTGGTGCTTTCCCAAAATGGTGACTCAGCTACTTTCTGGCTGTAGTCATATTCCTCTACTGCTACTAACTTTCTTCTGCACCCCTCACAGCTAGCTTTTGCTGCCTCCCCTAGATCTTGCTTCTTGCTTTATGACCACTGGGGCTTCAGTACCTACTAATCTACATGTTCTGTATTGCAGGTTCTGTTTGCCTTGTAGCTCCTGCTGCCTCTTCCATTATGGTTGCCTTACTGCCATTGTTCCAGCTACCTTGTGTCTGAGTCTCATTGCTGGTAATGCTGCATAGGTCTTATCTATTCAAAATGCTTCAGATTTCAGTTTTTTGTTTTCTATTTTATTAAACAGGGTCTCCCTGTGTAGGTCAGACTGGCCTTGAACTCATGGCAATCTTACCTCAGTTGCTGAGTAGTGGAACTACAAGTGTGTGCCATCAGGACTGGCCTTCCCATAATTAGTTTTGTTTTATGGTTTCTGCTCCTCATGGCTCCTGGTACATCATGACTATGACTACTATTGCTTTATGGCTTCTGCATCCTTTCACCCATTACTGCTTTGATATTTTGTGGCTTTTGTTACCTTGTAGCCCCATGATTTTGTGATGCAAGTATATAATGATTTGTGCTCATTTATGATTTTGACAGGTTTGTCTTTGCTTTTATTTAGTTTCTGGTCATCTCTCCCCCACCACCATGTCTCAACAAATTCTAATTGTTCACTTCTCAATACTTCACATTCAGTCTCCCTGAAAGGTCTGATTGTTTTATACATCTGTTTTTAGATTCACACCATCCTTATAAGGTAGAATCCTTACATTAATCCACCTAACAGGCTACTGGCTAGCCTAGAGGTGGACTGTCTTGTGCCACATACTATTCGAATATAGCCATCTATGGGTAAGACTGATATCATTCAATATAAAGCATGGCAACTTAATCCTAAAGAAACCCCTTAGATGTGGGACTGTGGACATGGTTGGTTTGTTGAGGGTATCCAAAAGGTGGCAGTGTAACTGGCAAGCAACTTGTCTCACCTGTCTAGTACACTGACCTTCAAGGTTCAAGTCCCACCTTCTCCGACTACCTATGCCTGTTTTGATCTGCAATGGGAGTGAATCAAGATCAAGCCTCTAGAGGTGATGTGCAAAGGGAAACTGGATTTCAATTATGGCTCCCATACTTCCTAGTAGTTGGACTTTGGGAAGTTAATCTCCCAGGGCCTTACAGTCTCTGAATTCCCTCACAGGTCTGACATTCTGGGCATCTTACTATATGTTATTGGATAAGGGATATGAGTCTTACCTGGGAAAGCCCTCAAAAACATCTCTTGAGGTAGGAAAGAAGGAGCTGGAGTCTTGGCTTGGAAGAGCCCTACTGCACACAAGAGGTGCTTAGTCTTGAAATTGATGAATGAATCATTGGCTTGGGAAGAGTAGAGAGATCACACAGCACACAGCATGTTTAACTTGGGGGAGGCTAGAAGATTCTGATTCAGAGATGGATGAGGAAAAAGACAATTGGGATAGTGCAATTCATGGGTATTCATTGTATCATCACAGTCACTCTTCACATCCAATAATCAGTCACTGAATTTAGTTCATTAGCTTAACAGTTTATACTTCATCACCTCGATCTGTTATTTTCCTTGCCCTACCCTAGAGCGTGTCTCCTGGTCTTGTGAATAGTTTCCTGTCTTCCAATCTTTATTCTCTTCCTTATAAATGCATTCACTCATATATGAATTTGATCATTACTAGAGCCTGTTTTTTGTCAGGCGCTGTGCTTTTTGCAAGGGATAATACTGGGAAGCAAGATATCCTCAGGCACACTGTTATGGTTGCTTATAGCTTATTCAGACAAAATATGCAAACATAAAATTGTGAGACATTAAGAAAACTTACTTAGGCATAGGTACAATAAAGCACAAACATCTAATCTAATCCATTTCCACCATGGCTAGCTGGCCAGAAATAGGTTAAATTTACATTTAATCTGGAGTCCCTTCTGCTTAAACTAGTATCATAGCTTCCCACTGCCTTCAAGCTATGGTTCTCAAATCTGCAGCACACTAGCAAATGGTAAGCTTGACAAGCACTTGAAATTTCAAGCCCACATCTGACTGAAACTGAATGTTTAGAATCTGGGACCCAAAATGGTCCATGTTTCTAGTCTATAGTCAATTTAGGAACCACACTGTCCCACAAGGGACTGTAGACCCTAGCCAGACACAACCCTCTTTCATTATAGTTCCTATCTCTAGCTTTATTTGTTGTTCCCCCTTTACTCAGGAATCTTTGCTTCATCATTACTGGATTTTTCTTTGTTGTTTCTTGCCTTCAAGCTTTTGTGTATATTGTTTCTACTACCTGGAATTTCCTTCTACTTTCTCAACTAGCTGATTCCTAACAGTCGCTCAAGTCTCAGTTCATGTCTCCTCTTAAGACTAGAAGATGCTCTCCATTAATTTCCTGAGCTGGCTGTTTCTCCTGTGCTTCTGTCAGAGCTGATCTCATATGGTTAACGGACATCTTCAGACTTGACTCCACAAGTAAACAGTGAGCTCCTCAAACGCAGGTAAAGACTTGTACATATCTGTGTGCTCCTGGTGTGCAACACTGCATTTTCCAGAGTCAGCCCAACGAAAGGAATATACTGTTCTAGAGCGCTCGTTAACTCACCAGACCAAAGCAACCAGAAAGTTAACCCAGTTCCTTTAATAAACACTAAGGATTCTACTTGAATCCATCTTGCTTTTTTTTTTTTTTATCAGTACTGGGGATTGAACTCACGACCACGCACTTGCAAGGCAGGAGCTTATGCCGCTGAGCTAAATCCCCAGCCCCATCTTGCTTTTAGAACTATGCCGTAGTAATTGACCCACCTATTGAGCACAGCCTCACTGAAATGTGTTCCCTTGCAATGATGCGAGGTAATGGAGTACAAAAGAAAAAAGCAGTGGGAAAGCACAAAAAGATGGAAGTCTAGACTCTGCCACTAAAGCACTGGAATTTTGGACACGTCATCTCACCTTCCTGATCCTCAAGATTTAAGTCTTTAACACTCCATCATAGCACTTGTTTTCCTGTGCCAGGGCCTTACCCCCAAAGGATCACATGTAATCCTTTCTATCCTTGAGATAGGGGTTAGTTATCTAGGTTATTTTCCACACCTACTGAATCTGATTTCCAGAGGCAGGGCAAGAGGACATAAGGGTGTAGCAGGGAAATGCCACTTTTCATTATAAGCCCTTCTGTACTATTTTTAGTTATGTATATATTGCTTTGATTTTTAAAAGGAAAAAGTTTCACAAGTGACTGATGTAAAGCCAAGGTTAATAAATACCATTATAGTGGCAAAAGTAATAGAATGAACTAGAAGACATTTCAAGCTCACTGTTATCTGATAGGTGGGTCCCTTTGAGGCCTCAGTTTTCTCATGTGTAAAGTAAGAATGGTAACTGCTACCTTTAAAAAGCTGTGGTGGCCAGATGCATTGGCGCGTGCTTATAATCCCAGCACTCAGTAAGCGGAGTCAGGAGGATTTCTACAAGCTTAAGGCCTGCCTAAAATATATCGCAAGATCCTATTTCAAAGTTTCCCTACCCAAGAAATCGTAGGAATCTAAATATGCCAGCCACATTGTTTTAAACACATTTCACATAATCTTCCTTTCACTGCTGCAAGGTAGGCATTTATTATTTCCCTTAATAAAATGAGGAAACTGAGGCTCAATGGTGAAGTAATGTGCACAAATTTCTATGGACGGGACTTAACCGGGTCTGATCCCCAAACTATACCAACATTTGTCAAATTATGACACACGTATCATTGGTGGTATGTGACTTCTTTGGTTGAACACAGACAAATTTCTTGTTTAGATAGTCATGCCTTTTATTATGCATTAGAAAAATACATAATTAGCACATCAAATCTATGACTTCATGGATATCGCTACTTAGGATAAACCTGTAACAAGTCAGACCTCAAATTACCTCAAGAAAAATACTAAGTAAATAGTTCAGGAGGACAATTTGGAAATACCTAGTAAAAACATACATAAATGTCCTATGACTCTGCAATTCCACCTCTAGGAATCAATCCTAGGTAAATTTTCACACACACTCACAGACTTTCACACAGATATAGGGATGCTCCTATGCAGTATTTTATAATTGCAAAAACTGAAAAGTCTTAAATGTCCACCATAAGAGAAATGGTAAGTAAAATGTAGATTCACATGATGGCAATTACCATTAGAGAGGATGGATTGATTTACACCTAAGCAACATGCACAGATCTCAAAACATTATTCAATAAAGAAAGCAAACTGGAGAACAATTCAATGTAACATTTGCATTACACACAAAACATTCTCAGTGAATTAATGTATGTAAAACTATTAAAACAGCCTAGATGGATGTATAATAAACATAATAGCAGTTAAGAGGGAAAGGAGCAGGAGGGCATGGGAATGGCTGGTAGTTGAATGATACTACCTTTATCCTTAACCTAATTTCTCAAAAGAGATGGATTCATGCATTACTTGAATTATGAGAACTTTTTTTGGCAGTGTTGGGGATGGAATCCAGGGCCTTGTGCATGCTAAGCATATGCTTTATCACTGAGCTACACCACCAGGCCTAATTCTTAAAAAGTTAAAAAGCAACACATAGATTAAGGTAAGTGTAATGATGTATGGGAATGACTAAAGGCTGAACTTATCACACTAGGCTTTGCTGGCTCTGCAGAGTCCTCGAAGCTAATGAGATTAGTTCCCAATATGAACCATGTTAGTCTGGGATGCGGCCCAAGCTACCTTTTTCTCACTAGTTCCTCACATCCCTTGCTGGGGTCTAGGTACCTGGTTAGAAACATGGTTGAAGCTAAAAGCTTTTTCTAAGGCCCCTCACTTATCAGGTAAAACCCATCAGTGCCCTGAAACTTTCCCAGTAACCAGAGCATTTCAGTACCTCCCAGATTTGGAGGTCCCTTCTGTCCCTAAAAGCTGGGATCAGAAGTCTACAGGGGGTCCAGGCTTGAGAAAGCTTATATTCTGAAGGGTTGGTACCCAGCGGGCTCTACACATGAATAAGGCTCCAGCAGAGAGCTTGACCTATGAGGTAGGTAATATGGTTAGCCCCATTTTCACAGACGAGGGAACTGAGGCACAGAAAGGTCAAATGATTTGCTCAGTGTCAAACTAAATGATAAATGACAAAAAAAATGGGACCAGAACCTAAAACTGTCCCCAGAGCCCATGTTCAGTTCCTAGTGCCTGACTAAATCCTACCAATTTGTCAAGGTCCAGCTCAAATGTGACTTTCTCCAGGAAGCGTGGAGATCATCCTATTCTCATATTTGAAGTACTTAAGACACTTGGCTAATTGTAGTAGTTCATGAACCTACTGTATTTCTCTTACCAGGAGGACCCAGATCTCAGGTTCAACTCAGTATTTTAAGGATAAAGGTTGACAAATAAAAGGTGTTCAGTGTATGTTTGATAAGAACATGAATGAGTGAATACAATGAATGAGGGCAAGTGAATGAGGGCACTTTCTGGTGACAGCCTAAGACTCCTATGAGGGACTTAGAACCTTTGTCCAGCTCTGGGGTGCTGTCATCCTAGCTCTCTTTGGAATCAAATTCAGCGTAGGCTTCTTCTAAGACAGATCTCCAATATATTTTATTATTTTGCAAACATACCCATATGCATACAGGTGAACACACATGCATACATACTCACACACACAGTGGAGAATGGGCCCAAGGGACTCAAGATTATGGGCGTAGGGGCAGGTGGGGTCTGGGAAGGGCACAGACAAATAGCCCTGTTCAGCTCAGCTCAGCTCAGCTCAGCTCAGCACCTCCTTCCAGAGGCCAGGATGCCCTCTGTAGGTCAGAATTTTTACTCCGTAACCTAACGTAACCTCTGTTCCTCTTCGTGCTTGAGAGCAGTACCTAAATTCCATGATTACACCAAACAGGGCTAGCTGGAATAAGAAGATTGGGAGCCAAATATCCAAAGATTAGGGTAGTTTGGGATCCAGATAAGATGGAATGGCAGAGCTACTGCTACTGTTCATTGGGGTTTGGGTTGGCATCTGGGTACTTGGTGAGGTCGAAGGTCAGGACTTTGCTTATCACACAGTCCCCTTGCTGAAAGAGGAGGGAGAAAAAGAAAATTAAAATTGTAAAGTGAGAATTAAGAGGGGTCTAGTGGCCCAGGACTAGAGGCCTCAAACTGTCCTCCCTATGTACCTGCCCAAAGCCCAGGCAATGAATTTTTCTGGGTGGGAGAAGATGTTCTTGTTCCCATATTTCTTCTCTCTCTTCTTACTTATGTATTATCCTCCTTTCTCTACTACCTAGCTGTGTCTGCCTACCTTTCTACTTGTCCTGATATGCAACAGCCCTGCGAGGCTGGTTAATTGTCCAGGGCAGGGCTCCAGTAAGTCCAGATGGCAGGACAGGACCTGATTCCTTATGCTCCCCCACCCCTTGCCCTTCCTGCCCTGGGGAGTCAGGCAGGGAGTAGGACTGGTTCCTGAGCCAGGCCTGCCCTACCTCAGGATAGACTCCAATGAGGCTCTCCGCCTTGGTGTAGAACTCCTCCTTGAGAGAGATGACAATGGCCTGGAAGTTGCAAGTCGACTGCTCTTTGATATAATTCGCCACCTGTGGGAGGGGCCCCAAGCACTTAGC